>NC_137465.1:147711740-148062740 GCF_964235325.1 Thermobia domestica | reverse complement strand
ATTCCGCTTGGGTCACATACTGCGCTTCTGCTCTAACTCGGTTCGTGCTTTCTCAGTGCCCAACTAGCACACATTGGTTCATGTTTTAGGCACGTTTTTATGTCATACGTCCACACTGCATTTCGGCCAGTAATTACTACGAAGTGTGCCAGGGTCACAACCTAGTATTTTGGGGGAAACTACTTAATATTCCTTCTTTTTCGATTTTCGTGTTGTCCGGCGATACAGCATTAATGCCTTAATTTTCATTGGCGGAGCATTTTTGCACAATGCAGTAGATCAGTGTTTTATGTTTACAAGTGTCAAACTATTACAAATGGTATGCTACAGTTTAAAGGACTGGGTTACGTTCCAAAGTTGTGCGTCCGTTTGCAGCAAAATTTTTAAAATTTACAGGGAAAATATGGATAATTTGATCGTTTGTGAATTTGATAATATATGAGGATCTCGAAAAATATCTTTATTTCTTACATATAAGAGGTTACAAACATGGAACTATTCGCCTAGCGGAGGGAGCTACTTGGCGCAAGGTAACAGAATAGTTGCAATGTGCCAAACAAACGAGCACATATTATACACGGCAAATGTATACCGAAACAATGCTCACGATGTGAACTGACTGTTAAATTCCGTGAAGCAATACGTTCATAACGAGCAAAATCTTCTAAAATTATGTGAAAAGCATGAATTAATGAACCTAAGAACAAATTGTGGCAAGTGTGCAAAGGAGGTGACAGCGAAGAAACACGGAGAAAGTTATTGTTTTCAGTACAAACCGAGATACTAAGATAAGTGTAAAATAAAAACTGTATTAATTAAGTGTTTAATGAGGACTGAGAACTACGTGCCCTGCGGGGTTGTAACCCACTTTCAGTCTCTAACGCTCCCTCGGCAATACTGTGTAAATTAAATAGTAAATTTTTTCGCACGTACAAGGGCACCTCTGTTGTATATGCAAACCAAACCTAGCCTCTCCCCTACCTCACGATGTAACGAAAGGAATCGTAAAGACAGTTAAGAACGTAGAAATGGAAAAATTATGAATTTTAATAGCTTTTATGAAGATTTTGCTCGAAAAGTATCGGACGCTCAACTTCGGAATAAATGCCAAAGAATGCATATGAAAGGAGACTGTAACATCTTAATTCCCACCACCTTGAAGGTATCTGCAAAAAGTACGAAACATGTATTTTAAATTATGAATATCAAATCACTACTGTAAAACCATGACAAAAGTTTTAACCTATACACATTTGCTTCTCGTCTGTCTGCATATCCTGCGTCACTGAATCTTCTGTTTCCTACGGACGCACCTCCTCCCGGGCCTCCATAGTGTTCTCCTGACCTGACGACCTTAGATAACAGTGCTGCTTTTGTGACTACCAATCACAGGTTGGATAGTGTATTGGGGATGAACCACAATACACGCATCAGCGCGCATCGATAAGTAGGACGGCTTTTGAAGGAATAGCAAACTAGGGCAGGATAGGGTAGAGTATAGGGTAGGGGTAGGAACTAATTAGCTTAGGAGTTAGGGAAGTTTCACTTTTATAAAATTAATAACATAATTTCCCCTTCCTGAGTGAGTATACTAGCTGGAGCGGGCATTTAAAAAAGAAAAGTTAACCCGTAATTCTTGTACAATATTGATCGAGACGATAATTATACCCGCTAGGTCAATCAGTCTGTACCCATATTATCAACTGTATACTATTACTGGGCAAGATTAAAGGGAATAAGTCTGCAGAATATCTTACGGAATCATTTAGCACAAGAGCTTCAGTAGTTTTTAAGGATATAGTATACATGAAGCTGCATCAGTTCCCGAAGGAGAAGGACGCTCATACTTTTAGGGATTATTTATTGAGTATGTACGAACTTACAAAGGGAGTAACAAAGCGACTTTTATTTATCGACTGATACGAAAATATCACGTGCAGTTTTACAATACACCGTCAAATTAAAAACTTAATTTGACGGTGTATTGTAAAACTGCACGTGATTTGATCTATATTTGTCATTCCAGATATGGATTTCCTCCGAATGCAAACAGGTCATAGCCTCGAATGAACTTACTAAAACAGAACATAATATTAATCCCTAAATAATAAAATTGCCAACTATTGGCAATTATTATTGCGGAAAAACATATTTTCTCACCATCACCTTCACATATTTTCTTACCTTCCTTTCCTCCCGCATTTCCTGTAAAAGGTATTTATCATAAATTTCCATTGATCATACAATTTTATCTCAAATATATTAACTTAATCGGAATATATGCTGTAAAATACAAAATTCCTCTTATATTGTAAAATTATGTATTTATATCTCTATCGCTAACAGAATGAATTGTAACAAGTAGTTTTGTGTAGATGATGAACGAACCATGAAGTGAATCAAATGAATTATGATTCTTTTCAAAAATGAATCGATTCTTCTAATGAATCATTTCTACTTCTCACTGAATGTTTGCCGTGATCGAAATGAATTGAGAATCACAAACTGCCAGCTTGTGTGAGACAATTGGTAATTAGGTTGCTTCTGCAAATGCTCTTGCAGTTCACGGGGAGTGAAAAAGAAAGAAAACCATACGCGCGCTCTTTCTTCCTGCTTTTGTAGATGCGTGCGTTTTTGTTCTTTCTTTCTGCGTGGTAGGGTTGTTTCCTAGGAAGAAGGGAAGCCGCGTTGTTAGATTACTTTCAGAATAAACTTTATTGTTGATTGCTTCTTGTCGTGAAGTACTGGCAGTGTTGCTCAACTAGATGTAATCCAATTTCGTAGTTAATATCAGCATATTCTTGATGGGCATTTATCCATTTTATTAAGATACTGTACGTGCATTAGATAAAATTATTTTCTTCACTTTTAATTGCTGTAGCCAAAAAGGTCAATTTTAATGTTTTATAATCAACTCAAAGTACTATATTATATTCAACATAAATACAGTACTTACACAGAAAAAGTGCACTGTAAATTATTTGTAGGCCCACTGTACAAAATTGACTTTAAAAATGTATATGTAGAAAGACGAATAAAGATTCTTTCTGGGAAGACAGTGTATTGCATCTTTCAATAAAAACACTTGTCCACATGGAACGAAGCTTAGTGGTACCGGTACCTACTTTTCGCTTTACTTCTATTGAAACATACATGAAGACGCACATGGATCGATTCCCGGCGGAAGCTCATGTGGTTCGGATTTCATGTTAATCAGTAGGTCCACGCTTCATATAGCCTTGCTGCTGAAACGGACGTTAAACTGAAAATCAACTCAACTGAAATTTAACTAACTAACGGTTTTCTCTTAGAAATGTAGACAAACACTGGTTATAACAGGGGCGGCCGGGGAGAAAATTCGCCAGGCCAAAAATTTTCTCCCGGGGCATTTCTCAGATTGGGTTCAATTGGGGTTACCAGTATTTTCGCAAATATATGTTTATCTCTTGCTTATTGAAATAGTAGTGGCTCAGTGGTAAAGCGTTCACTTCTGGTGGATGGGGTTCCTGGTTTTCTATTTGCGCCAAATGGGATTTGTGGTGGACAAACACCATATGTGTGGACTTTCTCGGGGTTCTCTTGTTTTTGCTCACTTTGTTCATTTCACCATTTCATTCATTCTCATCATTATCGTTTCCTTTAGTCTACACGATGATAATCATGAACGTAAAACTTTAAAATTCCATTTCGTTTCGCGTTTATTCATAGTTTCCCCGAGCTAAATCTGTTAAAATTATCACAATAGTATTAAATATATGTTCATGTGTAAACTCCTTCTTCTTCTCTTTCTCGAAGATCAGTATCTTTTCCAGTCAAGAATAAAATAGAACATATTTTAGAATATAATAGAATAAAATAGAAATCTTGCAGTTTAACGTTCCATGTTTATGTCCATTATCCTAAGGAAAACGAATGATTAAGGCAAGTAAATAACGATGGAAGAATAGTTGGAATGAGAGTGTGGAAGGTAAGGGGAGTACCCGATAAAACCCACGGACATGATGTTGTACACCACGAACTTACTTAGCAGTGGATCCAGGGGTGTAGCCATGGGGGGCCAATTGGTGCCAGGCCCCCCAAATGGTTTCCTGCCCCCCCCAAATGACCAGCTTTTAAAACATCACAGTAAAATTATCTCGCTTCGTTCATTTAAAAGTAACAAAGTTTATTGACAATTAATAATTTATGGTAAAATAGTATGGAGAAATATTGCTTTTTCCATACCCATCGAAAAATAGTATAGTGTTTCTTCCTTATACAGATCGAAAAATAGGATACTTTTTTGTGACAGCAGATTACACAATTTACTGCGATTTACATTTGACAGTTTGAAGACAAACATTTTAACAAGGTACTACAAATACAGCCATAAAACAAAGGTACTATTTTTATATGCTTTAACAAGTGTTTTAGAAGACATAGAGGATGGAAAATTTGATGAGAAACAATGATTTTATTCAATTTGAATTTCATTCGCTCTCCCCTTTATTTCTACTCAGTGTAATAAAATAATTATGTTTTTCTTAGTCACGAATAATAAATAAATATTTTTGTCAGGAAACTGTAAAGAAATTATGTGAAATTTCAAAGAAAATCAATCTTATGTAGATAGGTTCTGTATACAAGGTCTTAAATTTAAATATAAAGGTAACCAAGAAAAGTTTTGTTGCTTTTTTACCCACCACCTTCGAATCGATATGTCACCTAACCTGGAAGATCAAAAATAGTCCCCATCAGTATTGACGACCTTCTGAAAACATTCTGGAAGACCATGGAATCCATCACGGTAGAACTTGGTGGGCCGTGAAACGAAGAAAGTATCAGGTGCATTTTGGGCGTTTACTAGGGATTTGAACTGGTGTCCTCTAAGGTGATTGTCCAAAGAATGGAACAGGTGATAATCGGACGGTGCAATACCCGGAGAATATAGTGGTTGCAATATTGTTTCCCATCCAAGGCGGAAAATGGTGTCCTGAGTCATCCTAGCCACGTGGGACTTAGCGTTGTCCTGTAAACGAGGACACATTTGCAATTCAGTAGTGATGACTCCAGAGTTTTGAGTTTTTCTTGAGCACAGCTCAACTGCTGACACTACACAGTTAGATTGATACTCTGACCAGCTGGTAGCAGTTCCCGATGCACGATGCACCAAACACACAGAAAGACCTTATTCTGGTACAGTGCTGGTTTCGGCTGTTTTGAAATCGGTTCATGGGATGTTAACCAATGATGACGGCGCCGTATAGCTTCGTATAAGACACATTTTTTATCACATGTCAACGGCCTGTCCAGATATGGCTCCAAAATAGTAAATAAAGACAGGCTACTGCCGCGTTGCCTTCTGTCCCGGAGTCAAAATATGTGAGACCCATCGACCCAACTTGTAGTGCTTCACAAGCTGATGGATATGCTGCCGAATGGTTTCACCACATACTGAATTGTAGCCCCAGTTCCTCTCTGTACATGTGTTGGTCTTCTGGCACGTGGTGTTTTCGGGTGTTTCGTCCTTAAACTTGTTAAACTATCGCTGCAATGTCCGCGTCGTCACGACACCCTCACCAAAGGCCTGGCATATCTTCTGTCCCGCTACAGCGGCGTTTGACCTCCATTTGAACTCGTTCAGCATGCATGCTCTTATGACGCTCTGTGGATGTCCCATGTTCCCTCTGTCTTTACGCAAGTTCACGGTGTACCTGAATTGCCACAACCAGGTAGTATGTTGGATATACCCACACCAACAACTGACGTTCGCCTTATCTCCACTCACATTCAACTCACGGTGTGAGGTCCAATTGAACACAGACCTCCCCGAAAAGGGACAGAACTTTCTTGGTTACCTTTATAGTTATGCACAAAAGTATAGCGTTTGGTCCCGGGCAGTAACTTTCTTGGTTACCTTTATAGTTATGCACAAAAGTATAGCGTTTGGTCCCGGGCAGTAGTTCTTGATTAAGCATGATAAAAGCTATCTCGAATATAATTTATGGATAATAATAATAATAATAACTATAATAATAATAATATTAAGAAGAAGAAGAAGAAGAAGCTAAAATAGTGTTTTTAGTTTTCCAGAAAAAAAAATTCCTTTCTTTCAGGCCCCCAAAACATTAAGAGCAACACTTTTTTTTACTCTGTACATTGTAGCTGGCCCCCCTAAAAAACGATGGCCCCTCCTACACAAACCTGCTGGCTACACCCCTGAGTGGATCAAACCACGGACCCCGCGCAAAGGAGGCAATAGTTTTATCACTGAGCAATGGTGACCCCTAGGATAGAATAGAATGGACTGCGAGATAACAATTTACTTTAATTAATCATCCGCATTTTCTTTACCTTACAGGGTATAACTCTGACTTACAACAACAAAAGAAATCCATTACATGATGTGTACTTTACAAAGTTTATATGAGCTGGGCAATTTATACCCACTAGAAATAAATATAACACTAAAGACTCATTGTATAATGCTTTCTGTATTTAAGAACAAAAGCATGAATGTCGCCTATACAGAGCTCTATATTTTTAACGATATTAATATGTACGACAATAATAAGTTGAAAATAAATTGTTATAACTGCTGATATCCCGTGAAAATCTTACGGAGTATATTTCAAGAAAATATTTTCTCGAGAAACTTAAGTTGGCACAAAAAACGTGGAGATTGCAACAGTTTTAGAGTTTGTCTCAAGCTCTAATATGAAAGCATGATGCAAAAATAACAACCATGGGAGTAGAAAAACAGAATATGATTGAAACTTCATAATTGTACTCAGGGGTGCCCATCCCCCCAAAGCTGATGGCGCACTCCCCCCAAAAACTAATAATCTCTTCCCTCCTCAAAACTCAAGTCCTCTAAAACAATTGCCCAGTGTAGCAGTAGTTTTTATAGTACTAGTAATTGTTATTTTTGTTATTGTTTTTATTTCCTGTAGTAGTATTATAGAATGCTTGTAGTAGTAGTAGGGGCAGTAGTAATTATAAAAATTGCATTACTTTTATTAGTAGTCTTGGTAGTGTACAATACTAAATATGTTCTATAAGGATATTGAAGGGTATAAAAACTTCTACACACTGTGTATGGCGGTGGTGCCCCCACCTTATGTCCATGACGCACCCCCTCTTCCGCAATTGTCTATCCATAGGTGTTCTTCTATGAAAAAAAATTTTCGATAAATTTTTACTCCCCCTCAAACATATTTATATAGATTTTTACCCCTCAAATATTTCAATGACGCAGTTTGCGTCATAGCCCTCCCCTTGTGGGCACCCCTGGTGTATGGCACAGGTATTCTTTTTTTACAATTAGTAGTATTATTTTTTCTTTGCAAAATATTAATATAATTCCCTTGTACATGAAAAGTAAGACGCAAGTTACAAGTTATTGAGTTTGATACCAAAAGAAAATGTTATCCTCGAAATTAGCCTACAAAAAGAAGTGATATCCAACAAAAAACATTCCTGTAAAAGAGCCAAGTACGAATGGCCTTAAAAAGAATTGAAATCACAAAAATAGGCGCCAAGTTCTGGTGGACAACAGTTACAAACACTCACTGGTCCACTTCAAATTTAGATTTGAAACTTGCCTATGTTGTCTGTTGAAAATTATAAAGTAGTTTGACATAATTGTGAGCTAGTGCTAACCATACAGACAACAGCCAAGTTTCAAATTTGAAAGTGATTCCTTGAGTGTTTGTAACAGTTGTTCACCAGAACTTGGCGCTCATTTTTGTGATTTCACTTCTTTTTAAGGCCGCTCATACTTTTTTTTTTTACAGGAATGATTTTGTTGGATTAAATTATTACTGGTCGTGGTGGTGACATTAACCTACCCTTGATGTCCTTTATAGAGTAATAATTTTTTCTTTGCTCACTTGACAAAGTAAATTTGTCGAATATCGCTGTTGGGAATGCATTCTAAAATGTCTTTTTCATAAGAAAGGACAAGCATGTCGGAGAGCCATACATCTCCCATGTTGCTTCTTAGTCTATTTTTTACAATCTTTACTTTACTCATAATCCTGTCTGCTGAGCAACTCGTTGCTGGTAATGACAGAAGTATCTGGTATAATATTGTTAGGTATGGAAAACCAGACATATTCAACAAACCTGTGGGCGGCCCTTCTCTCTTAAAACGAACCAACCTTTCCTTTCATACGGCTACTTGTGCGGTACTTCATTCATCGAGTATCGAAGCAGGGGGTACGGGGGTTCACCCCGGAAAATTTTTGAAAATTAGCTTCTCAAAATCGTGTTTTAATGCTATTCCGACAGTAAAATTGCTAGTTCGAAAGTAGAATAAAATCCCCCCCAAAATTTTTCTCAATGGCGCAGCTTGCGCCATACACCCCCCCTGTGGGCGGCCCTGATTGTGCTGAAGCTTACGAGTTCCCGAGCCACTCCACTCACCCAAATGCATCTCTATCCTTGTCATGTGGCAAAGATGATACACAAGATTGCATTTTGTCACAAGGAATTTGCGAAGTTGCGCAGAAAAGAAGTGCAGTAGCCCAAGCGATTCATATGATCGAGTAATTCATTTGCGCAAGAGAGGAGCGCGGAAACCTAACTGATTCAATGAACGAATCATCCCAACCAATTCACTTGCGCGAAAGGAAACGACCCGCTCGGGAGAGTAATACTCCCGGAAGTACGTTTTTTCACGCGCTACTCTAGCCAGCTGTTTTATGCGCTATCCTAGCCAGTTTTAAGTTGGTCACAAAATCTATATCATGGAGTACAAGGTGAACAAAACGAGCCTTATTTAATAGAGTACAAGGGCAACAAAACGAGCCCTGCGGGGCTTCTAACCCGTTCCTACTACTACCACTACTTATCTGCACAAAAGTAAGTAAATCACATTTTTTAGTATTATTTTCGTATTATTTTAATTTAAAAAATGTTATAAAAATGTAAAAAAAAACGTTCCTCGGGCCGGGTTTGAACTCACGCCAGAAGAGATTTTCGTTACTAGCATATAGCGCTAGCCCACTCGGCCAGGAGGACCGACAACAACGATCGTCTGAATTCTGCTATTTGAATGCAACGTGGCAAGACATAGATAACGCCAACCAATCAGAACTGTGCTTTTTGTTCCTACTTCCGGGAGCATTACTCTCCTGAGCTAGTCCTGAAAGGAATGCGCGGACGACCAATTCATATGATCGAATTAAATGATCGAATCATTTTAGTGAATCAAAGTAAATGAATCAATTCTCCGAAATGAATCGTTTTGCCCATCACTACCCTCGGTAAAACAACCTTTAGTGCAAAATTCGGGTACTCCTCCTAATACTCCCACCTCTCTCAATACCATGCCTACTTCACCTTTCTCCTTACACGAACCCTCAACGTCAACGTCAACTAGCCAGCCTCAATCTCTCCGCCACAACTTAACAAAACCCTCAACTTCCTACAACATGTCCCCTAGATCGGGAGGAGGGACACAGGAACACATCAAAAACGCAGAGCCACACGCGTAGAAGAAGAGAGGAGACATTTTGAGAATCTTCAATCTCCAATTAATACAGGATTTTCCACAAGTAAACAACACAGAACACAGGAAGACACAGGGGACTCACAGAGGGAACCCTTGTCCACCTCTAGATGCCGGACGATGCTCCCAAAAATGCCGTCCACGATAACAGAACTAAAGGAAGACTCATTGAAAAACTTTCTACAGAATCTCTTACATAGCATAGAAAAATATGCTGCCATAAATTACGGTTTTCAGCCCGAAACGAATCCCACGGAAGATTCCACGATATATCAGCACTTACACGACTATTTCAAATCATTAGAAAATGGCCAGTAAACCAGCGCTCAAGATACTTCAATGGAACTGTCGCCAACTGAAGGGAAAAGAACCTTTTCTATACCATTTATGCAGGTTCTACGCACCATCCATTCTCCTCTTTCAAGAAACTTGGTCCACTTCCAACTTTCCAATAAAGGTGCCGGCATACCGGATGTATCCACAACACAGACCAGATGGTTACGGAGGCATAGCAGTAGGATTTCATAAACACTTACTTTCGTAATACTTAAAACAACTGGATTTTCAACATCCCCAGCTGACATATCCGATTCAACTGCAAGGCTTTAACTACAAACGGATCACCATTCTCAACATTTGCGCTCCTCCAGACAGTGCTATAGCGCCGAACTTATGGACATATATATTTACTCAATGTACGGGACCTTGCATCATAGCTGGCGATCCTAACACAAAGAGCATCCAATGGGGCTCAAAGAAGACCAATAGGGCCGCTGATTACCTCGTAGGGGCACTAGAAAACCAAACTTTTTGATAGCTAACGATGGCAGAGCAACACGTATGCCGATTCTCAATTCGCCACCGTCAGCCCCAGACTTAACCTTGCTTAGTGTGGACACTTATTTATATCATACTTGGTCGGTCTATGGGTTCACAGGTGGAAGTGATCATTTTCCAATTATAACATCTCTGGCAAATGTGGAGGGGATAACATCACATACGCAACCGGGATATGCCGAAAGGCCTTTTATACCGCTCAAACAAAATTATAATACTGCACTTTACAAGGAATACATAGAACAGGCCATTCCTCACATACCCACAACGAACGGTAGCTTCATTATTCCGCTATTGTCAGAGCAAATGACAACAGAGGTGCAACTAGCAGGGAGAGAGAAGGACAATAGCGGAGATAGCCGCACAAGATACACTTATCCGTGGTGGGACACCCAATGCCAAAAATTACTCAATATCAGCAGATCGGCACAAAAACGATTCTTGCACGATCGAACGCCGGCATCCTATTTTCTTTCTAGACAGGCGCAGGCGGAATTTAAGCAACATATACAAAGAAGACGCAAAGCACACTGGCAACAATTCTGTGATAGCTTAAAAGAAGGGACCAGTGCCGCATTCATTTGGAAATACGTCAAGAGTAATCTAGCAAATCGCTCTCCATACACTGGTTCACAACCTACTCCCAATTGGTTGGAGGAATTCCACAGCACATTAACAGCACCGTCAGTATTGGCTTCGAGAACGGAAATAATATCACACCTTTCCTTTTCTACTCCTCCAGCAATCTCTAACATATATCAAGAAGAACTCGACGAAGCGTTACCAAAAGGACGTCTTACCAGCACGGGCGTCGATAAAATCTCAAACCAACATATCCAAGATCTTCCTGTGCAAAGCCTTCCGCTCTTATTGCAGGGATTGCAATATATCTGGTCTACTGGACACATACCGCAATCATGGAAGCATTACTTAGTAGTACCAATCTTGAAACACAACAAACCGATGGGACACGCTAACAGTTACCGACCAATAACATTGCTGCTGTGTCTAAGCAAAGTGTTGGAAAAAATCCTACTAAGAAAAATGGAATGGCATACCGAATACCATATTACCTTCCCCGCCACAATCATAGGAGCTCAGAAAGGGAAAGCCACCTTAGACGCACTTGCTAGCTTCCTTTTAGAAATTTGACAAGCATACCAACACCGCCAATATGTAGTCGCAATTAATTGGACTTCGATAGAACATATGACGGTATAGATCTTGACAGACTGGTGTATCATCTCACTAAGACCAAAATACTGTCTATGTTTATCAGGTACATACACAACTGGCTGGTCAACAGAAGGATTAGTATTAAATATCAAGGGAAACTCACTGCACCACGTAGCACTTCCAAGGGACTCCCTCAAGGATCGTGTCTCAGCCCATTACTCTTTAACATCTACATGCTAGAATTTCACAATGCCCTGAAACAACACGTTCGAATCAACAGCTACTTCGACCACCATTTGTTGTACGCCAGAGGTTCCTCATTAACAGAAGTGCAAAGCCGATTACAAGACGCTCTGACATTCGTGCAACGATCGAATTTCACCAACTGCATGCAAGTGAACTGGGACAAAACAACCTATACCATCTTCACAAGGAAAAGACAGATGGGACACATCAACCTGCAAATAGACAATTTCAACCTAACACAGCAGCAAAAGTTAGTTTATTTGGGAATCACCTTTGATGGCCGATTAACTTGGAAGCCACAATTAGCAGCGCTACAAGAGAAGATAAGACCTTATATCAACATTATACGTCAGTAAAAAAATGGGAGACGGACGTAGGTCCATTATTATGCATATCCCAACAATGTATCGACGCCATTCGTATATATGGAGGGATTCTACTAGCACCTACACCAGCCCGACTATGCCAAATACCACTGAGACTACAAGCAACCACTCTACGTTCTATCTTTTCACTACCTCAAACTGCGCCCACCAACGCCTTATTAGAAGTAGCAGGTACCATCCCTTTTGCAGTACAAGTGGAGCATTATGCCGAGCGTTACATTATGAGAAGATTAGGCACAACTACCTCTACGGTTATTCCGAAATTAGAACTGCTATACACGCAAAACAGACAGGGTGCACTGTAGCGTTCAGTTTTTCCCCTACAATATTTTGAACATTCTGTTTATAATGTTTTTGTCTGTTTTCATTTGTTTATGTAATTCTGATTATGGTTCACTCTTTTGGTTTGGTGTGTTTTTTTAGATTGTTTAACTAGTGTCTTTACAATTGTCAAAATTAGTTTTTGTAATTTGTATATTGTGCTTTTGAAAAGAATTTGCGGAAAGAAAGAGGGTAAGTTGAACTGTTCACCGTCCAGAATTGTGCGGCAAGAAAACCAGAGAGATTGGAGCATGTTACTTATTAGAAAAACAACATTTACGTGTCTTAAAACTCATAAATGCATTAACAGGATAAGTATATCTTTTAAGGAAATAGAACATTTAAAATACAACATTCCTTGTGAATTTTAATTTTCAAAGTTAGGAATGAAAACTAACGGCAAATCAAAGTGGAAATAGCAGACGGGTATTGATATCATTATAGTGCTGCTAGAATGTGGTTTTCGCACTTATAAATAATAGTACTCATCTCATCTGCATTCTTTAAGTATTACAGCACAGCTGCAAAGTATTACAGGTGTAAACTTACTACGGTAAGATTTTCGGCGTACAGTATAACCTGTACAGTAAGTGTTAAATAAACTGATATTTTATTGTCCTTCAGGAATAACCGCTAGTATTTTTTTCAATGACTATGGTTCAGATTTAATATAAGGTGTCAGGTGGCAACGAAATTACAATAGCACAAGTCTTGAAGCAACGAACCTGAATACGTGAAGTAAAAATTAGTTCTTTGATAAGTTTTTTCCTTTTTTTTATAAGTGGCGACCCATGCTAAAAATATAAGTAGTATTTTATGTCTGGGCTAGTACGTTTATAAATAATAAAAGAAAATAACACAAAAACAGAATATTGTCAAGTGTTCTCAAAATACAATTTCCGTAGCATTACAGCACTACAGTACCATCAGAGACTTCCCTAGTTGTATCAGGCATATGTAAACATGAGACGCAGGAAACAAGCAATATACCGGAATCCCCGTCTTAATTGTTATAACATTCAGTATAGAGCTACGCTCCAATCCATAGAATTGGAAAGACCAATTTCTACTAATAAACAAACTACTGTGCCCCAAGAGCGTGGCTCCCAGATGGGAAAACTACATGGAAGAAAATCATCCCCAACGTACTCTCATATATACGGATGCATACAAAAGAACACAGGCAGGAACGGAATACACAGGAGCGGGCATATATACACCTCATAATTCACAATTTGAAATACAAAGACTACCAAATCAAATGTCGATTTTTCACGCAGAATTATGGGCTATTCGGATGGGACTTAGACATGCTGTTGTATGAACATATATTTACTGTTATTTTTTCTTTTCTTTTTCTTATTTTGTTTATCACCTACGATGCACCTCCCCTCTTAGCAGTACTTACCTGGAATGTCACTGTACATAGTGTATATAAAGGTTCAGGGTTCGATTATAAGTTAGTGTATTTTATAGTTATATTATTTTTGAAGTCAATGTTAATATTGTATAAAAGACGAATCTTTATTCTTTAAGCTATTGATAATGTGCCAGCCAAGAACAACAGGATGTAGGGTCACTGAAGGGTCACACATATGTGATGATAGTGTATGTACTTTCAAAATACTCTCTTTTGGAATGGTTTCTTTTTCAAGGAAGTATGATAATGTACGCGCGTGTACATCACGCAGTGAGAGCATGGATTACTAAGTCCAGCTTCAAAGTCTGTATGATAGGTCTCCACGTGCGTCCACGTGTCGACCTAAACTCATGTTATGATTCGATCTTTGTGCTTACGATAGTTTTATATACTAGTGACTATACAATGTTTGGCACATTCCAGGGATAGACGTTCATATTATCATTTTTCGTTCTGCGGTCTGTATCTCGGATTTCTGTATCTAGGATTATTATATCTTGGATTATAACAAGTATCTTGATTCGTCACAGTAATTTGTTTTATAACATCTTGTATTTTAGTCTACTTAATACATCATATATTCTAGTATATCTTCGAATTTTGTGATTCTATTTTATATCTAAGGTGGAACTTTAATAATTTTGCTAAAAGAACATTCAGTGGCATTTGTAATCGTTTGTAGTGGAACTTGTAACTTTTATTTTTTTTATTAACTTCACTAAACTTATCACGCCTACCAAAGAGAGATCCTATTTTATTTGAAGAAAAAGAAGAACCTGCGCGAGACGCAAACGTTAATCATACAACAGGAAAATAAAGTGGTGGCAGCTGGGCAGGATCTCAACCGAAGTACTCGAAGTTCGATTCCAGTGCACGTTCCAAAGTTACCAAGTTGAACATTCATCATTGTAATCAAAGTTCGTTCTTCGACACGAAGCTGATACGTTTTTTAAAATATCGTTACGTCCAGATACAGACCGCACTTCGTCGACAACACCATTTTTACTGTGAGTGTAAGAAGCTTGCCTGTACTAGGTGTAGCGGATACCTCGGCGTACACACGTTCCAGTGTTCCAGTTTTATTACATCCAGTTCCAGAGATCCAGTAAGCAGTACCATTCTCAAGTGTGGCTGGTCCCAGTTGAGCAACATTCCAAGCCGAGATCTTGTGGAAATCCAGAGGCCTCATCTTTAAACCAACATCAGGAAAGTACCAGGATCGACGCCAGCAGCACCCCCCATCACAGGAAATTCAAGGTTGGTTACAATTTTCATTGCTTGTTTGAACATTCCAAAATTTTGAAGTGTTACGCCTGGAGATAGAAAAGAATTGTTCTTTGGTCACCGCGGTTGTTGTTTTCTTGTGAAGTGAATAACGTAAAATCAAGACAAGAGGAGTCTAGGATAGAAGGCTTTAGTATTCACCGTTCCTCTAGGGAAGGATTAAAATATTTCATTCGTTTAATCTTGGGAATACTTAGCAAAACAGAAGGTGTAAGAAAGGTATTGTGGTTAACAAATTTTTTTGTAGATTTAAATTGTATAGTTTAACGTAAGTACTAATTGCCAATGGCTACCAGTGGTAGTGCTGATTCTTCTGATATAGAAGTAGAGTATTGTAGTGTGTCAGAAGCACTAAAGTTAATTTCGGTACCATTTTCGGGAAAAAAAGAAGCATTAGAAGAATTTCTGTCTAATGTAGATGCTGCTTTTGAATTGGTTGACCCAGCTAAGCATAGTACCCTTTTGAAATTTGTTAAAGCAAAAATAACTGGGGATGCTAGATCTAAGTTATTAGTTAGAAAAACCACTACTACGTGGGAAGCTGTTAAATAAATATTAATAGAAAATTATTCCATTAGACGAACTATTGATTTTTATGCATGCCAGCTTTTTAGTGCTAGACAAACCAAAGCTGATTCAATTGCTTCATGGGCAAGTAAAGTAGATACTCTTGAAAGTCAATTACGCGAAGCCGTTGCTCGTGTTATAGATGCATCTAAATTGCCAGGAGCTATATTGCACTTGTTGAAATTTTAGCTAAAGCATGTTTTATTCAGGGGCTAACAAATGACAGAATTCAGATGATTGTAAGATCCAAAAGCGATGATGATACATCCTTAGGATATATTATCGAACTCGCTCTAGAAGAAGAAATACAGATCACTTCCCACACTTCTCTCCCCTTTCCAAATGTAAATAGTAAGAAAGCTCAAAAGAAAGAATTAGTATGTTACCTATGCCATAAGCCTGGTCACACCAAAGCTCAATGCAAATTACAGAAAAGAAAGGAAAGAGGAAATTCTTCTAATCAGTTTGTGAAAACGGTACATGTTTGTGAAATTTGTCCTGAGATCGCCGCGAGAGGCACAGGATGTAATAATGGTAATTCTCCTGAGATCGCCGCGAGAGGCACAGGAGGGGTTAATTGTAATTTTTCCGAGAGCGCCGCGCGAGGCACGGAAGGATTTAGCAATTGTTTGCATGTTGCTAGTAGGGTAAATACTAGTGGGGTAAATACTAGTGGAAATACTAGTAGGGTAAATACTAGTAGAAATGAGAGAATTTGTGATAAAGAACAAAGTTCTCTGCATTTTAATGAAGTAAAAGCCTGCAGTAGTCAGATGTGCTCAAGTTGTAATGGTCAGGGAAACCGCAAATGGATGTAAATGAGCAACCTGTTTGCATCTCAGATAACACGAAGGGTTGCATAGTAACAAATCAAGAAGAAGGTACTATTACGGCATTCATTAAAGAATTGCATGTTGATGCAACTTTTCTCTTAGATACAGGCAGTGACTTAAGTCTTTGGCAAATCCATGCACTTCCATGCAGTTTTAGAAAGAATATTGATACAACACAAACTGTGACATTGAAAGGATTAAACAATGTTAAAACTAGGTCACTAGGCACTATTTATCTAACGTTAGCGATAAAAGGAGTAGAATTCTCACATAAATTTCATGTTATTTCTGAAGGATGCTTATCAGAAGGCAGACACATTCTTGGTC
Organism: Thermobia domestica; assembly: GCF_964235325.1. Lineage (NCBI taxonomy): Eukaryota > Metazoa > Arthropoda > Insecta > Zygentoma > Lepismatidae > Thermobia > Thermobia domestica. The sequence goes on along the minus strand of NC_137465.1, from coordinate 148,045,850 downwards.
GTGATTTTTTGAAACAAAAAAAATGTTTGTTAGAATTCCATCCTCCCCCTCCTCCTCCCTTGTCAACACATGCTTGCCAGAAACTTGACCTTAAGGGCAGCGATAAGCTTATACTACCGTTGACATATAGTATTCCAGCTCGATGCGAGAAGCTAGTTTTTGTTCCCACAAACAGCACAGGAATTGGAATTGTAGAAAAACGAGAGATTAAACCGGGTGTTTTTCTTTCTTGTTTGACAGTAGCGAAAGAAAATAAATGTATAGCTAGTGTGTTAAATGTGAATTCTTCAGTAGAGAATATAACTTTAGATCCGATAGACTTAGAGAAATTAGAAGAAAACCATGTTTTAAATATTCAGTGTGAAAAAGACAGGGTTCCACAAAAGTCAAATTCAGAAAGTTTAACTGAACGTTTAAAATTGCTTCATAAGCTATTAAGGTTAGGTCATTTACCACCCAAAGAAAAAGAAAGTATACTTGAACTTTGTGACGAATTCAATGATGTTTTCTTTTTACCAGGAGACAAACTAACTGCTACAAATGTTCTTGAACATGAAATTGTTATTGATCCTAAACATGTAGGCAAAATTGTTAACAAAAAGAATTACCGAGTGCCAGAATGTCATAAGGAAGAATTAAATAGACAAATAGAAGAATTGTTAAAACAAGACATTATAGAAGTCTCAACTTCTCCTTGGAACAGTTCTATTTTCCTTATTCCAAAGAAACTCGATGCATCAGGAAAACAGAAATATAGACTAATAGTCGATTATCGATCTGTCAATGATTTATGTGTCCATTCGTCCTTTCCGTTACCTAACATAGACGACATTTTGAGTAATTTAGCTAATGCACGTTACTTTTCCAGTTTAGATCTCCATAGTGGGTACCATCAATGCTATATTAGGGAAAAGGATATATATAACTGCGTTCAGTACACCTGAAAATCATTATCAATTCAAGCGACTTGCTTTCGGTCTGGCGACAGCACCGGCCACCTTTCAAAGGTTGATGAATACAGTGTTAGCAGGGCTGACAGGTACGAGTTGCTTTATTTATCTTGATGATTTAGTGGTCTTCTCTAGATCTTTAGAAGAGCATAATAGTAGATTACGTGAGATTTTGCAAAGATTTCGCAAAAGCAATTTGCAGTTAAGTGTAGATAAGACCGAATTTTTGAAGCCAGAAATAACATACTTAGGACATGTCATTACACTTAACGGAGTAAAACCAGATCCAAGATTAGTAGAGAAAGTTCAGAACTTTCCTGTTCCTCAGACTAAGAAACAAATTAAGGGATTTCTAGGACTTACTGGATATTATAGGAAATTTCTAAAAGACTACAGTAAAATTGCTTTACCCTTAACGTCCTTATTAAAAGAAAACGTCCAGTTTTCTTGGGGAGTCAAACAACAAGTTGCTTTGATTCTCTTAAAGAGAAATTGACAACTCCTCCAATTCTGCAGTATCCTGATTTTAAAAAGCCTTTTATAATCACATCGGATGCTTCGGCATTTGCCTGCGGAGCTATTCTCTCACAGGGTGAAATAAACAAAGATCTTCCAATTGCATATGCTAGTAGAGTTTTCAATAAAGCAGAGAGATTGTATTCAGCGACTGAACGGGAACTGGCGGCTCTAGTGTGGGCTAGCAAAATTTTTAGACCATACATTTACGGAACAAAAGTAACTTTTGTCACAGATTGCAAGCCACTAACGTGGGTTTTTAGAGTACAAAATCCGACATCTAGACTTCTAAAATGGAGAATACTTTTAGAGGAATATCAATACGAAATTGTGTATAAGAAAGGAAGCTTAAATACAAATTCTGACGCCTTGTCACGAATGTATTCTTTAGATGATATTGAAGAAGAAGATAGGGTATCAAATTGTGATTCAGAACAGAAAGAAAAAGCTGAAGCTTTAGACTTAGAAACGAAAAAGAAAATTTTAGAAGAGTTTCATACTCAAATTCTAGGTGGACATATAGGAATGAATAGGTGTTATGAAAAGATTAGGAAGTACCTTTCTTTAAATAATATTGACATTAAAGAATGGCCAAAACTGAAGGAAGATGTTGAAGATTACATAAAAGGGTGTGAAATATGTCAAAAGAATAGGAACACACAACAAAAGGCAAAAATGAAGATGGTAATAACTGACACTCCCAGTACAGTTTTTGAAAAGGTCTCTTTAGATTTAGTCGGGCCTCTTCCAGAAACTTTAGAACAGAGAAACAAATATTTATTGACTGTACAAGATAACCTTTCAAAATTTGTTATTGCAATTCCCATCCCTTCTCAAGATGCTGATACAATCAGCAAAGCCTTTGTCGAGAATGTAGTGCTAAAATTTGGCATTCCACACAGTATATTGTCTGATTGCGGAAGTAATTTCTTAAGCGATGTCTTCACGCGTATTTGTAAATTGTTACAAATAGAAAAACTGCATACTACCCCATACCATCCGGCATCGAATGGTGGTATAGAAAAATTCCATCAGTCTTTAAAATTTTTCTTGCGATGTTATGTGGCAGAAAATCAGAATAATTGGGACGAATTAGCATCATATGCTACTTTCTGTTATAATACCACTCCTCATAGTTCCACTCAATACACTCCCTTCGAACTGTTATTCGGGAAACCTGTAAATGTACCAGTTGTATTACAAAGAAAACCCTCTGAAGTTGTATACAATTACGATGACTATGTAAAACAGTTAAAACACAAATTGCAGGAGATGCACGGATTAGCTAGAGCAAACCTCATTGACAAAAAGGAGAAAAGTAAAGAATATTATGATAGAAACGAAAACGAATGCATTTTTCAGAAAGGAGATAAAGTGTTATTATATGATGAGTCAGTCCGCCGCGGCAGATCAAAGAAACTTGACAGTCTGTGGCGCGGACCGTACGATATAATTCGAACAAAAGGTGTAAACTGTACCTTAAAGGTTCGCAAACAAGAGATGACTGTGCATGCCAATAGATTAAAGATGTATTATTAAGTAACTCAAATTCTTCAAGTTATCTTGTAAAAAAAAGTAAGGAAAGTAAAATAACGTTTCTATATTTACAGGATTGTTCAAAATGATAGGACTTAAAGCTATTCTACTGGTTTCTCTTATATGTAGTAGTCTAGAGCTTGGAGCACGCATAAAGAAATTTGAAAATACGGCAGGTATTTATTATGACTCTTTAGGAGAGGTTCAGTTATATAATACTTACTGGCAATTGGTCTCTTACGTTAACTTAACTAAGCTAGATATAAGCTTTCGTAACTTGGAAACTTACGTAGATAGGACACAAAACCTGTGTAGACACTCAGTGGTGAAATCAAATAAAACAAGTTGTGCTACAGTGTTCGTAAATCAAGTTTTGACTAAGGTATCTGATATCAAAGAGGTTAAGGAAATAATAAAAGAAGTAACAAAAATTTCTTCGCAAGAAAGTAGAAGAAAACGAGGGTTAATAGATGGTATTGGTCACCTTGCTAAATTTCTATTTGGCACCTTAGACGATGAAGATGCCAATTATTACACTCAAAAAATCAATAAATTAGAAAAAGAACAATTAGATTTCTTGAAATTGAGTAAAGAGCAGATGACTATTGTTAAATCTACCCTACAAGGTATTAATAACACTCTTCACACAGTAGAGACTAACGAAAATATTTTGAGTCAAGGTTTAGAGCATATAAGTAAAGATATATCAAAAAGAGAGAGACATTTTAAACGAAGCATTTTTAGATTTAAATTTAAAGTATACAATAAATGAACATATCGCAAAAGTTGAAAGGTATTTAAGAGATATAAAGGATCAGTATGAAATTGTTTTGCAAGCAATTTTAAATGCACAGAAAGGTGTATTACAGCCTCACATAATCACTCCTTATCAAATAATCCAACATTGGAAGGCTAGTCAAAGTGACCTCCATAGTGCGTTATCTTTACCAATTGGGACAAGTACTAGGAATAGTTACTTGTTATTGAAAATAATTAATTTAGATGTGTTTATCAATAATGGAATATTAGCCTATGTAATTCGTCTCCCTTTGACAGATTCCATTCGTTATCTAGTATATAAGTTAACTCCCTTCCCCACTAAAATAAAGAATACAACAAATAAATTTGTTTTTATTCAACCTGAAAAACCTTACCTTTTAGTTGATTCAATTAAGCAATATTACGCAAAAATGACTGAAATTGAGTTCAATAAATGTAAGATTCTTAAACAAGATTGGTTTTTGTGTAAACAAACGTTTCCTATCTTGTCTAGCCATATAAATCAAGAGTGCGAAATGAAATTATTACAATATGTTCATTATGTTCCCATGGATTGTAATAAACATGTGATACAAATTGATCATTGTATATTCGTAACCTTAAATAATAATGAGTGGATTTTTGCTGCTCCACAGGAAGAGAAAATGACAATATTATGTAATGGATTTGAACCTTATGATTTAATTTTAACAAATTCAGGTATTATTCATCTAGATAATAATTGTAAAGCTTATGGTTTGAAGGCGATCCTCCAAACACAAATGTGGTTCGAAACCAATGTTACAGGTAAAGACTTTACTCCGAAATTAAATCTTACTGATAATTGTTGTGAAATATTAAATTCTCATATATACCTGGAAGATATGACAATTAACCTACCTATTCAGCATGTAATTAATTCGGTTAGTGACTTAAAGGTAGCAAGCCATAAAATTCAGGAAGTAGAAAAGAAAATAGATGATGAACAATGGAAACTACTTCATTCTGAAAAGGTAACTCATCTCTCTTGGTTTTCATATTTTGGCACAGTTCTGATAGCTCTAATATTACTATTTTGTTGTTGTTACCGATGTAAATGTTTTCGCTTTTTCAAAAGGTATTTTGATGATGATAGCTGTTGTAAACAAATATGCATTAAACCTTTTATTATTACCAAAATAAATCAAAAACAAGATACCACTGAGCCTGTAGTCATGTCAAGAATTGCTGATCAGGTTACTGAGATTACAGATGAGTTACAGGTAGCTGTCCCATCTAAGAAAAGTCCTAATCTACGTAAGGAAAGGTAAAAAAAATCTTTTTTGTTTCATATCAGACTGTGAATTTTCAGTATCCAAATTCGCAACCAAATTCGCAATTTGATATGAAAATTCAAAAAAGGAGGGAGGTGTTGTATGAACATATATTTACTGTTATTTTTTTCTTTTCTTTTTCTTATTTTGTTTATCACCTACGATGCACCTCCCCTCTTAGCAGTACTTACCTGGAATGTCACTGTACATAGTGTATATAAAGGTTCAGGGTTCGATTATAAGTTAGTGTATTTTATAGTTATATTATTTTTGAAGTCAATGTTAATATTGTATAAAAGACGAATCTTTATTCTTTAAGCTATTGATAATGTGCCAGCCAAGAACAACAGGATGTAGGGTCACTGAAGGGTCACACATATGTGATGATAGTGTATGTACTTTCAAAATACTCTTTTTTGTAATGGTTTCTTTTTCAAGGAAGTATGATAATGTACGCGCGTGTACATCACGCAGTGAGAGCATGGATTACTAAGTCCAGCTTCAAAGTCTGTATGATAGGTCTCCACGTGCGTCCACGTGTCGACCTAAACTCATGTTATGATTCGATCTTTGTGCTTACGATAGTTTTATATACTAGTGACTATACAATGTTTGGCACATTCCAGGGATAGACGTTCATATTATCATTTTTCGTTCTGCGGTCTGTATCTCGGATTTCTGTATCTAGGATTATTATATCTTGGATTATAACAAGTATCTTGATTCGTCACAGTAATTTGTTTTATAACATCTTGTATTTTAGTCTACTTAATACATCGTATATTCTAGTATATCTTCGAATTTTGTGATTCTATTTTATATCTAAGGTGGAACTTTAATAATTTTGCTAAAAGAACATTCAGTGGCATTTGTAATCGTTTGTAGTGGAACTTGTAACTTTTATTTTTTTTATTAACTTCAATAAACTTATCACGCCTACCAAAGAGAGATCCTATTTTATTTGAAGAAAAAGAAGAACCTGCGCGAGACGCAAACGTTAATCATACAACAATGCCATAGAACGGAAATATCAATGTTTCGGAATCTGTAGTAACAGCCTTAGCGCTCTAACAAGTCTACAAATTCGGCCCTGTCGAACCGAATGACTTGGATTCATGGTAATATCAAACAACAACTCATAACGCTCAAGGACAGAGAACAATATGTCAATTTTTTCATATTTTGGTCACTTTGGTATCTCTGGTAACTCGGTTTGTGACCGTCTAGCAAAGGCCGGGACTCATCTGGATCACATCAACGAAATCCTGCTTCCAACGGAGAGCCTACACGCCCAACTCCACCAGCTCCGACAGGAAAAATGGAGAAGGTATCAAGACCAACATAGACATCATGAAGGTAAATACTTTTGGGCAATATTCCCAAGACCTACGACAAATCCCTGGATCACGCCTACTGGCTGGAAGAGAAGACACAGGGGTGTGGCCAGCAGGTTTATGTAGGAGGGGTGCGTCGTTTTTGAGGGGGGCAGCTACAAAGCCAAAAGAAATTATGATGCAGCTAGTGTTTTTGAGACCTGAAAAAGCCGGCAAATTTTGGTTTCCTTCCGGGAAACTAAAAAACACTGGTCTCTATCTTCTTCATCTTCTTCTTATTATTATTATTATTTGCTTTTTGTGCATAAATTATATTCCAGGTAGTTTTATTATGTTCAACCAATAATTACTGTCCCGGACCAAACGTTATACCTTTGTGCATAACTATTTTAGTTTAAGCCCTTGTACACAGAACCTATCTACATAGGGCTGATTTTCTTTGAAATTTCACTTATTTTCTTTAAGATTTCCTGACAAAAATAATTTCTGTTCTAGGGGCCGCCCACATATTAGGTAACGCTATTTTTTACCAATTTTTACCCCCTCTCTCCTGCTTGTCACACTTCGTGACGCAATGCCGAACCTCTCCCCTTTGTTACGTTACTTTTTGATCTTTGTTTTGATTATTTTAGGGGTTATTACAATAAAATACTATTTTTAATGGTAGAACTTTTTCTTACAAACCTAGCTTAACCTGCGCTCTCTACACAGCGCATCATTCGCATATAAGCATAAATCTCCTTCTCATTCCTCGCAACATATGTAATGTCCCTTTACAGACACAAGTGAAAGCCGTCTTGATTTTTTAAAAAAATCGGCAAGGAGTATCATAAAGGGGAGATTTTTTTCGATTATTTTTTCTGAATATCTCGCATCGTTTTTCAAGATTTCAGCCTACTTCCGGTTGGAGTTTCTAATTCATGTATGACCAGTGTTTTCTTTCTTCTTCTATGCAGTATGTAATAAGCAAATACATTACATATACAATCTATATTATAAAAGAGAACGTACAAAACCTTTGTTCCCTCATCACGCTAATACGGCTGAACCAATTTCTTTTATTTTTGGGGGGTTATTAGGATTTGGACCCTAGATGGTTTTTATCATATCACTTTAATTTTTAATTACCAGTGTCTTGAGATAATTGACCATTCAAGTGTCCATACGTACAAATCCTTTGTTATTAGTTCATCATAGGTATAAAAATAAACGTATTTATATGCAATCCGCATGACCGTGTCACTCGGCGGGTTAACATAAATGGCAGGCGTTTTAATGTTAACATTTACTGCAATTTGAAAGCGAAAAAGTAAAAATTATCTAAGTAACAAAGTTTATTGCGTTCCGGGGTGACCGCAGCGAAGCGGGTCACTCGGCGGGTTAACATAAATGACAGGCGCTATAATGTTAACATTTACTGCAATTTGAAAGCAAAAAGTAAAAATTATCTAAGTAACAAAGTTTATTGCGTTCCGGGGTGACCGCAGCGAAGCGGGGTGAACGCTGCTAGTTAATTATAATGTCAGTTATATATCGTGTTCATTGGGCAAAACACTCAAGTAGTTTCCGAGATCTCATTCTCGAAAGAATTGACCACAAACATATAAACATAGTTTAAAAGAACTCGGAAAATGGCAGCACAATTCACTTGCATTTAATTTGAAGAAGGCTTATTAAAATGCAAAGGCTTTGAACAATAACTTAAAAAGATAAACTTTGTGAAAAATATCTCTTTAAGTAATTTATTTAAAGTACACTTTTTAAAAACTATTTGTCTTTGTTATAAACGTGAAATCACAAATAACCGTAAATCAAAGATTTGAAAGCTAAAGTTATAGGTTGGAGCTCGGTCGCTCGTAATTAATAATTAATCGCATCTTTACCTTTGAGCAGAACCCAGCCTCTCTTATAGCTGTTAATCTGTCAGCGAGGATCAGGTGTAGCATACGCACTTGTGAGCACCACAGACATACGCTATTTAGGGGATCGACGAAAGTTGACACTTTCGGAGGGTCGCTTGTATTTTTGGGATTTCATCATTATCATTATCATTCGTCATTATTTTCACTTCATTTCTCACTCTAGTTAAATCACACGGATAGGTAGAGCTGGTCCTTCGACCAATGCACAAGAACCTACCCCCGTACGTGGGGCCACCGGCTCCTGGCTCTTCTCCAGTAGACCGTGACAATGTATCTCGCTCCGGTCGTACTAGGCACCTCTCATGGGGTAGTCAAACCAGTTCGCGAATAACTAGACCCAGAGATCGTACTGATTCTGGTGACTGCACATTCCAGTAAACGGCCTCGCGATAGATCTCGGTCTCCTGTTCTGACTACCAACTTAAACTCTGCAATGGACAATGCTTCCGCTTCATCCTCTAGTTTCTGCAACACCAAATAACCAATCTTTTCATTTCTATTCACTGATTTCGACACAAAATACACCCATCCTAAGATGGTGTTTCTACAAATCATCAAGTACCTACCACGAGCTAGCATGGAAAATATCGTTAAAACTCGGAATGGATTTATCATTCGTTCTAAGGACCCGAATTTCGGTACAACACTCCGAAATAAAGCATCTTACGAGATCTTTGGTAAAACTGCGAAATTAACAAAACAAACTGACAGGAAAACAAAACAACCACCACCTCCTCGAAAACCACCCATGTTTTCTGTCGTTATCAGAGGAGTGATACCAGAAATAAGCGATGACGAGGTTCTTGAAGAACTCAAACAAGAGGGAATCGACGTTAACAAGTGCATTCGCATTAAAAATAGCAATGGCCCCACATACATGGTTCGCGTTCTTTCTCAAAATCAAACTTCGTTAGATTATCTATTAACACATGGAGCTCCTATCTATAAGAAACTCCATCGTGTTGTGCCTTCCAAGACAACAGGGCCTCTACCAATCCGGTGTGAGAAATGTCAAACTTATAATTCTCACTTTACACACCAATGTCCAAACACATCTAAATGCGGGTACTGTAGTGGACCTCATGAAACTAAAGCTTGTAAAAATCAGCAGCAACCACCAACTTGCTCTGCATGTAACGAAAATCATCCAACGTATAGTTATCGCTGTAAGGGTAAACCACAAGCAAAACCTGAACGTCCAGAACTCACAATACCAGTACAAAGTTTTGACAAATCCACACCACCTACACAGTCTCTCCCTCAGCCTCTCACTGTCGAAGATCTTCGTTACATCACCATAGTACTTCAAAATGTCTTTCCATTTCAAAGCGAGCACATTCTTCGGGTTGCCATTTCCACAGCAAAATCTTTGTACAATTTAAACTTTACAGCTACATATTCAGACAATTTTGTCCACTTCCACATCGCACCTCTAGAAACAGCAGTCTAAAACCAACATGGGAGTGTATATAATGGCTTTGACTTTACTCTTTGTTAACATCAGATCGTTTCATCAACACAAAGTACTTCTCGAGCCACTCTTGCTAGAAGAAAAAGTTGATATTGTAGCTCTGAATGAGACAGCTTTAAAACCAGCCATTTCTGCGCGACTTACCGGCTATCAACTTCAACGTTGTGATTACCATGATGCACATGCGCGCGCTCAAGGAGGAGTACTGATTGGCTTTTCACCAAAACTTCCTTATCGGCAATACAATCCTCCTGCATTTGCACATCTACCTGAACATCTTTTCTTCTCTATTTATTATCCTTCTCTTACAGTTAATGTAGCTACCATCTATATCTGCCCTGGTCTCGTTCTTCGATTATGTAGCCCATAATTTTAAAAATGTAATCATCATGGCTGACATAAATATTCATAGCAGAAGTGCCAGGGAAAAAGAACGCTTTAAGGACTTTATTTCCACTACTTTACAGCTTTACATTCACAATCTTCCGGCTCCCACTAGACCAGCCAGTCAAACATCCCCGGATGTAGTAATCACTTCCTTACCGATTGCAAATGACTGTGAGCTGCAGGCTCTTGATACGATTGGAAGTGATCATTGCCCAATCAAACTGTCCATTAAGAAGGGTCGCCCTTCTATACAACAGCTCAAACCTCATATTATTCACCGTTATGATAAAGCCGACTGGCCTCAATTCCGGCACTTCGTTCATAACGAGGTCTCCACTCTTAATCCACCAACTTCTGAACAAGAAATGTATTCCACAGTCAATCACATCACAGACATCTTACATGCCAGTGCTCAACAAACCATCCCTGAGGAAAAAGTTTACCCTTCTAAACATAAATTGCCTGCACAATATCTGTCTTTAATACAAAAATCTCGGCAACATTTCCGACAAACCGGAAACGAGGAGTGTCTTCGTTATCACCGGAGATGGCATCGCACAGTAACTAATTATCTCATAGCCTATAAACGTCGAACTTGGATCAGTGCATGTAATAAACTAAATGACGAAGCATCTCCAAGTCGGTATTGGAAATCTTTCCACAGACTCACAGGCAGAAGCACCAAAATTTCGTATCCTTTGTTAGACAAAGATGTCCCTCTCTTTACTGACCTACATAAGGCCAACGCTTTTGCAACAGAATTACAGTCAGTTTTCACACCTAGGATATCACCTCATTCTCATGACCATATAGACTTGGCTACTATTCCCGCCCTACAACCATCACTTTCACACATAATTGATGAGAAAGATCCTCTTACATCACCAATCACTACACATGAACTTCAACGTACACTTCAGAAGAAACGCAACACTGCGCCAGGCATTGATCGAATTTCCTATCGGCTATTAAAATAGGCCCCGCTTTCTTTACTGACGTTACTCGTTGCAGTCTACAACTTTATTCTCCGCACCGGTTTTTACCCACTGGATTGGAAGATTTCCAAAATATGCATGTTTGTTAAACCTCATAAACCGGCAGGTGATGTAAGTTCTTACCGCCCTATACAAGTCACAACATTCTTTAGTAAACTGTTTGAAAAAATTCTGGTACAAAGGCTTCATTTACATAACCAAGAACATAATTTATTACCCGTACATCAAGCAGGTTTTAGGCCAGCATTTTCAATTAATGACCAATTACTTCGTCTGTCAACACTGATCACCAATCAGTTTAACAAAGGCCTTCCATCTTGCCTCGTTTTAATGGATCTCGAAAAAGCTTTCGACAAAGTTTGGCACTACGGGCTCATTCGAAAGTTGCAGAAATTAAACCTTCCGACCAGTTATTTACGTTTCATACATACCTTTTTAACTAATCGGATCGGATATGTCTACATTGGATCTGCTGTTTCCCACCATATTTTCCCCTATTCTTTTGTTTCACAGGGTTCTGCACTCAGTCAACTCCTCTATATACTGTACGCCTCCGATATACCTCAACCCACGCAGAATGTGTACTTATTCCAATACGCTGACGACACAGCCTTTCTAGCTCTGGGCAAGACCATGCATCAGATCAGCACACGTTTGCAGTCAACTCTCAATCATTTTATGCAATGGTGCAACACATGGAGATTAAGTTTAAACGCCGCCAAAACGCAAGCACTGGTCTTTCTACCTCCTAAACGCCGCTCGAAAGTTCATCGTAACCCACGGAACCTTAACGTTACTCTGCAAGACCATCAACTTCGGCCAACTCCTACGGCTACATATCTCGGGGTAGTTTTTGACTCTAAATTAACTTGGAAAGCTCATCTAGAGAAAATAACGCAAAAGGCTAATTTACGACTCAATCTTTTACGGCGTCTCACAGGAACCACTTGGGGTTTACACGCACCTCTCTTAATTAATACATACAAAATGTTCCTCAGGCCCATTTTAACTTTTGGCCATATTGCTTGGTGCAATGCTCCAACAAAGTTCTACGACCACTTATCCATACTAGAACGACATGCCATTAGAACTGCGTATCGCATAAAATTACCATATCCGAACTTCCTGATTTATGAACACATCAACTTTCCTCACCTTATCCATCACCTTGCCGACATTCGTTTGAAATACATAGTCTCTCGCCTGCCAGTCTCCCATCCATTACTTCTTGATACTTTACAAGCTGATGCCGAAACTGACGCACCGTATAAATATTTGCATACAGCGTTAAACGTTCTTATCACGTTATATATAAAAAACACACACCCTACAGCAGAAGAACAAGACATCTTTCATATATATCATATACCCGATCATCTGCCTCATTTATTTCCATTTTAGCACAATGTCTCAGTTCAATACTAACTTTGGGCTTTCCCCTTGTTGCCATCAGTCTCGAGTCGCCCCGAGACAGAAGAAATAAACTGCATTCGTTTATCTAACACTATGTTTGTGACTGTGGCGTGTAGGCACTGCATTTCATTTTACATCATCATGTTTATTTCATAAAGCACAACATACTGCTTCTATACCAGTTCCCTTTATATTTGCACTATTTAGATTTGATTATTGTTTTCTTGTATCCATATTTATATTTATTCACTCACCTGATATTTTGTTGTTATTGTTTGTTACTTTTCAGAACTACTGTATTTGTTTATAAAACTGCACTTAGACCATCATACATAATTTAAAACTACAATGTCTACAATTCTGTGCCAAAGAGAGGGCGTAACCCTCTGGTGGCTATGGCCAGGAGTCATACACTAAACCATCAAATTTTGAAAATAAAAAAATGAAAATTGATGAATAAAATACAAACTCCCTGACCCTTTACCTTTAAAAAAAATCGCTCGTAATTAGTATCGTAGCATTTTAGTAGATACATGCTTATATTATTGTGAATATATTTGTAGCGTTTTTCGCCAACAAATCAAAGTATTAGGAAATGGTAGACTCGTAATAATCTTTTATCCCCATAAGGTTGTCTAATTAACCAATCCTAATTCTTCAAAACTACTGTCGTTTCCCCAAGGAGATCGCACCCATCATTTTAGGTCACTGGTGATTGGCAAGGAGAAAGTACTGCGAAAGATGCAGTTAAAACAGGATTTAAAGAAATAACACTGACTTCTTCCGAGATACAGGGTGCTTCGTGCATTTGAAGTTCGCCAGTGTTAAAGATGTAGAGTTCTGTTCCTCGTCGACCACAGATTCGAAGTGGCTGCACACGTTAAGGAACAGGGACATCTCGTTTGTAAACAAGCTCTCGAGCATCATCTTTGGACTTCGAACTTCAGTTTACCACTTTACAAATTATTTTTTTAATTAATGCGAGAATGCAAATAAACTCAATTTCTTCAGAAATATTCAAATCCAAAAATAATAATAATAAGTAGTACGACGTTAATATCCGACGAATTAGGTTTTTAATATCTTTAGGTCTGTAAATCGTGCATTGTTCCGTCGCGGAAAATATTTCAAGAAAAATGTTTCTTCTGTTTTACATGCGAAACTTCCTCGAAGAAAAGAGTGGGTAATGATTCGAATCAGAAGTTTTAAATAATATTCTCAGAAATAGTGATACAAGTGGGAACGCGAAGGAATTTTAAAGCGGTGGTTACGATCACTAACAACTAACTACAGAAAATCGTGTGACGTAAATTCAATGGTGCAATAGCCGCAAAACGGAGTTTTATTGTATTGTAATACACACAGGGTTCTTCACGATCATGCTGGTGTCTAGTGCGTCTCCGAATAACTTCTGTATGATTCAATTTATATAGGCTATAATTCGCAACTTTCCGAAATAATGTATTTGGTCTAGGAATTAATTCGTGCGGGTGGGCAAGAGATGGCGCAACGAACGGAGCGTCCCACAGTTCCGTGTATCCACACATGTGTTGCAAACCCCTGTCATCGCGTATCGTTCGTAGTATAGGGCAGTGGATTAAAGCGTCAACAACACCAGTTTGTAGTTAAATGAACATGGCGCAATTTGTGCCTGATAAAGTGTTTTCGCGGGGTGTCCTGCTGCATTACTTTAACATGCAGAAAAGTGCGACTGAAAGTCATCGTATTTTGGCGGAAGTGTATGGTGACCATGCTCTAGCTGAGCGAACGTGTCAGAAGTGGTTTGCACGGTTTAGAAGTGGTGATTTCGGCTTGGCAGACCAAGAGCGAGCTGGACAGCCAAAAAAATTTCAAGACGAAGAATTGACAGCATTGCTCGAGCAGGATTCGTGTCAAACGCAGGAACAACTTGCAGCAGCATTAGGTGTTGATCAAACAACAGTCTCCAAACGCTTGAAAGCCATGGGAATGATTCAAAAGATGTCACATTGGGTTCCACATGAATTGAAAGACAGAGACGTTGAAAGACGAAAAACCATTTGCGAATTGCTGCTTCAACGACAGAGCAGAAAGGGGTTTCTGCATCGAATTATTACGGGTGATGAGAAGTGGATCCATTACGAGAACCCTAAACGAAAAAAGGCCTGGGTGAAACCAGGTGAACCAGGTCCATCACAACCAAAACGAGATATTCACTGTGCAAAGGTTATGCTGTGCATATGGTGGGATATGAAAGGTGTGGTGTACTATGAGCTGCTTCAACCGGGTGAAACTATGAATGGAGAACGTTACCGACGACAATTAATGCGTTTGAAGCAAGCTCTGGCCAGAACACGACCAGAATGGGAGAACAGACATGATAAACTTATTGTTCAACATGATAACGCTCGCCCACATGTCGCAAAACCGGTCAAAACCTATTTAGAAAATGTCGGATGGGAAGTTTTACCCCACCCGCCGTATTCACCAGACGTTGCTCCTTCGGACTACTACTTGTTCGATTGCATGAACAACGATTTGATTGGACAGCGGTTTACTTCTTCAGAAGATATCGAAACATGGGTCTCTGACTGGATCGCTTCCAAGGATGAGGACTTCTTTCGGCACGGAATCCGTACATTGCCTGACAGATGGGCGAAAGTGATGGCTAGCGATGGACAATATTTTTCTTAAGGTATTTATGTATTTTGTGTTTGTACTACAGCTTCAATGTGTGCGTACCAACCGCACGAATTAATTCCTAGACCAAATAATTATTTATTTATCTATCTATATATCTATATATACAGGGTGAACGGTAACTACGTGGACGCACGGCATTAACAACGTGTGGTACTTCTTTCCTTTACAGCATGTCCGGGAATCCCTCCGTTCCTTTGGGGAATTCCGTGCACACGCATAGCTGCGTTTCGAAACGTGCATTTTTCAAACAGAGTAGATATGATTTTTTATTAACATTTTTAAACGCACTCTCTATGATGTATTGTTTTTAAGCTGTTGGCCTCTGAAGTTCATGTTCTAACGCTTTCGACACTCTGTCACTCCTAACCGGGACGGAATTTCCCATGTTCACTAGGACTTTTTATTTGCTTCTTGGAAGATGTACTATCATTCGCTCAAATTTGTCCACGTAGTTACTATTCACCCTCTCTCTTTCTCTCTCTCTCTCTCTATCTATCTAATATATATATATAATGAAATGACTACATTTGTAACAACTCCTGAGCCACCCAACTGATTTCGATTAAATTTTCAACGTAGATGAGGTTCGGGCGTGGAATGTTTTTTATAGCTTCACTTTGAAGGTGCACTTTGAAGAAAAGCGGAAGATGTACAAAAATGATCGAAAATGACCAATATTAATGTTGAATCATAGTTTTCGGAGTGGCTGATATGAACAGTGCCACTTCCGATGGCGTTTAAATCCAAATTCAGTCCCCATTAGTACTCCTAAGGGGGATGGTGACATGCAAAAATAATTGAAAATTATCGATTAATTGAAATCCGTACTGAAAAACGTTGTTTTTCACCAAATTTTTCATCTGATATAAATATGTTTTTTTAAATACTAGTTACAGCATATAAAAAATGTAATGCAGCCTACTTACAAATCAGTTTAATACCATTGTTTTATGGTAGTATTTACAGTAAATTGTTAAAACGTTTGTCTTCAAAGTGTCAAATATAAATCGCAGTAAATTGTGTAATCTGCTGTAAATAATAATAATAATAATAATAATAATAATAATAATAATAATAAATAAAATAAAATAAAATAAACCATACTCTTTTCCGATTGCGATAAGGAGGAGATACCATACTATTTTTCGATTGGTATAGTAAAATAGTATTTTTCCATACTATTTTACCGTAAATTATTAATTATATGTAAACTTTATTTTCAAGTGACTGAAGCGAGGTAATCTTAAGATGGTCATTTGGGGGGGGGGAGGAAATCTTGGGGGGCCGTGGCTACACCCCTGAGAAGACACGTGTGTATACTATTTAGATTATATCTAGGAATAGCTCAAACACCATATCGATTATATAAACAAGCATCGGCGCAAATCTATCTTCAACATTGGGGGGGACGGGTAAGACCGTTCCCATATTATATATATATACAGGGTGGGCCATTTTAATTAATCCACGGAAATATCTGAAAAATGATAACACATAGAAGAAATGTTTGAAGTACACGTTATATATTGCTAAGGGGGAAAACCAATTCCGCCAAAAGTACCCCTCCTCGCCCCCCGTAAATGGGGGTAACGGGGGGTAACTTTGAAATGTCAAATGGGAACATGGGTCGAGTAATACCTCGTTCGAAAGGTCTTGGAAAACTTAGTAACGCTGTACCAAAAGATGTTTCATATTGTGCACCAGTTTCAAAATGGCCGCCATGATATGGTTCGGAAACTCCAGTACCCGTAGTATGAAAACCATGGAAGGTAAATGAATGGAACCAAATTGAAATACGTAAATATCATAGGATGATCCCTGTGATCCCATTGGCCTCTCTGAAGGGGTCTTGGGGGCTAACTTCAAAATTTCAATGTCCGACCGGACAACGGTTCGGGCGTACGCTTGACCTACCCAATGCTGTTTGGAAGGCAGACTTCATGGATAGAGAATTGGTGCACTGAGTTAATGCGGATGGCCACAGCTACATTTTGAGTAACTATTAGCGGCCTTTTGAGAACACTGCCATTTCACCTCCATCGTTTTCTCCTGCAAGATGTTTGATTTTGCAAGATTTATCGAACGAGGTACCACTCGACTCATGTTACTATTTGAAATTTTGAAGTTAGCTCCCAAGATCCCTTCAGGGAGGCCACTGGGATCACAGGGATCATCCTATGATATTTACGTATTTCAATTTTGTTCCATTCATTTACCTTCCATGGTTTTCATACTACCGGTACTGGAGTTTCCGAACCATATCATGGCGGCCATTTTGAAACTGGTGCACAATATGAAACATCTTTTGGTACAGCGTTACTTAGTTTTCCAAGACCTTTCGAACGAGGTATTACTCGACCCATGTTCCCATTTGACATTTCAAAGTTACCCCCCGTTACCCCCATTTACGGGGGGCGAAGAGGGGTACTTTTGGCGGAATTGGTTTTCCCCCTTAGCAATATATAACGTGTACTTCAAACATTTCTTCTATGTGTTATCATTTTTCAGATATTTCCGTGGATTAATTAAAATGGCCCACCCTGTATATATATATATATATATATATATATATATATATATATATATATATATATATGTGTGTGTGTGTGTGTGTGTGTGTGTGTAAGCGATGTTCAAAATATGTATGAAGTTGAAAAACAATGCTGTGAAGAATCAGGGGACAGAATTGTCTTCAGTGGCGTATTTAGGAGGCTATCAGGCTCAAGCTCCCCCTGAAATAAATTTGTTAGTTTTTCGCATTCCACGTACAATAATCCTTCTAACCATTTCTAAGAATGTCATTGACTTTCCATTTTCTTAAGCTATTTGTTCAGAGATAATACTGTGTTTGCCAAATTTCATTCCATGTAAGAACTGCGTCCTTTTGTTCTTTCTCTCGTCCTTTCTACTTTTCTGTTTCTTTTTCTTGACGTTACTTTCTTTTCAGGGGCGTCATTTAGGGGGGGAAGGAAGAGGCATTTGCCCCCCTTGAGTTTGAGATGTATATAGATTTTATCAATAGAATAATAGTAAATCAGTGAAAAACGCGAAATTTTACTTATATCAAGGAGTCTTGCCCCTCCAAACAAAATCTGAACTGACGCTCCTGTTTCTTTCATTTCGTCTATCATACTTTATCGACCATTGTCAGTTCTGATTCAAGTCGGCCGTCATCAGTAACACCAAAACTAAGAGGAATTGATAAGCAAAACTGGTGTTCCACACCAACTTGCGCGGATATCAACATGACAGGACTTAAGTTATTATAACAAAGGAAAAATTATATCGTTTGGTTATTTTTAAAAGAAGGAAATGTTTGAATTAAAAAAAAATCAAAACGGGTGAATAATTAGCCCGGGAAATTAGGAAGGCCAAGAGGATGCTTCCTTTTTCTTGTATGAATAGAATAAAGGGTTAGATTCACTCCTAAATTTTTGTATCATATCACATAGGATTTACCGGTCTGCAATTCTTGCCATTATAACTTCAATTTATGCATAAATTAAACTATATTTAATTCTCAAACTCAGGTGGGCAATTGCCCACTTCCTTCCTTGTGTTGAGCATAGCCCCTCGAAACAAAATCCTAAATACGCCATTGGTTGTCTTGAACATTGGGAGGTGGGCATATTTGAGGCTTATTCTAGAGAAGGGAGATGAAACTCATATTACGGTAGATGAATCTGATTTCTGAGGTGAACCTGTTGTAGAGTGTATTACATATTAGGTGATGTAGATGAAGTAGTAGTACATATCAGTATTACAAATCACTTCCGTGAACACATTCTGAAATCTGAATACATGCATATTTATAACTGGTGTGTTTCTAATTAGGCATCCACAAAGATCCACGTTAAAATTGTTTTATAATAATATAAATAATGACTTCCCCAAAACTATGAAGAAAATATATCAATTATGTATGACGCAACAATACTCTTTGAGCAAAATTATGATAATCTCAATCAAGGACGCCGTTTTCTCTGTAACTTTGGGGGGAGGGGCATTCATAAAAAATGCATAAAACAATACATATAACAAGAGAAAATACATATAAAAATGCATATTCATAAAAATACAGGGAATCCACGTGAGCTTTTGGTGGCCTCCGACTTCCCAGAATCGGCACCCTTGATCTCAATAATATTAAAGGAATCGTTACAGAAATCTAATGCATGTCATATACTCTTTAGTTAACAGATGTAACCTTAAGATTCTGGAGAAAAATATTCCAGTAATTGAATTCTTTTATTTGCTTACGAAGCATCCTCTCTCAAAAGGAAAATTGGGACACGCGGAAATACGTAGGAACAAACCATGGTTCGAACGAGCAGAAAAGAGAAAACAAGCAAAATTACGTTGGCTACAAAATCCGAAAGAAATAACCACACAAAATTTCGTAGACATCAGGCAGGAAACTTCCAAAACTTTTAGAACAAAGAAACGCAATTTTTGAAAGCTAAAATTTAGGAACTTGAAGATAATATTAAAAATAAAAACATTCTGGACATGTATAAAGGGATCAACGAATTTAAGAAAGGCTATCAACCTCGTGCTTATATTAAAGAAAGCTGATGGAACAGTTCTCACTGATACAGATAGCATTTTAAAAAGATAAAAAGATTTCTTTAATCATTTACTTAACACGCAGCAAAAACTAATGTGCGTGGAGAAAGGGAGATACACAGCGCAGAAACGTATATTCCAGAACCCAACCGAATAGAAGTAGAAATCGCTATAAAGAAATTAAAGAAACACAAATATCCGGGTGTAAACGAAATTCCGTCTGAGTTAATTTTAGCTGGAGGCGAAAAATTGTGGAACAAGATACACAAACTCATTCTCCTTATCTACAACAAGGAAGAATTGCCACAAGAGTGGAAAGAATCAATCATTGTTCCAATCCACAAGAAAAGCGACAAAACTGACTGTAATAATTATCGAGGCATCTCTCTTCTGTCAACATCCTATAAAATCCTTTCAAACATTCTGTTAGTAAGATTGACCCCATACGCAGATGAAATGATTGGAGATTATCAGTGTGGATTTAGACGAAATCGATCAACTATCGACCAAATATTTACCATTCGCCAAATACTCGAAAAGAAGTGTGAATACAATACCCCGGTACATCAACTATTTATTGATTTTAGAAAGGCTTACGACTCGGTTAGGAGAGAAACATTGTACAACGTTCTTACAGAATTTGGAATACCGAAAAAGTTAATTAGATCTATTAAGGCATGTTTAAATGAATCCCAAAGTAAAGTCCGGGTAGGAAAATTTTTGTCCACGAGCTTTCACGTGGAAAAAGGCCTGAAACAAGGAGATGCGTTGTCGCCATTATTATTTAATTTTGTGCTGAAATACCCTATAAGGAAAATCAAAGATAGCAACCAGGGCCTAGAATTGAACGGTATTCACCAGGTTATGGCATATGCTGAGGTAAATTTAATAGGGGATGAGAGGAGAATAATAGAAAGAAATGCACAGATCTTAATAAACGCTTGCAGGGGCATGGGTTTAGAAGCAAATGCAGAGAAAACTAAATACATGGAAATGCGTCGGGACCGTAATACAATAAATTATGGATGCGTTAAAATATTAAATAATTCTTTTGATAAAGTGGATAGTTTCAAATATCTAGGATCAATATTAACATACGAAAATCATATTCACGAAGAAATTAAATGTCGACTAAAAGCAGGGAATTCGTGTTACTATTCGGTTCAAATCTCATGTTGTCGCAAATTCTGTCGAGGAATTTGAAGTCTAAAATATTTAAAACGATAATCATACCTGTTGTTCTGTATGGTTGCGAAACATGGTCGCTTACTCTAATGGAAGAACACAGACTGAAAGTATTTGAGAACAAGATCGTGAGACGAATATTCGGACCCAAGAGGAACGGGAATGGAGAATGGTGGAAATTTATAACGAGGAACTACATAATTTATACGGTTTACCAAACATTGTTAGGGTCGTCAAGTCTAGGAGGCTTAGGTGGGCAGGTCATGTAGCCAGGATGGAAGAAAGTAGGATCGCTTTCAAAGTGTTAGCGGTAAGACCAAGCGGAAAACGACCATTAGGAAGACCTAGGCGCAGATGGGAAGGCAATATTAAGATGGATCTCGCAAAAATGGGAATACAAAGTAGAAACTGGATCTAGTTGGCTAAAGATAGAAGTCAATGGAGAGCTTTTGTGAACGGGGCATCGAACCTCCGGGTTCCATAGGCCATAGAGTTAGATAGCTTAGGAAGCGTGAGTAGATGCCTAGGCTGATACTACAAATAGATTAAATTCCCATTTACTGAAAAGATGGGTTCTACTGACATTGGATAGTCTGTATATTCTTCGTGTGCTAGGGCCTAGGGGAGAAAAGGAGAGAAGATTTCATATCAGGTTACGTCACGCACAGTCGCACGCCTTCATTTTTATTAAAAATGAAAAAGCAAAGAGAAACAAATTTCATCTCATTTTCCTTTGTGGCAATCGGACACAAATCATTACACTTATCTGCAAAAATCATTTTTCAAATCAGATCATTGGGAGAGCCTCCAGTTCCAATGTTGGGGGGGGGGGACATGTATCCCCATTCCCCGGAATTTGTGCCCGTACCTACAGCTGAGACAATTTTTCAGCAGGAGAAGAGGGGTATATCCTCCTTTGGCATCACAGACGTGCGCAACGTGGGTGCCATGGGTGCCTTGGCACCCCCATTAGACAAACTTTCTTTTATGTAGAATTATTACAAACTGAGAAGAGATTACGTGTTAATTAATTCCCGTCTGCATGTGTGCCGTGCGTCGCCGATGCAGCGTCGGATGTAATGATGCTATCTTTTCTTAGGGGAAAGGGGGGGGAGGACATTCCATATGGTGGCACTTTAGATCTGGCACCCACATTCCCAATGTCCTGCGCTCGCTAGTGTCTGGCATTTATTGCAATTTGTGCCCAAGTAGTAGAAGTGGAATTAATACATATTGTTGAGACTACTAAACGCACTACAGCACGAAGTTCAGTTTGAAATACTACAGATTACGATTCTTTTTAAAAATGGAAAAGCCAAGAGAAATCGATTTCATCTTACATTCCTTTGTTGAAGTCGGACACAAATCATCAAGCTATCCCAAAAAGCACTTTTTAAGTCAGATTATTGGGGGGGACTGTCCCCCTCAGGTCCAACATTGGGGGGGACATGTCCCCCTCGTCCCCCCCGGGATTTGCGCCAGTGTAAACAAGGTCACCACAACTCTCCTCTCTGTTATTGTGGCGACCACATTGGGAGATTATCGCATATTATCTTTCAGTGTAAGTTAACTCCAGCCTATGGTCAAATATTATACAATGTAATTCAACAATACTTTCATACCACACCAGTGACAGTTTCATTTATCTTAGCGAACAATATACAAACCGTAGTTTATCACCTTCTCCAGTACATTATACTCAATAACATTACAATTTAACGAGACTTTGCATTACAGTGTTGCGTAATCTCTAAGCTGGATATATCTCCTCGAATGGACTGTATATAGTACATCTAAACCATTATAAACACATCGAACCGAAATGCCCAGAAGACGCATGCGCCAAGGGCAAAACAGCCCAACAACAACAAGGTTTTATGTACCATGGCAGCAGTGTTGCCACATTTGGTACAATTGTACCAAATTCAGCCCTTGTTGTCATTCATCGGTCCGTTGCTACCACGCTGGCATTTTCAGCTCCTTTTGTGAAAAAGTTAGTACAATTCTACTCAAGTCAGCACCATTTAACAAATACTTGTCGCATTTCCAAAAGTGTCAGTAAGACTTTTCCTACATCTCATGTTATTCATACTGTGTGTGTGTTAGATTCTTAAAAATGTCTGTTTACTTACCTTATATTCTTCTTACAGTCTATTATTCTCCTTCGATCGTCAAATAAGCGAGAATAAGGTGCAATAATTTATATTTTAATATTTTATTATAATGTACTGTTTACACATGAGCTTGGAGATGATTGATTTGTTCCTCCTTTTATATATTTTATCATATATGGCCATAATACCTTTTTGGTTTATTGGTCACTTCGAAATAGAGGCACATTTAATTTCCTTACAATACATACCGAAGATGATAACTGTTTTCCCTTTTAGTTTGTAGCCTCTGTTATACTTCCTACGTGCGAGAAAAGTTTCATCTATTTTCACGGTTGTTTGGAGTCCTCCTATTTGGATGTTTTTAAAAAGTAATTTTTAAAAAGGGCGCTTTCTTGATTTCGACTCTTGGAAGAGGGAGGAGTATTCTAGAGCTTTACCTCTTCTAGTTTCGTGTTATAGAGCCATATAAAAATGAAATGAAATCTTTAAGTTTTACGTCCCACGGTTATACTGGTTAGGCTAAAGGAGACGGTAATGATGAGGGATGAGTGAAATGGTGGAATGAAGAAAATGGGAGAAAACGGGAGAACCCCGAGAAAACCCACGCAGGTGTTTGTTCACCACAAAGTCCACACGGTGCGAGCTGAAATCGAACCAGGGACCCCAAGCATTGACCCACCGCGCCCCCTAGAGCAATATAAATTACATTGGTATAAAATAATGAATTCAGTCCTTTTTGTTTCAATTTGGTACTACATACAGTGTTGCCAATTTAGCGACTTTGTCGTTAGAACTAACGACTTTTCGAAGTGTCTAACGACAAAAATTTTTATTTAGCGCCTAGCGACAAATCTAGCGACATTTAGGAATTCAAATATTCTATATTTTGTTCTATATTTATATTAAAGTATCCAAAATTTTGCAGTTCGTGATACTAATAATTACTTTTACACACTCGGTTGCACTACTGCTATGAGCGACCTACTTCCTTGGATTCATCGATGCTATGAATATTATGCCCTTCTTCACTGCGGTTCGGAAATCCGGGAATTTCCTGTATCTAACTAGTTGCGTAATAGCTGGTAACCTCTTTCATTGCACAGTGCGTACAGTGACAGTCACGTTGGAGAACATTGTGCTTTTCTGGTTCAGTGTAGTGCGTGTGATTTATATATTAACTGAACTGCGGTTGTTCTTAATATAAATTATACAGAAATTTCGTGGGGTGAGTTCGGTGAAGTGTTCCAATACGAAAGCAACATGAATTCCCCAACCCCCCCCCCAAAAGATGATCGTAGTCAATAAGAGGGAATGGGGAAAAGTGGTCCAAAATTTTAAGTATTTGCACACTTTCAATGCTATATTTATTAATTTTGTATTCTTCAAAGCGCATAGTGCAGTATTTAGTCAAGATGGCCATTTTTTTAAAAGAAAAAATACTCGAGTCTTCCATTGTATATGAAAAATATTTAAATTATTTTAATTCCTTTGTAAAATTGTATAGCGACTTTTCTAGCGACTTGGCAGGAGGCGCTTAGCGACTTCTAGCGACTTTAGAGTACTAAACTAGCGACATTTCACACTGGCGAGTTGGCAACAGTGACTACATATTTTTCAGCCCACTCCAGAGCTAGGACTGTGGGAACACTGCATGTTAGGTATTATTTGAAGAGAAGAAGAAGAGTAATCAGAAAATGAAATTTGAGACGGTGAGGGTGGTGTAAACAAATAACAAGATTTTAGATTTTCGCTTGTATTTTCTTTATGATAATAGGAATACGATAATTGTCACCTCTGTACTTGTGTTTATCTTTTCGTCTGTAAGCCAGGTCATCTTAATTTTAGATACAAGTCGGAAACCTTACAGGTAAAATTAAGTATTCAGCATTGAATGAACAAGTTTATAAGCAGCAGACTAAAGATCTGCATGTCGCTATATAAGCACGATTTCTCACATTGTTGACATGACGCAAGGTAGGAGTAAGTAGGGTAGGATTGAGTTAGCTTAGGGTTAAGAATAAGAATAATTTATTGTCGTTAAACATAATGTTGTAATAGACAACGTCAAAATTTAAGTTCGCGTACAAGCAATATTTACAATTTTAATTAATCAATACAATATTTTATGGAGTATGTTTAGTACAAGGGGTCCAGGAGCAAGTAAAAACACAAAATTTACAGCAGAAATGAGTGATGCACGTACTTAGACGTAACATAACGTAACCAAATCTAACCTAACCTAACATAAACTAACGTAAGCTAACTTGAACTAATCTAAACTAACGTAATATTAGTAGAAATAAGCGAAATTCTATAATTTTTTGGAAAATTATGCGGGACTCCTACACTAATATAACATAAACTAAACTAAACTAACCTAATGTAACCTAAACTAGCCTAACCTAACTTAAACTAACCAACTCTACCCTAAACTAACCGAATGTGAGCAGAAATTACCAAAATAGTAACATTTTTTAGAGAAAAGAGCTGGACCCCTTCTGCTAAACATAGGCCATATACACTTTTCTAAGAGCCACTTTTTACAAAAACATTTAAAATTTTTAATCTCCATTTCTCTCAGTAAGTAGCAATAGATTATACAATTTCATCCCTATATATTTATAACTATTTTGAGTTTTGCACAGCCGCACATGGGAAATATTTATTTCATTTTTGCGCCTTGTATTGTGTGAGTGAATACTACTTCGAGTAACATAATTTGTACAGTTTTCTTTGATATACATAAGGCGCGATAATATGTACAAGGACGGGATAGTCATAATTTCAAATTCTTTGAAAAAATGTCTACAAGATTCTCTCTCTGGAATTCCTGTTATCGTTCTTATCGCTCTTTTTTGCCACTTTAATACTGTTTGTGCCCCGGAAGAATTACCCCATAATAGTATGCCATACGACAGATGAGAGTAAAAGAAAGCATAATATGCAGTGATTAATAGACTTTTACTTACAGATATTTTTAATTTACGTAATACATGTACTGCCCTTGATAATTTTTTACAAAGTTGCATAGTATGCACATTCCAGTTTAATTTCGTATCTAAGTATATCGCTAATAGATTAACTGAGGAGCATTCTTTTGTACCAGTTGTGGAGCTGCTGAGATGAAAGTATAACTTCTCTGTTTTTTTTATGATTAAAATGTAATTTATTGTGGAACAGCCAAACAGTATATTTATCTAGTGCTTTATTATTTTTCGTGTGTATTGCGTTGATATTATTATTTTTCGTTATAAATGTAGTGTCATCGGCATACATAACAGTGGTTTCTGATAAATAGTTAGGTAAATCGTTAATATATAACAGAAATAGAAAAGGTCCAATGACGCTTCCCTGTGGCACTCCTGTTAATTTTTCAAGTACGTTTGACTGTTTATTTTGTACACACACAACTTGTTTTCTACTTTCTAGATAAGACCTGATGTTGGACCGGACGGTAACTCTTTACTTTGGGGAAGTCAGTGATATCCTGGGTATTTTAGATATACTCGATTCATTGCCCCGATTACATTTGATTTGAGTACATAAATCACAGTAATTCAAAGTGAACCAAAACAGTGTAAACCAAAGATGTCTACTGTGCTTGCTTCATTAAGTAGAAATGCTACCGATCCTAACCAAGTATAATCCGTGCAGTTTAACGAGATGTCATGAAGTTATATATATTGCATCACTTTTCTTGCTATAGATGATATCCTAATACATTCTATAGTATTACTTGCTTGAGCTATGCCCGATAGCGTGCAGATTGATAAAATGCGTTGGAGATTATATGCCATAAATACGATTATTCATGCAAAAAGAACGGTCCATGTTCCGTTAAGGAGGTCCAAAACTACACTGGACTCCCTTAAGCTAACCTAACCTAACCTGACCTAAGCTAAGCTAAGCTAACCTAACCTAACCTAATATATTATAACATTATATTATGTAACCAAACAAAAATCAATAAAAAGAAGTGGTGTCAAAGACACTGGACCCCCTTAACGGAACATTGACTAAAAGTACACGCGCCAACCTGTGCTAGGTGGTTACTGCAAGGAGGAATTGTATTTAATCCAGTACAGGAGCAGGATGAAGATGAGAGCCCTTATGGGTGCGTAGGGAGCAGGCGTCAAACGACGTGGCTCTGCACATAACTTTTTTTTTTTTTTTTTAAAGAAACTCCACCAACCTGTGATAGGTAATCACTACAAAGAAAAATTGTATCTATTTTCAGTGCAGATTTTGTTAGTTGGAGAGTTATCATCGAACAATAATGAACAACTTCAAAGTTCCGACAGATTTACGGGCAGTTTTGAGACTATATATTCTAAGACATTGTTATAAAGATGGCATTAGGCGTGCTACTAGTATGTACTTTCATAGTCTCCCGTTAGTTATTTTTAATGTGTATTTTCGTGTTTTACCGTATTTTCCTATGTGTATATGTGATAGACGATGAATTGCACTAGTTTCCTAATGTTAAAACACTTCGTTCAACAAAAATCTAAACATATTCTGCAGAACATCAAGTTTTGCACAGTGTTACATCGCTAACTGAAAGCATCGTTTTTGATGCATATTTTGTCAGGAAAAAAAAAAATGTAAAATTAACACCCAAAAAGGAATTTGCATAGACATTGGATAACATTATCAGTAATTTCTTAAACAAATATTAAATATTGTATAATACATATATTGTATATTTACATATGTGTATACTATTGTATAATAATAATAAAGCAAAATAAAACTTTACGTTAGTACGTCTCCCTTTTTTATTTCATGCGAAGTTTTGGTAACATTTGCCTTTACTTTTAACTTTTAGCAACAAAAGAGCATTTCCCTTACCTCCTGCTTTGTATAATGGCTTGTTCACTATCCTACATACAACTTAGCAATATCTTCTGTGTTCATATTCTTTACTATAACCACAGACCATTTCAAAGATGCAAACTAATTTATACTGATTAGTCTATAGAAATGAGTGTTGTTCATAAAATCTAGTAAATGTGTTAATCTTTTACTTTTTTTTCAGTGGTTGAAAAAATAAAAACAAAAATCCGTAATGAGGTTGATGCTGGTATCTTGCGTACAGAAGTAGCTTCAGATGTCTGTTAGTCGTGAACAGCTGTAACAATTTGTAAGAAGACATGTCTGAAATTAATGGAGAAGGTGACGCCAGTTTTACACTGAGGCAAAGGAAGAGCCAAAAAACAGAGAATGCAACTGATTCTTCAGATATTGATTTGGAGCAAGAGGATCATGATACAGTTAAGAAGATGATCAAAGATCCGCCTTATGCTGTTGATGCTAATACGTACTGGCTTACGAGAATAGTGTTTCTAAGAAGTTTAGGTTTTATATATGGTAAGATTTGATAAAATGAAGAACTTTTTTCTGGGAGAATTCTGGGTACAGTGGCCGATTTTGTAGATAGACAGTTTGTAGTTTATGACAGTCGTTCCGTACATAGTGTTAGCTGTTGAACCTGACGTCTCAGTATCATGAAGCAGCGAACTATTATCGCTGCAAATACGGAGATTACAGCACAAACGTATTTTTTAAAAAAATGTAAATAAGTAAACTGAACATATAATTGTGAATTTAGTGACACATGTCAGGTTTATAGCGGACATCAAACCGTATACGTGAATAAGTAAAATTGAAGTCCATTAAAACGACCACAATACTGAATATTAGTTTCGTAAGCAAACAGTTGATATCTTCATTATATAGTAAACTAGCTGAATACACCCATTCTTCGCATGGGTCAAATAAAATATCTATGTAAACAAACTGAACAACGAAAACAATATCGGTCATTTTTTACTTCTTTTACATATCCCACTAAATGCCCCCTGAGACCCCCTGGTTCGAAATTTTAAAAAACGCCTCTGGCCCACAACCGATGGGGGCTGTATTTGGAAGTCAACGCCTATGGGAGTATCGCCATTCATTTCACCGATTATAAAAACTATGGATTTGGCACTAATATCGGTCATTTTGGATTATTTATATATATATATATATATATCTCGATGACCTCTCTATTTTAACCCCCGTTCCTGAACTAATGGGGGCTAAATTTCATAGTAAACTTGATCTTAAGTTTCACCATTGAGCTCAGCGACCCCGAAAGCTGTGGATTTGACACTAATATCGGTCGTTTTGGATTATTTTACATGTGTCGGTAACCCCCACCCGCAGATGAGCCCCGACCCGCCTACAATAGTAGCTGAATTTGCAAGTCATTGCTAATGAAAGTGTCGCCACTGCGAAAACTATGGATTTGGCACTATGTCGGTTATTTTGGATTATTTTTACATGTCTCGGCATCCCCCCCCCCCCCGGTGACCCCAGGCCCGAAGCCGAATGGGGTAAATGCGATCGAAATTTCACCATTAATCTCAGCGACCGCGAAAACTATGGATTTGAAAGTAATATCAGTCATTTTAAATAATTTTTACATGTCTCGGTAACCCCTTCCCCCAACAGGTGACCCCGGGCCCGCATACAATAGTAGCTAAATTTGTAAGTCTTCGCTAATGGAAGTGTCACCATTGATCTCAGCGACCGTGAAAACTATAGATTTGACACTAATATCGGTCATTTTGGATTATTTTTACATGTCTCAGTATCTTCTTCCCCCCCCCCCCCCCCGAATCGGAGTTTCACCATTGATCTCAGAGACCGCGAGAAGTATGAATTCGATACTAATATCGGTTATTTTCTACTACTTTTACATGTCCTGGTAAACGCCCCTCTGAAACCCCCTGGGTCGAATTTTGAAAAAAAAAAACGCTTCGTCTTGATCTGGGGCCTGGACAAGGTACCAGTGACCAAATTTTGGTAACTCTCGGTCTACTCGTCTGGTCCCCAGGCCACACACAGACTGACAAACACCAAAACTCTTTATTTTATTTATATTAGAGTAGATTAGATAGATGAAATAATCATTTTTTCCCAGATCATGTTGTCTATACAAGCGAATGTAATGAAAATCAAAGAGTAGAAAATGTTCGATTGAATCGGGGATCGAACCCGGATCTTCCGACTTACCATATCGATGTGTTAATCAGTACTAACCCAGTTCGCTTCCAAAAGAGTCACTTTTTATTCTTGAATAGTGAGGAGGGCAGAGGGGAGCAGGGAGGCGAGCAACCCTTTAATGGTTATGCCTGCTTACCGATATGTTATGTTTTAATGTAGGTCAAATAATATTAAACTATCCTTTTCGGTATTTAAAAAAAAAATGCTCACCGAAATTTCTCTGTCCCTCCTTTTCTCAAGAAATTAAAGCTGGCGTCGTAACTGTTTTCGAGATTGGTGCTCATGTATTCGGACCACATGAGCCGTATTAACAAACACAGTTGTGCTTGAACAACACTTAACTAGTAAGAATAGTGTTTGACTATGGGATGCGTACTGGGTAGTGTAGAGGTTACCGGGAAACAGTCGTATATGTTCCACTCCTCAGATTTCATGAACCTCATCTTAAATTAATTAACATGCTCCAAAATCTTGACATTTCATTTCTTTAATACTTTACTTGCGTTTTCTTTGAGAGTTAATGCAGAAATAAATAACGAAAACACCAACACAAAAAAACTACATTTTTAGTAATTAAGTAAGTGCTATTTTAGTACCGCTTCAGTACTAAGGAAATATCAGCTATAATTTTTGCAACGTAGTTGATTCATATTTCGTGTTCGGCGAAGATCAGCTTGCGAATAATGTGTTATGATACAATAGGATAAATATTAAAGAATAATAACAAATGAAAGCCCGGCTGAAATTGGCTAGAATATATCGCTTAAACTATTTATAATTGTTATTTTAAGCGGATACTGTAGGTATCACACCTTCTTTATGGTTAATAAACAAATATCCAATATTCATAAAAATAGTATTAACACAACTTAAAATAATCTACAATTAATATTATATTCATTCGACTATGATAACTCAATTTCAGAACGGAATTAAACTATCTTAACTAAATAGCCTTGATGCAACTCCCTATTATATAATCATTATAATGCACTTTTCTCCGAAGGTTGGGATCGAATGACGACACATTCAGAAATAAAACAGAGCCATCATCTTCCCCAATTTCAGAGATTTTTATTCTTGTTTCTCTTTGGTGCCTATGTCTTATCTTTTGCTATATTTCGGTTTGGTTGGATGTACTGTACACACAAAATCTAAATCAGGATACATATATGATCCACAGCAAACGTTAATAGAGAGAGAGAAAGAGATAAAGTGTTTTGGAGTGCGAAATGAAGCATTAAATCCACCGAATAGAAATGCATTATTTATTTGCATGGTAATATTAGTTAAGAGCATATCTTGTATTTAGTTGATAAGTTCACAGTTAACTCTTTAAAGAATCTAGCTGATAAGTAAATAACACTACACATTTATGGATTTTTTTAAGTAAATACATGATTAACAATATACTGTTTAGTTACTGAAGAACGGTGTTCAAAGTGAAAGCTTTATGATTTTTTTCTTCTTTCTGTTTCAGGGAATTTTATGTCAGTATAACTAATTAGGGATTACATGCTAAAAGCTACGAAAGTACTTTATAATACTTATTTTATTTAGAATTCCTGTGTATACCAACCTGAATTTTCATCTGCTTTGCCAGACAGATATGATAAAAGATTAAAAAAGCAAAATAAATGGAATAAGATTAAATTTAGAAAAGTAAGGATCGCAATAAACTCACAGTTGTTATAGGTTTCTTCTTCCTTTTTTAAGTGTGGTTTTCTATAGATCTTTAAAAAAAGTTGATGAATGTGCACGTCGGAGAACAGTTGTAATTGTTCAGATTTGTAGCTACAGAAATTCCCGTCGAAGTTTGTTCTTTTCTAGTTTTCCAACCTTGATTTTAGGCCTAATGTCAAAATAGTTCCTCGCCTTAGTGTGCTTTCATTAACATTTTCTTCTATTACTGTTTTAAAAAAAGGCCAGTAGAAGTTAGAAAAAGAATAACATTCAGAAATTTCTCTAAAAAAATTATGTTTCTACAAAAAGTGAACGTGGTATAACTAAACATTATAAACTGATTTCTTAGAGTAATGTCTTAGCTTACAATTTAAATTATTGTAAATTGCTAAGTTTAATATTAATTTAAACAACGAGCAAATTTACTTTTAACATATAACTTCGATAATATACATATGTATAGATATATATATATATCTTAATTTATAGGTGTTGCTTTTCTTGTTGCCTATCATCAGAATAAAGAGCTTATTGGCGATAATGGATTGCTGCCTCAAAAATTGCACATGGAAATGCTTTCAAAGCAGTGAGTATTTTCTTTCTTTTTTCAAATTCCGTACCAAATTGAATAGTGTCACATCTACAAAATTTCATTTAACTTTCTTTATATAATGTTATTGCTTGCAGATAGCTTTAATTTACCTCAAAGCAGCTTAGGTACTGTAGATGTTCTGTACTGTACTGAAGATATTCTTTTAGAATAAAATATATGAAAATTTTGTCGCATTAATCTAAGGAAAGTAAACTTATCTGATGTCCTAATTGTTGTGTGCAAGAATTATGTCGTGAGATAACTATGTTTGTAGCTTGTAGCGATAAAAGTTCAACTTTTACTAATGTGACTTTTTTTCAAGAGCCACCATTGCTCTTATATGTAAAATTAATGCAGTATCTGTGCGTTTTAAGGATTGTGATATAGTTACAACAAAATTAGGCTGTGAAAGTTTTTTGGAGTGATCACTCTGTTCCATTACATTATCAAAGTTTTCAGATTATATTCTGATAATTTTTTTCGTACAAAAGGATTTAAGATTATAGCGGCATCTTCACGAAATACCTATTAGAAGTGAGCAAACTTTCTACAAACTAGTACAAAATTACATAGATCGTCATAAAAAAATTTCTGCATAAATGTTCACAGCAATAACACTTTCAAAAGAAGAGAATCCTAGTGCAAGGAATTATAATATTAACAAAATAGTGCAGAGAAAGTTCTGAGAATGAGATAGTTATGCATGAGTTGCTCATTTCTGCTGAGGAAGGTATCAGGGAACATCATAACAGCGGAAGTAATGGTATATTAAATGTTAGACACAGTAAATAAAAAGTAAATTTAGAAATTATTCTGTCATAGGGTTTTCCAATATTGTTTAGCCTATGCTTTCAATTGAGTATTCATTTTTGCCTTTATAGTGTGTATCGTTTTATTTATTTTATTTTATTTTAATTGTAATTCTTCAACACTTTCATTTCAGTTTAAAACATATGAGATATGTAGAAAGCCCTAATCTTCTATGGTTTGCAGAACCATGGGACAACGTCAATATATGGTTGGATGCAATATCTCTTGTCGGACTTGCAATATCAACTCTGATATTTATAACCGGAGCTGCAAACGCTATAGCATTTTTTGTACTGTGGATTTTGTACCATTCATTGGTAAACTCAGGTACACAACAAATTTATCTAAAAATAGTAATTGACGCATTTTTAATACTATTTAGAAAGTAATGTGAATCTTACCTTCTGTATTGCGTCTTTAAGAGGTTTTGTAAGCGATTTCAGTCTCTTATAACACACAGATAATCACACATGTGGCTTCATCTGTTGCGAGAGACCATAGTGTAAGTGACTGAATCCGCCTACGAAAACTTTTACAGATGCACCAAAGTAAATTAACATTACCACTTTTTTAAGTAGTCAGGTACAGAACGTTAATTAACTTCATTTGTATTTCGTAGCAAACTAGAGAATAGTTGTTAAAATAGAATTTTTAAGTTTATTATTATTATTATTATTATTTATTTATTTAGCAAGTACTGAAATTTATTAAACAGTAAAATCAATCAATGAATTCCATTTTTATTTCCGCATGAGATGTGGACCTATGGTTTAACGTGGGCTCCATACCACGTGTGGTACTGTCGCTAGTCGAATCCGCAAAATGCACATAGAAAACAATACCAGCGACATACTCAAGAGGTCACTAAAATATGATGAACAGAAATGTAAATTTTGATACCCAAATAATTATTTATATAGTTACATATTGTCTCACAAGAACGCAATAGATAAATCATTATGAAGAATTTGGTAATTTATTGATATTCTGTTGATGTAAAGAATGAGGATAATACAAATTTCATCTTATAAAATATTTCTATTCTCGACTTACGGAATGTGTATCTTTCTTTTCAAATAACTTGGTTATTTCGACTTGAAAGTGATTTATAAGGCTTTACTGTTTTCGTGGAGGGAAAAAAAAAGTATTTCTAGAATTTTTCTCTCTAAATCTAGGTGTTCTCATTCGGACGACAGGTCTTTTTCACTATTTTGCATTTAGAAAAATAATCCATAACTCATATACTAAAATTCTATCTCTTTAGCGACTAAATATTGCTATTTATTAAGAGATAAATTAAAAGTTATTCACTTTACCCGTAATGTGTCAGTGACTGGTAGAGAATTTAAATTAGCCTTGAAAATTATTCACTTTTCCCGTAATGTGTCAGTGACCGGCACAGAATTTAAATTAGCCTTGAAAACTATTCACTTTACCCGTAATGTGTCAGTGACCGGCACAGAATTTAAATTAGCCTTGAAAATTATTCACTTTACCCGTAATGTGTCAGTGGCCGGCACAGAATTTAAATTAGCCTTGAAAATTATTCACTTTATCCGTAATGTGTCAGTGACTGGCACAGAATTCAAATTAGCCGTGAAAATTATTCACTTTATCCGTAATGTGTCAGTGATCGGCACAGAATTTAAATTAACCTGAACCAGAGTCCGGAGGATTGGCAAGATAGTTATTTTAGTTGTTTACTATCCCAGGTTGTGCCCGTAGGTTAATTCGTTTGGCTCTCTCCGTAAGTCAAGTGTATTATCTGACCCCATATATACTCAAACTGAGGAAATGAATTCAAAACAGCAATAGGATGGTAAAGCATTGTTTCACAGCTCTTTTCTACCTATTCTTGGGGGTTGCGATGGTTCAGTGGTAGAGCGTTCACCTCTTGAGTACCCGGTTCGATTCCAGCTCGCGCCAAGTGTGTTACATAGGGAACAAACACCGTGTGCGTGGGTTTTCTGTGGTTTCTCCCATTTCCTGTCACTAATTTCATTCATTCTCATCACCGTCTCCTTTAGCCTGAACGGAATAACTGTGGGACGTAAAGATGAAATATTTCATTTCATTTTTACTTATTCCTTTAGAGTATGTCGTGTATGTTGACCTTTTTCTAGACGATACCAAATTCAACGAACAAAATTGAAAATTAATAACTGAGGAAGAAATACAGAGATCAGAAATGTAAAGTTTTTCTCATGTTCTACAAATATCTTGTTTGCTGTTTTTTTTATGTGTAAACATCTAACAGAAGGAGGAACTTGTATATCTTGAAAGAGTAGAACATACTTTAAACTTACGATTCTCAGTGCAAGAATTTAGTAGGTTCTCTGCTAGCATCCAAAGACTGTCCCAGATCTATCTATCTCTATCTGACTTTCCTTTTCTCTCAAAACGGGAAGTTGTCTTTAGTAGGAGGAGAAGGAAATAAAAAAGGCAAGTCGCCAACACGTTTCAGTTCAGTTGTCCTGTAGAAGATAATCTTTAATTGTAAGTTCTAAAAAAGACGAAAAGTCAATGAAGTTTGTGATGAGTTTGTCGTTTTGAATGTATTTTTTTTTCTTACGCGTTATGAGCGTCCAAAAAAAAAAAAATGTGGAAAAATTCCGGGGGAAATAGTGGCATAAAATTCATAAAAGTGCGTCGAGAGGGGACTCACAAGGAAGCGTAGCATAAACGGCTCAAAGATACAGATTACACTGTATCGTGCGTGAGGGATTATGCTAATCTACTGTAGGGATTTCCCAAAGGGCGAGAGGGATTATGTATATTATGAGGAAATATTCGTAAAGGATAATTTAAGATCACAAATTTATATAAGATATCGGGGGAACTCTGGATAGTTACATAATCCGATGAAAGAAGAGGAAGGGTAGGAAACTTTTACAAGAAAGACATTATTTAGACAGGTTATGTTTGCATCAATTCGAAGCGAATGTTAGATGGAGACTGTAAAAGTTTCGAAAAATAATGCATATACTAAAGTTGTTTTCACTGAGCTTTTCCCATGTTTTCTTCTGCTAGCCTGAAGTGTTGCCATACTTCGTTTACAGATATTTTTTTATGCCTGTAAGTTAAATTGTTACTGAAATAAAATACGCTATTCAGATGTATACGCTCACATATATTCGTATAGAATGAATGTGATGTTGCAGAAGGTAACATATTACGGAATTGGTTTGTGTGTGTCCGGGATACTGTATATACCCATACTTCCATCATGACGTCCGCGCAATCCATCGCATCCTATCAGCAGTCAGTTACGTACTCATTGTATTTGTTTGATCTTTGCAACTTTGGATAGTCTATGCTTTGTTCCTTTATCGGGGACCTATCGCCGTACTTCTTTGAATTATCATTTCCACAATTCACTTAGAAAATTCATTTGCCAATAATTTCGGTTTCGGACGTATGTAACGCATGAAAGAAGCCGTTTTCGACTTTTTGTTACACCGATATTTTTGTTCATTTTCGTGTGTAGAATTACCTCCTAAGCGTTATAAATGAATTTTAGAAACACTATATATATAAAATCATCTAAACCTTTTACCAGTTAGCTGGGGTCGCTTTTCGGATTACTGTTGTCCACCTGTTTCTATCTTGTGCCATGTCCCTGTATCATTTCGTTCGTACAATCTCCTCCTCACTTCCTCTTAGGTTTATATATATAAAAATCTTTAACATATATGTTGGTGGTGCACGGGATCTCAAATTTAATTCCATTTGAGAGAGCATTGAAATTTGAACGCATTATAGCAGATCTGACCACCACCTGAACTAACTATAGGCCCACATGTCATATACTGTTGTTGTGAAAAGGAAAGCTCAACACATAACAGCATTTGTGTTATTTTTGCATGTATGTGTGTTGGCTTTATATATATATATATCTTTTGGTCACCGTAGAGTAGGGACAGCTTCCATTTCTGGCTATGTGAGCTTATAATAGAAGCTTAATGTTCGTTGTTCTTTAATGGTTTCTCTGCATAATCTGCGTAGCATAAACAACGTGGAATGTTAAA
Source organism: Thermobia domestica (assembly GCF_964235325.1). Taxonomy (NCBI): domain Eukaryota; kingdom Metazoa; phylum Arthropoda; class Insecta; order Zygentoma; family Lepismatidae; genus Thermobia; species Thermobia domestica. The sequence goes on along the minus strand of NC_137465.1, from coordinate 148,008,541 downwards.
CTGAAAATTTCATTTCATTTGTATGCCGTTTGTGTTACGATGTTTTTGAATACATTTACTCACTCCAATTATGAGTTGTTCCATTTTGTTTTTTCCTATTGTTAATTGATTTCAATGTAAATTGGTCTCGCAAGACGAATCTCAAAGTTTATGAAATAGATAAATAGAGAATTCTATATAAGATATGTCATATTCGGAGTTTCGTTATCAAAGAAATGCAGTAGAGTTGTATTTTCTTTTACTGTACTCTTCTTCGAGAACGGGTTAATTTCGAGAACTGTACTCTTCTTGCTGTCGTATTTTCTATTATTTCTAGAAAGTTATTAGTAGTTTTGCTTTGATGAACTGCAAACTTTCAACTTTCGTAGTAAAAGAGATATGTACTTTATTATAGGTCAAAGGTTCTATGGATTTGGTTGGGAGTCTCAGCTTCTAGAAACTGGTTTCTTAGCAATATGGATTGTTCCAGTTTGGTCCTGGAAATCTCTCCCGCCAAAGACTCCAACTCCATGGGTAGGAGTATGGGGATATAGGTAAATATTTCGTATATTTAATTTTATTTTAATGTTACGTAAATTTTAATATACGTTAAAAGAGTTGGGCGTTTTGGGCATTTATGTATTCCTTAGGTAACATCTTAAGGAAGTCGCTGGTAAAAATCTCGACCATTTATGTCCATTGTCTTTTAAAATGAAGGGTCTAATTTAAGTTTAATTTTCTCTGTCATAGAATTTAATTTTGTATAATTTACAGCGTTCTTAAATTGGTTTCATTTATTCGGAGATTGGAAAAGAAAACGTACTTGGGGTATGATATTTTACTGATGACTGTATAATATGTACTTTACATTAATAGATATGCAATTATGGATTGTTGAAGCAAACGAAGAAGAGAAGAAAAAATGCATGAAGAGGTTATAGCCTAGAGATGCCTCCCCCTCATTGTATGTAAGAGACCGAAAACTTAATTTTATGATTTTTTTTTAAATCCATACTTTTTTCTAGAAAAAGTTGAAATTAACTCAATAAACAGTCATATTAAAATCGCACAAGAAGTTAAAGGAACTATCGTAATCTGTTTATTTGGCATGCCCTTAAACTTTCACATGAGGAAACTGAATTTTGCTAAAAATCTCTGGGCATTACCAATAATGATAAAGTATAACACGTTTAAGAACCTAAGCTATGGGATCGCTCACACAATTAACTAAAATATAAATACATAATCTCGTAAAAGCTTAAAGGCTTTACTGGGTGGTATAGAAAATTGAAAATTCTCTTCCCACTCCATGGTAATGAAACAGATATTTTCTCCGAAATCCGGTGTTGTCAAGAAATTCGAACTGTTTGATAGTTCTCGGCCAGAATAGGGGTGAGTAAAAGCTAATCACTGTCAATTGAGAAAAGAAATGCGATGTCTTAAATGTTTTGGCGAAGAAAAAAGTAGCCTGGAAACTCGAATGGTTTGTATTAGTTTGTTCTTTGACACTTTCAGCAGAAAATCTTTCTTCTTCTGTTGAGAAGGAATGAACCATATGCAAGCAGTTGGTCAGTGTGTTCATTTCCGGAGCATCTACCTTTCGTTGGCGAGAGGAAAAAGCAAAATGGCCTCCCAAACCCACATGTGCAAGTCATTAATCACAGTTAAAAGGGGACCAAAAATATGGTAACATCTTTGGACACACGTTAAGTTACAATGTCACAACTGTTCGGACAGTTCCGAATATCACCCACTGAGGGTCATCTTGTTGTTGCGAGAACTGTACATTAGTAAAAATATGTCTTTCAGTGCCTGTGCCTTAGTGAGCGTAACAGTTTTGATGTGAAGGTGTCCATGACGGGTACCAATGTATATCTAACCTGCCCAAGATGTAGAATTCAGTTTTGTTATTCTGGTTCTGATTGTATATCAAAAAATTGAGTGAAAATAAAGGAAGAAGTTCTCATGATCTCTCTTTCTGCTGTCACAATTAACGGACGGAAAAAAAAAAATCGTCGTTTACGCGGTCTTAATGCAACTTTAGAACCACCAAAGAATATCGAAAATATTCTTACAAGGTGCAAAGTTTTCTCCTGAACCTTCTTAATTTATCACAGTCTATGAATCTATATGATGATACCAGCAGTCATATATTAGCATAAAAGAAATATTGGAACAGCATATTCTAAATTGAAGCAGAATTTAGGAACATATTAGCAACGCCACATAGTGATTGTCTGCTGTTGCTAATTACAACAAGGTAACTTGCTGTAACACTTCGCTTGTTTTTAAGCTAAGTATATGTACTTTGATGCAATTAGTATCAGTATGTGTAAATATATTTTCAAGGGCAAATTTATGTTTCAATAAAGGGCTTAAGATTGGAAATAGACAAATATCAGAGATCTTCCGTTCTCCAGATTTTCTAAAAGTCTTTTTCATCAGTATCAAGAAAACAAAACTGAATTCGGACATGGGCGTATTGCGCAAATGGTGTTACCCCGTCAAAAATATCTTCCCTGTCACAAGTGAACAAGAAAGAAAGAAATTCACACACTTTTACTAGAAAAGTAATGAAAAAATCCAAACTTACTTTGCTTACTCACTTTTATATTTCTGGCTGGGTGTTAATTGTTCTTCAAACTATTCAAATGTGTGATTTCAATCGTCTGATAGGAGAACCAATGTTGAATTTCATTTAATATTTAATCTGAATTAGTTTATTACGGAACTAGTGGATGTTCACGATGTATGACATAAACGGAGTAGTTGTCTTGCTCTCATATTATTAGCAAATTGCTAACACTTAATGTGTTCAATTTAGCATTACGTTATGGTGGAAGCTTAATTCGGCCATTTTCCTTTAATACCAATTGAAAGATAAATGTGTCATAGTAAATTTAAGAATTTCACAGGATTGTCATTCAAAGCTCCAACATGTATTTAAAAGAATTTTTAAAATGTTTTCATAAACGATACGGGAAGCAAAGAACTTTCCGGAAACGAATGTTCTTTTGATGATCTCAGACTTTTTTTCTTATTTTCTTTCTTTTAAGGGAAAATAGGCTTTTGTATCGTCTTAGCTTGTAGTTCCGCCCATAAAACAAACGAAAGGTCGTTAGCATGGAAATTTGCTAAGTACTCTTATGTGTGATGAATTAGACTCGTTCCTTGATACGATTGCTTTGTTGACTACTCAGCAATCTCAAGGGTTCGGTCGAAAAGAGAAAGAAAACATCTTACAAATTATGTTCAGATTCGGATGATGATTTAGAAAATATGAGGAGTAGACAAGCACCACCAAATAAAGTGAAGTTTACAAAATCAGGAAAATTCTAGTAATTGTAGGAACCTCAAAATGAAGAAAATTCTGACTGTAGTAACACAAATACGAAAAGAACAGTAATTCAGGTGTAAGGAAAACAACACAAATTACTAAAATTTAGGTCAGGTAAAGATTCTATAACCATGTTTTTTAAAGATTTCTATGACACTGTTAGAATTAACCAATATAATAAATATGCTAAGGAGTTAATTGTTCATCAGCGTTTAAAGGGAAAGCAACGAATCAGTTGAAAGATTTTATACGACTTCATATGTTACATGGTAGGCCGTACAGTAAATTGGAAGAAAACATAATTGTTTTAAGAATTCGGAAGACAATGGAGACTTTTTCGCCAAGATTCAGTCCAAAGTACAGGAGAAAAATAATTCTATTGAGAAACAGGGTTATTACAAATGATTGACCCGATTTCATAAATTCACTGTAGCTTTTTTTATTGGACATATTGTCACGAAACTTTGCAAACGTATTGAAGAACTCAAAAAGGTATTTAGTGACATATTACAACTGCTCTGTATGTGTCCCCTAGCAATTCTGCAAATATCAAGTCGATAATCAAGTTCTTCCCACACTCGGTGCAGCATGTCTTTATCCATCCGTTGGAAAGTACTGCTGATGCGAGCTCTCAGTTCTGTTAGGTTTGTTGGTAGAGGAGGTGTAAACACTGTCTCTTTCACATAACCCCGCATAAAAAAATCGCATGGGATTGGGTCCGGAGAGCATGGAAGCTATAACAGAAATTGGTGATGATCATCCTCACCACGACTGATTCATCGGTTTTTCAATCTCCTATCTATTTATTTCCCCTTACAGAGACACCCTGAAGCTGTAAACTGTGCCTAATGAACTTGGCAGTTGGTGGATCTTTGTTGAACTTCGTTCGGAAGTATTGTTGCACTGTTAGGACAGACTGATGTAAGTGAAATTCGAGCACAACATAAACTTTCACTGCGCCTGTCGCCATCTTGAATAAGTGTTCACTGCTGCGCTTTCGTGACAAAACTCAGAAAAGAACGTTCAACACTTAAAAACTTTGAGTTTTTCTATAGTTTTACAAAATTTTGTGACAATATACCCAATAACAAAGCTACAGTGAATTTATGAAATCGGGTCAATCACTTGTAATATACGTGGTATGTGTATATAATGTTAGCTTTAATTGACAAATGTGATCCTACTCTCACAGAAAAGCAAATCATAGATATAATAACAAGTGGCCTTATACCTTATTCATTGATAAACTGTCAGGGAGATCATTTGCTGATGTAAAATGTTTATAGATTTTCTCCATCAGTTAAAAGCAAGTAGGTGTGAAGTCAAAAGATAGGAAGTAACGAGGGTGAATTGGAAGGTTTTATCTTCCGTACAAAAGCAACTAAAGCGTATGAGAAAAAAGGGGTCGTCTTTGTCTAGTAGTAGTTCAGAGACTCATACATCATCATCTATTGACTACTCTTAGGAATTTTATTTTATTTGATTTTCAGTTTAGTATCCCTTTCAGCAGCGAGGCTAAATGAAACGTGAACGTATAGCTTAATGTGAAATTTGAACCACATCACCTCCACGATAAGCGCTTACTCACGAGGGAGCTCTCGTAGGAATCAGATAGTGATTCTAGTGTTCATTCAATAAAAATAAAAGACAAAAGCAAAGCTATTTTAAAGGTTCAAGGAAGAAATTTGACTGAAAATAAGAATAATTCCAACAAATCCCTGTTGAAAAGAAATCGAAATAAAGTGAGGCGGTATCAGGTTCTTTGGATAAATTACAAAAGCAGGCCGAAAAATTGACATAGCAAATTGAAGAGAGAGAAAGAGTGAAACCCTAAAGAAAATGATAGTTATTCCTTTTAACTAGCCAACCAAGTACTAATGGTCAGGAAAATTAGAAACACCCAACTACTCAAAAGTTAAAAGAAAGAAATATAATGGAACAATAGAAATCAGAAATTAAGGCAGCATTATCAGTCAGATTTTAAACAGAGAGGGAAATTTTTGCAACAGGAAGATGGAAATAACTTCTACAGAAACCAGAAATTTAGTAGTTTCCCTCATCATGGACATATAATGTTGGATAATGACCGAATTGGTAAAATCCACATTTTCATGTTTCAAGTTAGAGAACGAACCCAAGGCATCAAATACAAAATACGTAGTGTTATGGTTAGGGTTATGCTACGCCAACTAATTAAACATGGGTGAAATACAACCGCAGGTACATAATTTAAACACGTGAATTTTGCGTATGGTCGTGTCCCATGCGCAGACGATTTGGAGAAAAGTCAGAAAAATTTATGTCCTACTCAACAGTTCAAATAAGGAAAAGTATGCAGAGTTATCTTGTCTGAATGAAGAGTAAATAGAAATAGCCATAGCCATAGATGGTAACATTGTAAGAGTTTACGTAGAGTTACCTAAGAAGAAAGTAAATTCTATAATAGATATGGCATCATCTGTATCTGATATTGATAAAGCATTGGTTCCTAAAGGTTGGATTTTTATGGATGAAGAAACTCAACTATGCCTTATACTGATATAGCAGCGACGGAGTTCAACTGATGTCATGGCATAAATATCATTTTAAAAATAGCTTGTCTTTGTAGGTACTGGACAATTAGCAAGTTGTAAATGTCTAACTTTGGACTCTTCCTGATCTCAGTCAGTAAAACGATGAGGGAAACATATTCAACTAGCATATTGAAAAAAAGAAAATTAGTACATCACAACTACTAATTTGTGTTACGGGGGTGTGCTGCATTGTCATATGTTTATTGGATTCTAGCGATTAATATGGCCCTAGGGATCTACAATCAAAATTCAGTTTAGAGTACATAAAGTGAACGACGACCAACTTTTTATTCATATTCACTGTTATAGACATATAAAATGAACATAGAATAATGTAGGAACATAACAGGTAAGAGAATGAATGAAATACGTAGACAATCTGAGACAAATAAAATTACGCGTAAAGTCGAGAATACTAATAACTTAAAAATGAATATACAGGGAAACAGAAACCTGCATCTATATTGCTTGTTTGAGGCCCATGGTAATCAAGGAAACTAATAAAACATCCATTTGAATAACATATTGGGCAGATACCAAAAATAATGTGAAATCATTACGATCTCTTCTATAGTAGATAGAGCAGTTTCATTCGTAACACCAAACTGAGTTGATATATTGAGGTAGAAGCTTTGCTTTGTTATAATTAAATATAAACTAATTATTTGCTGAGCAAAACGATATATTTTCGTTAAAATTCAACACATGTTACAGTTTCGCCAACTAACTCTTTGGCTTCATCAGACATTCTTTCTTCTCCCAAACTTTCCATCCCCCACCACATTTTTCTTTCTCCTATCCCTCCTTCTGATGAAGCCAAGGAGTTAGTTGGCGAAACTGTAACACGTGTTGAATTTTAACGAAAATATATAGTTTTGCTCAGCAAATAATTAGTTTATATTTAATTGTGGTAGATTGAATACTCTAAAAAAATATTTGAACCTAATGTTGCAATAACGGATTTCTTGCATATTATACAAGGTTATTCAAAAAGAATGTTGCAAAACCAAAGCGTATTTATTTTATATTGAAACGACATACGAAAGCAAAATTGGAAAGAAGAAAAGAAGATGGTGAGATTTATAGTTTACGTCCAAACCGCTGGAGGCACTAGTTAGGCAAACTGCAACTACGGAAGTAAACTGTGCATATTATGTGATGGAATTTTCATGAACAGGGTGTGTCGTAACAGTACAGAGATATTTTCATACAAAATTCAAGGAGCAAAAATGAAATGAAATGAAATGAAATGAAATATTTCAGCGTTACGTCCCACGATTATGCCCTTTCAGCTAAAGGAGACGATGATTAAAGCAAGTGAATGGTGATGGAAGAATTGATGGATTGAAAAGTGGGAGGGAACGGAAATAGCCCGAGAAAACCCATGATGTTGAAAAATTCAATAAGCAAAACACCTCGTAGGACCTGGAAAATTTGAGATAACATTATTTCTAGTACAGTGAAGCATATAATTGAGGATGCGTTGGGTTGCGTCTAGCAAGAACTGCATTATTAGTTAAACATCTGTCGTGTTACCCAGGGTATTTATATCCAACACTTCTAATGCCCACCAAAAAAAAAAAAAAAAAAAAATCTTTTTACTGATGAATTTTGCTTATGTATGTCGTTTCAGAACAAAATTGCTTTTATCTTGCCCCACTCTTTTCGAGTAACCTTGTATATTTACCGGTATATTGTTCAAATTTAACAAAATAAGAAGTGCTTTCTTTGAACTAAATACTTCAAACGCAATATACAGTATGTTTAGAAATTCAATGACTAAACTCCATGTATCAAATTAAAGAAAAAAGTTCTAATAAACACGAGTCGGAAAATGACACCTTTCAGAGTTATAAACCAAAAGAGTGGAACATCACGTTTTAAAAGGCTCTGGCTTGAAACTATGGGACCTATTAGAAGCAGTACAAGGAAAAACACATAAACTACTGTACGCTGTATCGAAATATCCATGTTTTACCACCCTTCAATAACAGCGAAACTAAGGAAGTTGGGATACGAGGATACACTTTCAAGCATTAATTAAGCGTTCATTTCGCCAGTACCTGGGATATCTGAAACATAGATAATTAGATAAGAGTTCATACTAGATCAGTATAATTTCTTGGACCGCTTACGATAATGTCCCATAGTTTTTAAACCAAGGTGTTTTAAAACGTGATATTCGTCATTTTCGACGATTTATAACTCTGAAAAAAGACTGTTTTCGACCCATGTTTATTAGTTCTTTCTTTTCTTTGTTATTAGAAATCACTTTCCGGTAAAAGATTCGAGCGGAGACAGTCTTATCCCAAAGTTATTCTTTTAGCCCTTGCAGTAAGACAATCTCGTACTCCTAAGCATCTGATTACACGTATCACATTCAAAATCATGTGGACATTTTTCTAATCTAATGAAATGGAAGAAGTTTTCAACTCTTCATCAGTAGAAACTAAGTGTATAATACCGGTTTTGTGTTGCAAATATTCAGCCTGGTTCTTTCTTTCATAACACATCTCACATATCTGCGTCAACAATTCAAATAAGGAAATAGCATCCCACTTGTTTTTCTGGTGTAGTCGAAAATGGGTACGGGTGTTAGTACAGTTGGTAAAACTTAACACTTTTAAAATTTTAAATAAAATATGAATTGATTTTTCATATATTATGTACTTACTCTTAATATTAGCATTACTATCTGGATTATAGCTCTAATTTTTTCCTACATTTACGTAATTTTATGGAATAAATACTTATCAAATCGATATATAAAGACGTACCTCACTCTTACTGACGTGTTTTTCTGTCACAGGTGGCTGCTTTTTCGCATCATGATCGGAGCTGGTTTGATTAAAATTCGTGGCGATCGTTGTTGGCTGAAACTTACGTGCATGAATTATCATTATGAGGTTAGCTTTGAAATCAGTTTAATTGCAAGAATATTTCAAAATGCATCACAATAGCAAGTGATAGGAATCAAGAAAAACGTAATCTTTACTAGCAAGCAAGTCTCAAGTATTTTATAGGTGCACACTACTTTTAATTTCATTAGAAATAATTTTAATATTAAAACAGTGTGTGTTCTTATTATAAGAAGTAGGCATGCTTAAACATATACTATGCAATATCAATATATATATAAGCAAAAGAAAGGAAAATTAGGATGCACGCAAGTATGAATTTATGGATTGCAAGTATTCTGTCTGCTATTAGCCCAAGAATTTTAGGCCAAAAAAAAGTCGAATCGACCTAACAAATTAGAAGGAAGTAGAGATTTGGCACAATTGTTTTATTAGTTCATACTAATGAAAATACTAACTGGTAAGTCTCCTAGAATCCAACGTGTGCTTCGGCCGCCATCTTGGAAAATTTATGTTTTTTTCGGAATTATTTGAAAACCGTTACAGATATCAAAAAATTGCGAGAGACAAAAAATATTCTTTCTTAAAAAGCAAACAGTTTTTGATATAACATTTTTCTGTAGGATGAAAAATAAAAATAGTTTCACAAGATTGAAGATCATCAATTTTGAATGCTATTGAGGATATGCAAAATTCAAAAAGATTTTTCTACTAGAATTGTTATTATTATGAAATAATTTTTCTTACCGGGGTAAATTTAGTCCTCATTGGTATCAAATACCATTTCCAGTGATGAATTCTCACAATTTGTTTCCTGACGCTGTCCACACATCGCTGAGCACAACAATCCTAAGTGTACATACTTGTATCTGTTTGTAACTATCAGAATATCATTTCAGGACTTCGAAAGACTTACAACACAAGCTTACTTTCCCATAAAGCGGACTGATAGATTTTGATCTAGAATTTCAACGGAGATATGCATTGAACAGATTTTAATGCGTAGCTTTAAGACCATTGGTGGACTTACACATGGCCAAGGGATCACAGATTCTACTCTTCAGAGATGGGTTTCATCAACTCTAGCCTGTACTGAAATAGCTGAAGCGTTAACGGATTTCACTGGAATTAATGTAACAAGTATACTTCATAACACAGAACTGTGAAAATCTCGTCAGATAAGAGATTCTAAAGACTTTCTGCAATTTGTAAGCTAGTTACGAGAACATAACCCATTTGGTCAATCCATATGACACTTGGTGAATCTTTCAAATGGGCTGGTAGCAGACTTATCAATTACATGCGATAGGGCACTGAAGATCGGGACAAACACAATTAAATCATTTGTAGGGAGTAACTTTTGCGAAGTCCGTATGCAACAGAAGAAGAAAATAGTTCCTTTATTGAAGCTGGCATCAGATACAATAAAAATAAGCCATGAGATTGTTATATTGAAATTCCCACAAGAACTCTTCCAGAGAATGGTATGTCTGGACAAAAGCAAAACAAAACGGATGGAAAGCATACTTTGAATATGAACTGACAAGCATGCCTCCATCATTATGTGGTTTATGGCTGTTACGAAAAGGCAACAAATCTTCCATTCTAAATGTTTTTCATGCCAAAGTGAGACGCCAACTTTAACATGCAATCTCTTCTATGTTTTGATGGAGGAAATCTACATTGTGTGGTTTGGCCAAAACCAGCTACGTTTGGTGAAGTATTTGACATGTATGAAACATATATTGAGCGCCATTAAGGTAAAAATTGTACAATGGTGTTTGCTGGCTATCCAGATAAAGGAATAACAAAAAGAGCACAGCATGAACGACGAGCAGCTAAACGATCTTCTCAAGACATCATTTTTGGTGAACATACACAATCACTATATCACAGACAGATTTTCGTGCAAACAGAAACAACAAACGGGCTCTTATTCAATTTCTGATGCATACACTGAAAACCAAAAGCTACACTGTTCTACAGGCAGAGAGTAATGCAGATACTTTAATTGTTAGGACTACTCTGAATCAAGTCCATAGTAAAATAACAGCAGTTGTTGTTCGACAGGATACAGATCTACTTGTCTTTTTAACTGCTTTAGCGCCTGAAGATTTTGAAGAGCTATGGTTTCTCAAGCTAGAAAAATCCAACAGCTTACCAAGTATCTTCAACATCTCAGTACAGAAGAGGAAAAGTGGGGAGGCTTTTGAAGTTTTACTGTTTGCTCAACCATGACTGGATGCGACATACCAGCAACACATAATAAGGGTAAAGTTAGAAAGACTCAGACTTCTTGAGAAGCTCAGAATTAAGAAAAGCGATGAAAATATTCAACGAAGGTAATACGAAAACGTATACGAAAAAAAGAAGCTATCAAAGCTACTGGAGAAAAGTTTTTATTAAAATTTTATGGATCGAAATCAAATACACTAAACGAGTTGTGATACTTCAGGTACAATCGTAGTGACAAGCTAAAAGCTAGATACATCTTGCCAACTGCCATGGCTTCCTTCAATCAGCGCAGCTGCAGAGTAACATTCCTACAGAGTTTAATTACAGGTTCATGAATGTTTGGAACCGATCGATTGGGGTTGGAAAATGATAAGAGGATCACTCAAACCTATCCCTACTACAAAAGAATCAGCTCTATTAGAACTGCTCAATCTTATTTCGTGCAACTGCAAAGTAGGATGTACAAAAAGATTCAAGTGTGTATACTCAGAATTGTTGTATTCAGCGATATGTGACAGTAACGTAACTAAGGAAGGGGGGGGGGGTAAACAGGGCTTATGTCCCGGGCGCCGGATTGGGGAAGTAGCAGAACTGGGCAAATATTTATTTTTCACTATAAGGCAAGGAAAGGAGTTTTATCAAACTAAAAATCATAAAAAAAATTACTCCAGAAATTTAACATAACGACTCACCAACATTAGGATCATATCCATAGAGGATAGGTTAGCTTCAAAGCTATCTTTTGAGGACATTGTAAAACGTTTTGCGGCCAAGAAAGCCCTCAAAGTTAAATTTTAGTTCCAACTTTGTTTTTTCGTTTAAGTTATATCGATTTAAGAGATTTGCAAAATGCCGAGTATAATATTTAAGGCATTAGCTTGACTGTTTGTCATAAATAAAAAATTTATTCTAAAGCAATAGATTGTTGATTCATTCTACATATGTGCACATCCCAATATAATTCCAAAAATAGTGTGATTTGTAATTATTATGATAAGACTATAAGAATATATCAAGCATGCTAATTTCAGATTATTTGACAATCAAATACTAATTAGTTTGGTGTTTTATCTTGCACTGACAATTATATTATGTACAGCAATTTGAAAATCAAGCTTTACAACTTGAAGAAAATTGGAATAAGAAAATTACTGTCACACCAATATTAGGTGTAGCCGGGGAGCGTCTTGGTTTGGTTGGTCGAGGAGGGGGCGCTAAGAAACTAGCCTAGTTGCGTCGCTGATATGTAGACAGTATCAGGGAACAAATTGTGACAATTCATCACTGAAAATTATATTTGATACCAATGAGGACTAAATTACCCTGGTAAGAAAAAAAAAATGTTTCATGATAATAACAGTTCTACGAGAAAAATTTATTTGAATTTTGCATATCCTCAATAACATTCAAAATTGGTGATCTTCAATCTTATGTAAGGTTTTTATTTTTCATCCTGCAAAAAATGTTATATATAAAAAATGTTTGATTTTTTATGAAGAGTATTTTTTGTCTTGCAATTTTTTTGATATCTGTAGCGGTTTTCAAGTAATTCCCAAAAAACATAAATTTGACCGCCATTTTCCAAGATGGCGGCTGAAGCACAAGTTGGATTCTAGGGGACTTTTAGTATTTTCATTAGTATGAGCTAATAAACAATTGTGCCAAGCCCTAATTTGTTAGGTCGATTTTCGTAAAATTCCTCGTCTAAATATTATATCCCATACAGAATTTGACATAGTTACATTTCCTGTTTATAATTTCCGAAGTATTTGAATATTGTCTATATGAGTCCACTCGTAATATCTTGAGTGTAAAATTTATTTAAAAGCATTCGTGGCTAATACTCAGAGAGTAAATTTAACGTTATTTAAGTAGTTTTAACTCTCATCCATAACAGAAATGGCGAAAGTTGAAACGTTAGCTAAATATGAAACTTAACTGTAAACATCGACCCATAATAAAGATTTTACATTATTATTATTATTATTATTATTATTATTATTATTATTATTATTATTATTATTATTATCACAAAATTTGTTATTACAAAATCCGAATGAAATAACTACACAAAATTTTGTAGACATCAGGTGGAAAATTCCAAGACTTTTAGAACAAAGAAACGCGACCTTTGCAAGCTAAAATAAGGAACTTGAAAATAATAGTAAAAATAAAAACATTCGGGACATGTATAAGGGGATCAACGAATTTAAGAAAGGCTATCAACCTCATGCTTATATATTAAAGAAAGCTGACGGAGCGGTTCTTACTGAGACAGATACCATCTTAAATAGATGGAAAGATTTCTTTGACGATTTGCTTAACACGCAGCCAAAAACTAATGTGCGTGGAGAAAGGGAAATGAACACCGCAGAACCATATATTCCAGAACATAACCGAATAGAAGTAGAAATCGCTATAAAGAAATTTAAAAACACAAATCTCCGGGTGTAGACGAAATTCCAGCTGGAGGCAAAAAATTGTGGAACAAGACACACAAACTCATTCTCCTTACCTGGAATAAGGAAGAATTGCCACAAGAGTGGAAAGAATCAGTTATTGTTCCAATTCACAAGAAAGGCGACAAAACTGACTGTAATAATTATCGAGGCATTTCTCTTCTATCAACATCCTATAAAATCCTTTCAAACATTCTATTAGCAAGATTGACCCCTTACGCAGATGGAATTATTGGAATTTTTGGCGAATTTAGACGAAATCGATCAACTATCGATCAAATATTTACCATTCGACAAATACTAGAAAAGAAGTGAGAATACAGTATCCCGGTACATTAACTATTTATTGATTTTAGAAAGGCTTACGTCTCGGTTAGGAGAGAAACATTGTACAACATTCTTACAGAATTTGGAATACTGAGAAAGCTAATTAGATTAATTAAGATATGTTTAAATTAATCCCAAAGTAAAGTCCGGGTAGGAAAACTTTTGTCCACGAGCTTTCACGTCGAAAATAGCCTGAAACAAGGAGATGCGTTTTCGCCATTATTATTTAACTTTTTGCTGGAATACGCCATAAGGAAAATCAAAGATAGCAACCAGGGCCTAGAGTTGAATAGTATTCACTAGGTTATGGCATATGCTGATGGTGTAAATTTAATAGGGGATGATAAGAGAACAATAGAAAGAAATGCAGAAATCTTATTAAACGCTTGCAGGGACATGGGTTGAAAAGTAAGTGCTGAGAAAACTAAATACACGGAAGTTCGTCGGGATCATAGTATGGCAAATTATGGATGCGTTAAAATATTAAATAATACTTTCGATATAGTGAATACTTTCAAATATCTAGGATCAATATTAACAGACGAAGAAATTAAATGTCGACTAAAAGCAGGGGATTCGTGTTATTATTCAGTTCAAAATTTATTGTCGTCGCGAATTCTGTCGAGGAATTTGAAGGTTAAAATATATAAAACGATAATTATGCCTGTTGTTCTGTATGGTTGCAAAACATGGTCGCTTACTCTGAGGGAAGAACGTAGACTGAAAGTATTTGAGGACACGATCCTGAGACGAATGTTCGGAACTAACAGAAACGAGAATGGGTAAAGGCGGAAACTTCATAACGAGAAACTACATAATTTATACGGTTTACCGAACATTATTAGGGTCATCAAATCCAGGAGGTTTACGTGGGCCATGTAGCCAGAATGGAAGAAAGTATTAAACACTTTCAAAGTCTTAACTGGAAGACCAATCAGAAAACGGCCACTGGGAAGACCTAAATGCAGATGGGAGGCCAATATTAAGATGGATCCCCCCAGAAATAGGAATACAAAGTAGAAACTGGATCCAGTTGGCTGACAGAAGTCAGTGGAGAGCTTTTGTGAACGCGGCATTGAACCTCCGGGTTTCAAAGGTCATAGAGTTGTTGTTGTTGTTATTATTATTATTATTATTATTATTATTATTATTATTATTATTATTATTATTATTATTATATCATCATGTTTCGAAGGTTTACCGATAATAGTTTCGAAGGTTTGGAAAACGGCTAAATAAATAAATAAATAATAATTTCCCTACTACCCCTTTTGAGCCATCCAATATCTCACAGTCCCGTCTTGTCTGTAGCCTGGAGTGCAATGAAAACTTCTATACAAAATTGCAAGATTCTAAGCATAATAATTTGTTGGTTTGTTGATGAGTGAATCAGTTCATTTATTCTGTTATATAGATAAAGATTAATAATCATTGACTTTTCCGAGAGACTTCTCTAATTGCTAAGATAGATTAAATCTAGAACCCAGTTGTAACATGTACTTGTTCTGATTTTGACCATAAACTTGGTGCTTGTAAAGAGCACAAATATTTTTAGTGGCATTAATATTACCTTTTGTTTTGTATACTGTTGTTATGCCTATTTACGTGGTTCTTGTCTATTCACAACTTGCAGACGCAGCCCGTGCCAAATCCTATGGCCTATTACCTTCACCAGTTGCCTGTGTGGTGGCATAAAGCGGAGACAATGGGTAATCATATCGTAGAGTTAGTGGTTCCTTGGTTTATGTTCCTTCCTCGACCATTCAAGATAGTTTGTGGAGTAATTCAAATCATGTTTCAGGTATGTACAGCAAAGAAAACGTAACGTTTTAAATGTTAGAAAATAAAATGTTGGTTTATTCGGACTTACCTTAAAAATCCGCTTTGGTGCAGTGAAAGCATGATTTTTCTTCAAATTTCCATCAAGTTCTTTAGATGTAAATACAAATAAAACATTACTAGAAGAAGAAGAAAAATAAATAAATAAATAATAATAATAATAATAAGTCTTACAAGTGTACGCGTTGCGTACAATTTGAAGATTTTAAGCATAATTACATTCCTTATTGGCCATTACATTCCACTTTGCGATCAAGTCAGTTATTGTTCATTTTGCGATTACCTTTGATTGAGAGGTAAATAAAATTTGAAAGCTCTGATAAAAGATGCCAGTGTGTGATCAATCGAGACTGATTCTTTGAAAGAACTTCTTGGTAAACAGAACTGGCTGTCAAATTCTGTTATTTTAAACTATGAATATAAATAAATTAACTATATTACAAAACATGGATGAAAACAAAACGTTGCTTCTGTTAACAGTTTAGATGCATCGAGTCTATTAGCAATCCCTTAACCCATGTATTTCCAAATTATTGTTTATTTCTTCAATTTCTGCGATTATTCGCTTGAAATATTCTATTCAGGTTCCATGAACAGTAAGAAACTGACAAGTGAGTTTTCTAATCCGTTATCTGTGCGCAATAGGGTAGTGGGCACTGGAGTGTAGGTGACAGATAAAACCAGTGAAGACTAGTTGCACATTAGTTTATACGTACGAGCAAAGAATGGTAGAGCGAATATAATTGTTTTCGTCTATTATTTAGCATTTTCTGTCTTCTACTTGGTAAACCGAAGTAAGAAGACTGTTTATTAAGTCTAGTTATTAAGTATAGTTTACTGAAGGATGGGAATCCAAAATTGTGTTTTATCGAAAACGGGTCTAAGCATTTTGTTTATATTTTCTAAGTTTGCATTACATTAATAAACCTGTAGTATAGTGCTCCTATTTTCTAACAGAAGCATCTTGAATTTTACTTCTGGGATAAGGTTTATGAGAAGATATTCTCCAGAATGGTTCAGACAATTGTGTTGGTATTTCAAAAATTCCGTGAATAATTACTATTGCAATAGGGCGTAAATCGTATCATAAAGTATTCAGAACCAAGTGGGGTCGTTTACTATTGGTGTTAATTTTCTAGGATTTTTTTCTTTGAAAAAGAGCTTAAACGATTTTGTTGGTGTTTCATTAACAACTCTAGAATATGGTAAAAGTAAATTGTCTTTCAGAAAATTTCGGGAGTGAGGGTGGGTTTAATTGTGACGATTTCTCAAGAAACGTTTGAGACAGTTTTGTCCATATTTCATTAAAGAGGCACAAAACCTAGCGAAAATTTGAAGAAAAATTTATCTTATATCCTTTTGAAACTAATCCGTGTCTGGTTTTACACAGTTTTCCCCTCCCAATTATAAACAAACCGAAATTGGGATTTCCGAGGATACTTATGAATACAACATGTCTGCTTGTTATGAATTCTTCAGTTCTGGATATGACTAGAAGTCACAGAGAGCAAACTTAAGTACGTAGGGTTTATGAGGAAGAACTTCGATGCTTTTATCCCGTAAAAAAAACTTTATCACAATTTCGGATCAGTGAGGCAGTGATAGGGAGATAGCTCATGAATTGTTTGCAGATGAATAGTGAACAATTCTTTAAGCAATACAGCACTCAGTTGAATCACGATGATAAAGGAGGAAACATATGCTGTATTTCCTGCTCTAAAACTGACCATAAATGTTGAATAATGTTGAAGTCGGGGAATTTCCTCTTGATGTTAATCAAACCATTCCTGGACAGATGTAGTTGAGTGTATTGACGTATTTTCGTCTTGGAAGACCGAATTGTTGTTAGGATAGAGCATCTATGCCAGAGGAAATGTCCATAGAATCACTGGCAGTAATTGGACCTTTGAGAGTAAAAATAGGACCAACAGAATAATAATAGAATTATAAGGACCACTATGAAATTGCTGCCCGCACTAGCATAGAGATGCCATCATATTTAACAATAGGAAATAGACAAACCTGTGTAGGCTTCCGCTATATTAAATCCCTGCCTGTTAAAATCAGGTATGAGGATGACTGATCGAACCATGTTACTCTCTTCCAATCATCGAGCGTCCATGTTTTATGTTCTTGGGACCATCTTTTTCAGGCGAGAGTGTTCAAAATTCCAGAGTCGCAATTCGATCGTGGATATTTAGGTTATGCAGCTCTCTTCGGACTGTAATTGTAGAAACAGATTATCGTTCCACGTTCCAGATCATGCTGTAGTTCTGCAGTCAGTTGTGCCACATTAGCTTTACGGTTCTTTAGGGCAGTCCTCTTCGTGTTTGGCAATCCTTCTCACCTAAACTTACTTTTTGCCTACTATTCTTGTGGTGATGTCTTGCCACGAGTTGTGTATGCCATCATCACCTTGGACGTCGTTGCTTGATACTCTTTCTCCAGTTAGCTGCATACCACAAATTTGTCCTTGTAGTGAAAACCTGAGAGACTCAAATTCTGCACTATCAACGTCTGGCCTATTATTACAAATCCTTGCGCATTAGCTAGTATCACCCACACAGTAGTAACACAAGATCATGACAGTTCATGAATGTTCAGTATAACTAATTTACATAGGTTACATGTTGTAGTACATTGGTGTGTCCATTGCTTTACTAACTGTTTGTATTAACAACGTTTTTCAAAGCTGTTTTTAATGACTTAATAACTGTCTGATTATCTTCTATGCCCACACCCAGACTTTCCCTTTATTTAGTGCTGAAATACGAAATAATTTCAAGTAAGTTGCAAACTCTACATTACGGACATATTAATTCGTCTAATCCAAAATAGATTTGTGTACTTCCTTCACTTCGTATACTAAGGCAATTTCGTTATGTTAATTGTCCATGTTTAAAATTTCTTAGTTGTGAATACTGTACATTTTGCATTAAAGGACAAATACTATAATGTGGTTAGTGTAATGTTAGTACAGATATCTATTAGACTATGCTTTTTGGTGCTTTGCTTCCTTACGTAACACCGAGCTTATGAAGGCCCTACTGTATACTGTAATGTAATTTTCAAAAACACATCTATGTATATTAAAAATCTTTGTAATTAAAAAAAAAAAAAAAAAAAAAAAACAGGCTGAGTTTCCATAAACAAGTAAATTCACTTTAAAGGAAGTGAAATCAGAAACATGAAAGTGACAATGTCAAAAATATATATACAACAAGGAACTCATACAGGTAAAAGGCCAAACCAAAAGTATATAAACTAATCGATAAATAAACAAATGGTCAGGATGGGCAGAATTGTCAGAAACGTCAATAGCGTCGTGATAGTCAATTCTCTTTGCGTAGTCAAGTAAGTCGACCACGAGATTTTAAATCTTTGTCAGAATGGACTTCAGCTTGTTCAAATCTTCCACTATCCTGTAAATAAACCTTTGATTCAATTATGCTAAGAAGCAATATACAAGAAGTTCAGTGCACGAAGGTCCTCTTCCAAGACAGGCTTTAATATGTTCAGTTTATAAATTGTGCATATTTTATTTTGTAACTTCTTTCAATACTTAATTAATTCAATGTAACCTTGTATTAATAATAATAAGATGCATCTAAATTAATCTTTTGTTTTCTACCGAGGATATAATAACCTATTTCAATTGTTCAGTTATTCTGATGAGTTATGCATATTATTGAGAATTCTCTCTCTCAAGAATAACGGCATTCACATCTGAATGTAAGTAACATAAAATAAACGATATCCTTCATTCATTTTATTCAGATTTAGTAAACAAATCCTTCTATTTTAAAGTTACGAAACACTACTATTAACATGGACTCCGAACCACAACCGAGGTTTGAATCCAATGCAGTTGGCAGGTGCGTAGGCCGTAATACAAGGTCAATTCCTCACAGTTTAGTCCATTCCTCACTATACTTTCTCGCCTGGCCCCGGTTACAAAAAATACTGAAATTTTTGTTGTCGATAACATGGTTTTGACCAATAGCTGTGAAATGAGGATGTGATAACTTAGAAGTGAATGTGTTACTTCATTATCATAAACGTTTATTATACTTAAGCAAGTGGAAATCGGATTATTCCTTTACGATGTGATAAACCAATCGATCTTTAACAAAGAAAAAGAGACTTTATTCGAAATAATGGACATTTCTTAAGCCTTAAATATTCCTGATACATTTTGAGGTGAATTCTTCTGGAATACTTATTTAACGAAAGTAATTGACGTATTTTTAACACTATTTAAAAAGTGGTACTATTAAAAATCTTATTTCTTGCGTCTTTCAGAGTTTACTTGAACGGTTTCAGTCACTTGTGCTGTAATGTTTCTCTGCTTATAAAATCACTTGAATGAAGATAGAATCACTTCATCGAAACATCTTGCACCTTGGGTGCAAGGATGGATCTTTTGATAAACTTCTTGTTTTTGTAGAGAAAAGTGTTGTCAATTGCATAAAATTACTTTCCCCCTTTATTCTGTGTGTTATATGTCATTTGTAAAATTATCTTCAAGAAAAGAAGTAATATTGTCCAAGTGACGCTTACATTTAGTTCGTGTTTTTAGAAGATTTTAAAAATCTCCAATACTTCACCAAGGGATCTCTGTAGCTCTTCCATAAAAATAATAAGTTTATCAAGAGGTCTATTTTTAAATTTTTGGTTTTAAAACTCTTGCATCTAAGGAACAAAATGTTTCTATAATGTGATTCGATCTTTATGGGAATGACTTCACCTATTGAGGAAGGTTACAATGTAAGTAGTTGAAAATGTTCAGGTAAACTCTTAAAGATGAAATAAACAAGGTAGATCCATACTACATTTTTTTTTTTTTAAATAGTCTTTTGAGTTTGAAGTAATTATTTACTATACATAAAGACCGAAAGAGATCGATGATTTTGTTGCTCAGGTTTTTTTTACATTTTTACTCATTTGATTGTGTTCATTAATTAATAATATTGTAAATAATGCTAAAATGTATTACAGGTAATTCTCATCATTAGTGGCAATCTGAGCTTCTTGAACTGGTTGACCATTCTACCGTCTATATGGTTCTTTGATGATGCTCTCCTGTGTAAGATTTTTAGTAAATCAGTTGTTCATTCAGTGGTGCAATTCCAACAAGAGGATAAGAGACGGCCACAGAATACGTACAGAGAGAGTAAGTGTATTCAATTACAGTTTGTGCATAAAGAATTTCTTGTTATGTAGAAATGTGAAAGAAAAAAATGTATTTACAAGTGTAAGAGGCAGCAAGTAGAATACAGACATCATGCTAAAGTATAAAATACATCTTGTCATACAGAACATTAATGAAACAAATTTTAAAATATTGAAAAAAATTGATTATGAAAAACAAACTTGTTTTACAAACCAATATATATAATTATTATATTATATTCCTTTAACTTAAAAAGAAAATTGTAAGTTTAAAGAAAGAAAATTCTTTGTTAAGAGATCTGTTAATTGGTCAACAAGTGCATACTCGTAAAATTTCAACTTCAAATTAGAATTTGGAACTAGATTCTATACCAACTTCTATTATGAGTGACCAAGCACATTTCTCAAATTTGACTGATAATAGTGAAACTGAAAAGCATAAACGATTGCCCTCTAAATGAACACCTTCATTTTAATCCCATATAGTACTCAGAAATAACAAGCCATTTCAAATTCAGAAAGTTAATAATTTGCCGAACTCAAATTCTCGACGAGAATTGAGTAAACTAACTTCGGTTACTTCAGGTACGGAATTCAAATCTGTTGTGTAAACAAAAAAAAGAGAGAGAGAAAAAAAAACACTGTGACAAGATTCAACCCGTTAGTTACTAGTGAAGAAGTTGAAGAAATTGTTAAGGAACTCAATATAGCTGAAGTGGTCTGTAACAGGTTAAAAACTAAACATAATTCTTATTCTTCATTTCATATAGAAATGAAATAATCAGATTTCTCCCGAATTATTGATCTTTGGTTGTGGCCTGCAGGTATTCTTATTAGACCTTTCTATGCGAAATCATGACGGAGTTATTAACAATATTCTCGTATTAGGTATGATGAATCATAACCTTAAAATTTGGTATAAAAATGTTCGTGGACAAGAACTAAGAGTAGTGATTTCTCATCTTTTATTTCTGACTACCAATATATAATTGCGGTAACAGAAACATGGTTGTCCGACATTCATAAAGAGTACGAGTATTTCCCAGACTCATGTTTTAAAGTCGACCAGATTATATACTGAAGAGTCGTGTCAAAGAGGTGGTGGATATCTAATAGCAATAATAAGAAGAAACTTCATCGTAAATCGCAGGCCTGATCTAGAACTTACAAGGAATATTTGAACTAAAATGCAATTCAGTGAAGAATCTTTTGATACCTTATGTTTATTTTCATCCAATATTTTCCCCTGAGATCTTGAAAATTACCTGAACCACATTTCCAGCAGGTTGAATCACCTAGAGGACGATATACTGATATTTGAAGACTTTAATGTATTCAAAATTAATTGATTTGTTAAAATGAACAGCTTGTAGAAATACATTATTAGCTAAAGTTTCAGTAATAATAATAATAATAATAATAATAATAATAATAATAATAATAATAATAATAATTATTATTATTATTATTATTATTATTATTATTATTATTATTATTATTATTATTATTATTATTATTATTATTATTATTACAATAATACAATACAATGCTACAATAATTACAATAATACTGTATGTTGAACTTTCTGCCTCCGCTTTTGATTTTGTTATCACCAATGCTACCTCAATGTGAAGAAAGGCTGATCAGTATATAGTGCATCCTGATTCTTTTCATCATCCGATAGAAACAATTGTATTTTTTACCTAAGGTTGTAAAGTTAATAAGTTTTCTTAACATTTTCAATTTGCTAAAGATGATTATTATTCATTATATGAACAAGCTAACACTGACTAGCACAATATTTTGCTAAAATAGATATAAATGAAGCAATTTTGGAACTTGAAAATCTAATTGTATCAGCTATAGTAAATAATATTCCGAAATTGAGTCCTAGAACATCAAAATATTCTTCTTTGTATTCTAAAAAAAAAAAAAAAAAAAAAAAAAAAAAAAAAAAAAAAAAAATTTCTTAGTTGAAAGTAAAATTTAGCTCGTGAAAGGTACAAAATTACATCCAATTATGAAGACTATGTATTAATTGTCAATTATCATAAAGCCTTCAAAAATAAACTAAAAGACAACCGCGGTGGCTCAGTGGTAGAGCGTTCACCCTTGGTGCATGGGGTCCTGGGTTCAAACCATGCTCCTGCCATGTGAACTTTGTGGTGGACGAACACCGTGTGCGTCTCCCGTTTCCTCCCACTTTCTTCATTCCACCATTTCATTCATTTCTCATCATCACCGTCTCCTTTAGCCTAACCGGCATAACGTGGGACGTAAAACTCAAAGATTTCATTTTCAACTAAAAGACAATAAACGTATTTACCACATCAAAATAGAAAATCAGTTAAATAGTAATTCCGAGAAATTTTGGAGATATATATCTAAGGATAACAACGAAGTTTCACCTGGAATTGTTAAAAATAATTCATTGATCACTAGTTGTGGGTTATTAGCAAACCCACATATTTGCGGAGTACTTTACGTCAATTTATCTGACATTTCCAACTATTGGTAATACAAATAATTATTTGACATTATCAGAGACCTTCTGTTAGAGGAAACCACTTATGATTGTAACTCATAATGCAAGAGATGCTATATATCGTTCAAGATCAAATCTGCATCATGTATAGATGAAATGTCTGTTTTCATTAAAAAGGAGTGGCCAAAGTAATTTCACCAGTGTTGTTTAATTGTTAAATAACCATCCTTGTTTAATTGGAGATTAAATGAAAATATTTATCCTGAAGCTTGGAAGGTAGTAGCCATAACAGCCATAGTCAAGATGAAAGGTGATTATATCAAGATAAGATTATAGTCCGATTACTGTAATGAATATTATTCCTAACATTTTTTTAAAAAATAATGTATAACCATTTGCATAGCACTGTCTGTGATCAGCTGGATGCTAATCAACGTAGGTTTATAAATAGTAAATCAGTTATTACGAACTTAGCAAGTGTTATGCAAAATATATTTTCTGTTTTTCTACCTGATGGTCAAACTGATGTTGTTTACTTTGATTGTGCAAAAGCATTTGATAGACTGCCAAATCGTTTATTAATAAGTAAGATGTGCAGTTACAACGTGTAAAATTTAGAGTTAGGTATAAAGGCTATACTTCCTCTACTTATAACATCTGGAGTATCCTAGGGTTGTAACCAGATCCCTTGCTGTTTTTCAGTGTATAAATGATTTATCTGATAAGTTATCTGTAAATATTTTATATATACTGATAACACTAAAATCTTTAACGAAATTTAAACTGTCCGAGATCTAATTATGTTGCAAGAAAACTTTGATATATATTAGTTAGTCAAAGAATAATTTCTTTGAATATTGTCATAACTTTTTCCAGGTAAACATATCTTTTGTCATATAATATAGAAAAGGTAATCAGGAAACTG
Organism: Thermobia domestica; assembly: GCF_964235325.1. Lineage (NCBI taxonomy): Eukaryota > Metazoa > Arthropoda > Insecta > Zygentoma > Lepismatidae > Thermobia > Thermobia domestica. Next base: position 147,984,352 of record NC_137465.1, on the reverse strand, counting down.
AATTTGGAATTTACGATAAAAATCTCGGAGTACTATTAGATAACATTATTTCAAAAATATTTACAGATACGTAATCACATCTAACAAGGGAAGAGAGGGAGATTATATATCGAAATGGAAGGTGGTTTATATACCAATCGAAAGCACTAATGACGCCTATTACGAAACTGTAATATTTTTTTTTCCGAATGCATATACTGTGCGAGTTATATGAATATACAAGGTGTCCAGGAAATCCCTTTCCTCCCCTAGAAATCGCAAACGATGAGACAGATATCAAAATAGGGAAACTCGTATTTGATCATTTTAAATGTAGAACTATCAAAGCAAAAAATGTTGTCCCAGGGCCACCCACAGGGTCCCAGGCGGGGTCTAACTCAAAAATTGCAAAAGATAAGGGGGTCAAGTAGCATATTGTTGGAAATCTGTTGGGAAATAAAAGAAGACGGAACAAGTTTTGAATCACTAAAAATTACTCTGTGCAAAATAGCAGCCGGTCAAAATGTCAGCAAAAACGTTATTGGTAAGTGTATGGCCACTCCAAAAAAAGCTGAAACGGCGAGACAGATGTCAAAACAGGAAAAAATGTGTGTCATATGTTTAAAAGTACAATGACTGAAAGTAAAAATGTTTGTCCCAGGATCCCAGATAGGGTAATACTCAAAAATTTCAAATTTTGGTAAGGCAGATCAAGTAGCATATCGTTGGAAAGCTGTTGGGAAATTAAAGAAAACGGAACAAGTCTCGTCTCTCTAAAGTTACCGTGTGTAAAATGGCGGCCGGTCAAAATGTACATCTTCATTTCGATTCTCCGAGCGTATTCACTTTCCATTTAGCAATCGGCACTTATTGTGATTGCGAAACATTTTCACGTATTCGCTGTTCCTGGCGCAAGATTTTTTTTTTTTTTTTTTTTTTATTCATTTTGTAATTGATAATCCAGACAACAAGCATAAGTACCACTATTGTATAGTCATAAATAAGTAGAGGCTCCATAGAGTAGTCATAAATAAGTAGTCATAAACAAGTCTATTTCTTAGGGCTCCAACCTCTACTTATTTATGTTCCTGGTTGCATATTATACGTTCACTAGTCAGTTCTATACTCAAAGATGCCAAATGTTAGGTCTTTTCTTTTCTTTATTTCTTAATTTGCTTTTATTTATTTTTATTTATTTTTTTTTTTTATTATTTTTTTAAAATTTATTTAGACATTACTGGGTCCAAAGAGCAGAATCTCACAGTAGAGCATTTCCTTTCCGTTGAGTACAAGAATTAAAGTGAAAATAAACTAAAACCCGGCTACAGAAAGAAGAACTAAAACGCAAGATGTTTGCAGTGTTATCGTAGAGAGTCCAGACTTGTTCCATTTGCTTTCAGTTAACAACAGCTTTCAAACGATATGCTACTTGACCCCTCTTGCATTTTGAAAATTTTGAGTAGGACCCCGTCCGAGACCCTGTGGAGGACCCTGGGATAAACATTTTTACTTTCAGTCATTGTACTTTTGAATTGATGACACACGTGTTTTCCTGTTTTGACATCTGTCTCACCGTTTCAGGTTTATTGGGCAGTGGCCATAGATTTTAATGTTTTTGCTGGCATTTTGAACGGAGACCATTTTACACGGGGTAATTTTAGAGAGTCGATACTATTTCCGTTTTCTTTCATTTCCCAACAGCTTTCCAACGATATGCTACTTGACTTGTCTTACCAAAATTTGGAAATTTTGAGTAGGACCCCGTCCGAGACCCTGTGGAGGACCCTGGGTCAAATATTTTTACTTTCAATCATTGTACTTTTGAAAATATGACACACATGTTGTCCTGTCTTGACATCTGTCTCACCGTTTCAGCTTTTTTGGGGTGGCCATAGACTTTACAATGACGTTTTTACTGACATTTTGAGCGGCTGCTATTTTGCACAGGGTAATTTTAGAGAGTCGAGATTTTTTCATCTTCTTTCATTTGCACTGAATATGTATTGCATGTATCATATACCTACTACTCAGGCGTATCTGTTGCTGTAAACGCTGTTTGCTTCCTAATATATCTAAATATATTATCAAAGCTTGAAAAATCTTGCTTGCAAGTACTAGCTAGACCATATTGAAGTCACAGTGTCTTCACTTACCAAATGTAAAAAAAGTACTTGCCACTAGCGAGCAGATTTTTCAAACCCTGATTATTATTATAAATAAGGTTTCCTTGAGCTAGATCCGTCACTGACTGCCGAAATACTATGATACAAGTATTTTCACACTATATATATATGCGCGCTTTAATGGTTCATTAGATTCAAAACTAATCGGATTGTTGCATTAATTATTACTAAGGAAACGAAATAAAATGGATTATAGGTTAATCTGCATTGGCTATAGTAATATATATACAGTGTGTGAATCACATTGGTTAAGTGAGTTTAAAATGACTGCCACTTGCATTTTGTGTTATAGGTTACCTCAGAAAATCTGTTACCGCAGCAATTGCTGTTTTAATTGCCTACTTAAGTTTACCTGTAGTCATCAATCTTTTGTCAACACGTCAAGCTATGAATACTTCATTTGAACCTTTCCGGATTGTGAATACCTATGGAGCTTTTGGAAGGTATGTTCTTCCATTCTTATTGAATAAAACTAAGTTATGTAAGAAATTACTGGAATTGAATATGCTTGGTGTTTATATATGCATATGGAATGCATATATATATATATATATATATATATATATATATATATATATATATATATATATATTGCATTTAGGATACGTATTTTAAGGTTTCTGTTTAACTAAAAGAAAGAAAAAAAACAACATTACAAGTTTGTGAACCTGTAAGTTAATGATTATAGCAGCAATCTTAAAAGTGCTTTCCAGTTATTAGCATGGTTATGTTCTGACTAGTTCTGCATTCTATTTGACGTTATGAAAGGTCTAATGGAAAGTGTTCATAGCAGCAAGAAGAAGAAGGAAAAAATCGTTTGCAAAGAACAGTGCTTAAGTACAAGGGATTTGATTCATTGGAGTGGAGTTTAAGAGCCCCATTTCAGCACCCAGGTTATATGAGACGTAGATCTACAGTTTAAGATGGAATCCGAACCACCGTAATGCGTTCAAATTTTCCAAAGCTCTTCCATCGGAAATCAAACCTGGAACCCCGTGGACCACAGGCACTCGTCTAGCTACTAGATCAACAGAGATGGCCACGAGGGATTTGCATTAGCAGTAGTTTTAACCTTATCATTGCTAATCAGTGAGTACATACAATCAGTGCAATATGCTATTCTGAAAAGAAACGAGAATTACATGTGAGTTACCCTGAGCTACCGGTGAAGGCGACAGTGTTTGCTGAAACAGAAAAATAAATAAATAAATAGCATAATCAAAATACAATTTAGATGCAGTGAATAATTATTTTTTTACAAAGTGTAATGATATTAAAGAACTTGAGAACTTATACCTCTTTCAAAAATCTGGGCTAAAACCGTTTAAATGCGTGATATAAAACTATGTTTGGTACGGCTTTCGATATCCTCCACTGATAAGTATGATTACGCTAAGCATAAAGGAAGGTAATTTCCAGTAGCTTTTATAAACTAAACGCTAATAAATCCATGGAAAATAGCATAGTATTCGAGTGAGACATGGGATCGTGTTGTGGCATAATCTAAACTGAGGTGCCTTCTAATCGTGCGCCCGTTAAACAAAACAAAACAACAAAAAAAAAAAAAAAAAAAGAATTCTCACCCAAGGGCTTACAATTGAGATGAAACAGATTGCTAGATGTAACTAAATAGTTGGAACAAAAGAATCCTGAAGCTCTCATGAAAAATTAATTATTTATCTAAAATAATGAAAGCATTACTGCCAGGGTGGATTGATTTAAATCAGTCTGATTTAAATCACTTGATTTTTCTAATAAAAATCGTTGATTTAAATCAAATTCCGAAATAAATTAATTTAAAGTGAAAATAAGTAAAATCCAGCCTCTGTTGTGTTATTTCAATTATGGAAGATAATCATAATACAATAAGATGTAAATGTATGTACAACACAGTATGAAAACGAATGTTTCATACAGAGGATGATTAGGGAAAATCCCGTTTCGAACGGGTAACGGAGGAATTCTGCTTTCTTATCTTCGAAACATATGGTTTTTAAATCGTTAACTATTCCAACGAGAAAATCACCATGGACGTTTAAGACGAAAATTCTTTTGTGTGCGCGTCTGTTTGTTTCTTCCCAGATAATAGGGGCGTATTTATAAAGGGGTCCGATTCCCTCTCCGAAACTTAATCTATTTTAGATTTTATAACTTTAGGCGAAATTTGCGTATTTTATATGTATTTCGTGCCGCAAGCTAGTTCCGTTGCCGTACGTTTTTCCTTAGTGCTTAAGAAACATTGTTTGGGATTAGAGATGCAAAGTAGCCGGCTTTTTTTAATTGATTTTTTTTTCACATAAAAAGCCGGTATTTTAGGAGAAAAATGAAAATTTTGGCTTTTTTCATTTTCATGATTTTTCTATCTAAATAGCTTTCTTATATTATACTCTATAGTTAAACAAGATTACATGACCTAAATGCCATATTTCCCTCTAGAATTCACCATCATAATGGATGGAGCACATGTTTTATGAATTAAACATTAAGTACTTAGTATTTGAGAGCAATTTTAGAAGCTATATAACTTTATTTTAACTTCTGAGTTATCGACATTTTTTTCTTCTTTAGATCATTTCATTTTTAGTTATTCGTGTTTCATTTCTAGAGCTTAGTACTCTAGTTTCTAACACATAGTTAAACTTATGTTTTTCAATATATCGGTCAGAGCATACTTCCACATTTCTGTTATACTGTAGCTGTGTAATTATGTAGCAATAATCTTCCGGATGCAACCGTGAATACCATTTTATACAAATAATCAGTACGGATTTAGAAAAGTGTTTTCGGAGGGTTTTTTCTTATTAATGGTTAGTTTTTTTTTCTAAAAATGCCTGATTTTCATTTGAGGGGAGCTTAAAGTTTATGAGTAAAGACATAACTAAAATTTCGTTTGTTTTAGAAATTCCGTAATTTCGGAGAACAGGCTTCAGTCACCCCCACCCTGACCCCTTTCTCAAATCCGTCATTGCTAATAATTAGTAATAACAACAATTTAAAACATAAGAAATGAAATCAGCCAGGAATCACAGTACACGCAATATCTCTACATTCACAGATAGAATTAAGAACTTTTGTCGGAATGGTCGAATGCGGGACTAAATCCCGGATTTCCCAATAGAAGCGGAAAAGCTAACCACTTGTTGTGCTTAACTTAAATGTATTTCTTAGTTTTTCCTTTTTTTCTTTTTTTAAGGGAAAGTTCCGTAATGACATGTTGAATTCTTGTTAAAAATTCAGAAACCTTCGAGACTGGGTGAACCGTGATGGTGGTTATATGTTCCAAAGCCTTGGAAACTAAATGCTCAGATGAACAGTATTACGCATATGATCCATGAACAGAAAATTCAGTACTTTCCTGACTCTAAACAAGCTTAAGGAACAGTCAGTGCATTACAGAATTTGGTACGTTATCGATTTTGGAGATCCGAAGCACCTGATAGGTGGTAACAGATTATTACGTATGTAATAAATGAATAGAAAATACATTTTCAACATTTCTGTTCCATTTCAAAGAAGTTTCTGTAAGGGTAGCAAAGGCGGAAGCAAGAGGTGCATTAACAAATTAGGTGATTTTTGAGCTTCCTATACAAATATTGCATTTTCTTCAGTCTTTTAAAGCAATAAGTTGAATTGTAATAAAACAATAATTATTTTTCATTGTTACTCTAGTACGAATGTTTATGAAGATCTCCGAAGTCAGACATAATAAACTTATAGGCTAAAACAGATTGACAAGGGAATGATATTTATTTATTTATTTAGCAATCACCGGATGCAGCTCAGAGGCTATTTTATACTGGATATCTAACAACAACATGGAAAAGATATGGGAAGTTTTCGGCCAGGGCCTGTTTTAGTAGGTACCATCCCGGCATTTGCCTGGTAGGACTGAGGGAAACACTGGAAAACTCCAGTCAGGATGGTCGGCAGCGGGAATCGAACCCATGACCTCCCGAATGCGAAGCTAACGTTGTACCACTTGAGCCACTTGATATACGTAATGAACAAAGAAAAGAACATGTTATTTTTGAGAAGGTTACGGCGTCGAAACTTAAATTTGTTTTGTGAGTTTGTTCAGTAAATATATTATTATCTTCCCGATATGTTATTTGTTTGAACTCACACACACAGTACAATAAATTCTGTATGTCATGTAACAGTTTTTCCTTGTTTTTTATTTTTAATTCACAATAAAAAATATTGCTTATAATGCATATGAAAGTTAAAACTTAACTGCAACTTATATACATGGATTAATTTTTGGGATTCATAATAAAAATTAAAATTGTTTGAAGCATATTTTCGAAATTCATGTTTATTTCCGAGGTTTTGTATTATCATCTGCATCTACTACTACTTAAATGAATTTTTGTATTGTAGAAAAGCGAAACAAAACCTGCTTTATCAATTTAAAGCAGAATTTGGAAAAAGCCCAAAATTTCCCAAGCAAAAAAGCGAAGCAGAAAAAACCGAGTTTCCCCCCTCTCCCAAAAAAAGACGTTTATTTTTCCGAACCCTTGCATCTCTATTTGGGATTGAAATAAGATAACGACTGGCAATCAATTCAAAATTCAAGCCCAATACTTTCACTTAAATGGCATAATTAACATTTAATATTAATTCCTAATGTTTTATCTTCAGTTCGTGATACGCGAAAAGAAAGATTTGATTTAAATAAAAAAAAATCGATTTAAATCAAAAAAATCCACAAAAATGATTTTTTTAAAAAATCATGATTTTTTTCCACCCTGATCACTGCATAACACAAAAAAGATGTACTGTATAAATAATTTCGCTAAACATGTTATCAAATATGGAGGGAAAAAATAGGAAGAAAAAAGAATAAGCTGAATGGCATTGAATGAGCAGAATAGATAGATAGCAGGAAGTAGAGGGAAAGTGGGAGAAAAACTGGAAAGTAGTAAGTGGAGTCGAGTACGGAGAAAGATCCATTCGATTCTGTAGTGGAATCTGACACTCTGTACTCGCTATCTTTGGAATCGATTTTTTCTGGACTCTCTGTGGATATTTTCTACACTAAGAGCAGATACGGCTACCCGCATTCGATTCTTTAGTGGAATCTGACCCTCTGTACTCGCTATCTTTGGAATCGTTTCTTTCTGGACTCTCTCTGGGTATTTTCTACACTAGAGAGCAGATACGGTTTGGAAGCCTTGAAGTGGTGTTTGAGGAAAATAGCACTTTGTTCTTCAGCGTAAGACAACGTTGATACATCTTTCAAAAACTCCTGTATAAAAAACAGAAAGAAAGAAAGAAAGAAGTTGGTGTGTGCGATTGCACATGCACTGCATCCCGATCTGCTAACATTGGTCATATGGCAAGGAGCTTCTGTATGCTAACATGGAAAAGCACCTTTATATCTGCGTCACTCCTCTCTTCTCATGTTTCCGACTTGTGATTGCAGTTACTGGAACCCATACGTCTACTTTCTTAATAGCTACAAATTCCTTGACTTAAAAACGCTTGACTCAATCATCCTTTGCAGCTTGGATGCAATTGACGGAGAGGATAAGTACCAACAACTTCGAATAAAGAAAAGAGTAGTTAAGAAAATACAAACATGATTCTCAAAAAGAGGCCATATAGAATTAAATTGGTGATGCATAGAGCTCAATCTAATTATTTGTACCGGGATAGAGAGAGTATTATGTAGAATATGTCGGTGTTCTTGTTTTCAATTCTGCTAAACATGAATTACCAATCATTGTTTTTATTTTATAGTACAAGTACATGTGGAAAACATAGCTTGCTTGTATTATAATCCAGTAAATGAAATAGAATATACGTTATCATTAAAGTACACTTCGTGCTTTAGAGCAGTGAGTAACCTTTCGATACTCGTGGACCAACATATGGCGGAAATGTGTTGGGGACCGGCAAAATATAAAGCAATGCGCATTGCTAGTGATAATAAGCAAAAATTTCTCATATCGGCTGGTTGAAAATGACTGCTTTACAGTATATGTTATCGTTTATTTTATTTAACTAACGTTTAACAATACTGTTGCATAAGTTTTGCATTTAAAAAATAAGTAAATTTGCATTAACCAATAATTATTTACTATGTTTGAAAACAAATAATAAATTGATATTAACACATTTCGATGCTGGCGTTCGTCCGCTTCACACAAACTCACGTCTTATGATAAGGACACTTTTTTTTCCCTTTTTTCCTCATTGTTTTGCTCATGTGATTTCCTAGTGTCAGCATGTTTATTTTGTTTCTTACTATTTGGGATAAGGCATGTACTGTAAGTGGCACAAATTAATACAAAAGATTCACTGAGAAAATTGGGAGCGGGAAGTGCACGCCTTGCTCTCCCAACATCGTCGCGATTCTTTATGAGTATTCAAAGAACCACATTATTTCAGAATATGGAAAAGAATACCATGTTCATGGAGAAGTCTAAAGCAATGTTGTGTTCTTACCATTTGGAGGGAGAGGGAGTGCAGAGGAGCATCAGTAGGGACGAAACTTTTTCGTTAATGCGATATGTGCGAAACGTTAAAAATGCGTATATATTTCAAGAAACCTCAGTTTTCGTGTCAGAGCTAGAAATCACATTTATATTATCGCGAATTTTTGTGAAATTCGGCATTACTTGCGATAAATGCGAATGAAAACGAAAAAGTGGAATTTTTTTTGTTAATTATTGCTAATAATTACTAGAAAGCGCATTTCCAATATTATTTAACCTAAAAAACGTTGAATTTACAAAAAAAAAAAGCTCTGCGAGTTATTTGATCCAGAAACTGTTTCACTTCATAAAGATGTAGACATCAACAAAACTGAACTGTTGTTTAAATCCTGGACTGTGTTTTGTGGTGAAAATGTTCATGATCTGTTGGTTGCTTTTCATAAATTTAAAATTAAAGTTATTGACGTTCTCAACAGTGAGGATAAGGAAGTTGACATTATATCATTGTTAAACAGTTTAAAAGTTAACCACAGGTCTTTCGCTTCAGCTCGTTACGTTCAATATGGTTGCCAGTCTCGACTGTTGATGCCGAGAGATTCTTTTCCAAGTATATTGTTACTGACAGAAGAACAAACTTAAAAGAAAAATTGGTAATATCTTGCTGCATGTTATCCTTTAATTAAGGATGACGTTAGAGGAAGTGTTTAAATTTTTGCATTAATCTCTATATTTCAGTGAATGCATTAGCTAGAATGTGCACATAATCAAAGTATAACCTCATTTTTGTATTAGATATATACCTTACTACAAAAAATATACGGTTTACAAGTTCTATATTTGAAAAAAATGCTACATTTAAAAAATAAATGCGAAAATTGTGATAATTAATGCTACAAAATATCAAAATTGTTACGAAAAAGTTTCGTCTCTAGGCATCAGGCATCAGTATACCTGATACATAACTATTCAGCAATCTCTGAACAGAGGAATTTCATCTTAGTGTGCATCATTTAAAAAGAAGAAAGAAAAAAGTTCGAGATTTTATTACCGACTATGTTGTGTTCGCTATGCATATGTGTTAGTAGTTTCGTGTTAACTGAACTGCTGAATTTTCTGTTATATCTGTGAATAATATATATCTGTTAAATTATCTGACTTTTGAATGAGCACAAACAATAGCAACAATTTGGCAATTACGAAAGTCCTTGTTTGTAATATTCAGTTTTAAACAAGAGTATACTGCTGAATCCCAGGAAAAATATGAAGAGATCATTTAAATAACAAATAAAAACTTGGGTGTCAACTTATCTCGTATCACCCAACTAAAAGTGCTTATTTCACGAATGGTGTTTATTATCGAGTGAAATAATAATAATAATAATAATAATAATAATAATAATAATAATAATAATAATAATAATAATAATAATAATAATAATAATAATAATAATAATAATTGTATGTAGATGTGTAAAGAAAGGAGAGAACTACATTCGTTGGACATGTCATAACATTAAAATGTTATTTTGAATTGTTAATAATAGTCATAATATAGCTTCATAAATATGAAATTGCATACTGTATAAAAAGGGGAGGAAAAGATAATACAGTATAATCTGATAGGTTCAAATCAATATAATTTTTCTGTAACTCCGTGTGTCTGCGGAGGAAGCGTAGGTAAACGATTGGCATTTTCGCTTCCCAGCCACAAGATATAGGGATTTCGATTCGTTTGCTGACAATTCTATAATTTTTCCAGTCTTTTATTGCAGTCCTACTATGCGAATACTGAAATAGTATCTTTATATAAGCCCCAGCAGATGCCCTTCCAAGACACCTGTCCACATTTTATTAGTTACTTGCAGTGTGAAATAACTTCATTGTTACCTTTGAAACTTTTTATTGCAAATAGTACTAAATATTTCAATAAATCCTCGAAAATTAAAAAAGATTCTTTGTTTCATTATGGTCACTGAATAACTCATGTCGCAGTAGAGTCCAGTACTGAATCGTAACTGAGTGAGAAGTGGTGAGGAGAATTTGCTATCTTTATTTAAGTAGTTTGACGGTTTACATAGCACTGATGAGACTTGCTAATAGAACTTGTTTGTTAATAGAATATTATATTATTATTGATAGTAATCATACCAATCAACTTTTCTCAAGAAAATGAACTCAGTTGAGGGCAAAGATAATTTCGAAAAAGGTATCTCCAACTTTAGTGCAAAGGGATCTGCACATGACTTACATATGCTTTACTAAATTAGCTTATCCAAAATGCAAATAGCGTATAAATAAAAACTATAGAAATGAAAACCATATTCGATTAAGGGTTACTTCACATAAATAGGTTAAGTTTTTAGTGCTGCTTTATAGTATACTTTACCTTCACTAAATTACAAAGATAGTAATAAAAATAGAAAATGAGAAAGCTATTTACGTTGCTTGAGTCATAAATGTTTATTTCATCACTCGCGTCTGTTCTGTTCCTTTAAATTGTGATTTCAGGAGGGAAGTTTAGATAAAAGACTGGCCTCCTGTATAAAATATTCACAGCACCGAATGGAAAAATTCAGTTCGAAGGGTCAGTCAGCTCGAATTCCGTAGACTTTGATCTCCTAAGCAACTAACGATACGATATTCGCAACGAAATATCCAGATTTTGCGTTGCCTCTTAAATTTTGCATATCAATGTATGTTATGTGAAAATAGTGATTGATCTTGAATGTTAAAATTGTAACGAACCGAAGCCATTACATTCTGAGTATTAGTTCAGCCAGAATGGTTTGTAGCGGCTCTCACTACCCATTTAGAGTTCTACTTAGTTTCATTAAGTAAATAATGTAATATTACGTTTAATAAATATCATGACTGTGGTTGTCTAGAATGTGTGCTTCTTGAGAGACATTATTGTAAGCATACAGTAGATATGATTTCTCCAAGTATATATCTAATATTAAAAATATATTTAGTAATTATAAAATAAATTTATTAAGTATAAATTTAATAAATAAATAAATAAATAAGTAAATAAAATATAAATTGAACTAATTACAGTATAACCGCGAATATTAAAAACAAAATGTATTTTAGTTTGAATTAAGATTCAAAATGAAAATACAAATTTAATTTTAAATATTAGCCAGTTATGCTATCTAATGAAACAGTTAGTTATATACTTGTTTTTGTTTCAACAGTGTTACGAAGAAACGAACAGAGGTTATTTTAGAAGGAACTTACGATGAAATCCTAAATGCCGATACAGAATGGCTGGAGTATGAATTCAAATGTAAACCTGGAGACGTGAAACGAAGACCATGTCTAATTTCCCCGTACCACTACAGATTGGATTGGTTAATGTGGTTTGCAGCTTTTCAGGTAAATAAGAAATACATACAATAGATATATTCTCTATTCAAGCTGGTTTTTTACCCAAATTTTAAATTTCAAGGGACGTTAGTCGCATTTTCGTCTTCACTTTTGCAACTCAATAGCCATAGTTTCAGGGAAGAAAAACGCTCCTACTGTATTCTCTGTTGGAAATGGTGTCCAACGTTCGATACCATAAGACATTGATGAGTTTTGGATTTGAAATTTGGCAACATTGTTGTGATTGACAGCTGGCATGTATCTTACTATAATGAGATTTGAAAAGGAATAGCTATATGTTAGTACATAGTGAAATAATAATTGCAGCTCAAAATAAACTTTGGTAGATAATAAAAACGGTCACGCAGAAGTAGTTCCAATTTTGTCCGATAGATGTCAACAGCTGAAGGATATTTGCTGGATCTAACAGCGAGATATGTAACTTTACTTTCATTTTAAAAATAGAAAATGTAATATGAATAGCTACCGTTAAAGTCCCCCATTACCTGTGAAGATAATGGATTGGCTCTACTGACGAACTTGGCAGGGAATCACTCTAACTATCCATTGCAATAAATAAATAAATAAATGACCTCCTTGTGGAGTAACGACACACTAACATTACAGGTTACACTTGCGTATTTCTAATAATATATCTTTATATATACACACATATATAGTTAACAAAATAATGGAAATTCCTTAACAAATGCAACTTCTCTGATTCATAAAACATTAGACCACCTTTAGCTCAGTGTAGTTTTTACTTGTCGCGAAATTTAGGCATATAACTCGTGAATCGTTTTCAGAGAAATGGTGCGTCATTCTTCATGTAGTCCAGTGTTCAGTTGTGTCAGCGATGATAGAAAAAGAAATTTTCATCGAACTGAAACAGATCATAGTGTTCGGTTATTTGCAAGTCATAGAATTCAGCAGGTGTTCCGGCATGTAACCCCATTGGAATCCAAATAATTTCTTAAAATCAATATTCATAGAACTGTTTTCATTATGCCAGTAGGTCAAAATCTCATTCTGTACTTGGTCTAGGAACATGGAACAAGATCAAAGATTACTAAAGGCATGATTTACGCGCTCATTAAAGCACTCGTAGCCAATACAGTGGTCAGAATAATCTTGGTAGATTGCTTGCTTATCGTACAACGTTAATATACAGAGATAAAGAAATAAATTAGGTTTACAGAGTTAAATATTTTTCTCAGAAACTTGTGCATGAACGATTTACATTCATCCATATCAGTTTGTTCAATTTAATGAGGTTTATCGGTTGATATATATCTTTTGCTAAAATAAATGTGAGGTAGTTCTGTAGTTTGCACAAATGTTCATTTGTTAGAAAGGATGTATACTTATGATCCTATATACCTGTACTACTTTTGATTCTCACTTTTTTTTTAAAGTCACTTGAATCTCTATTAGTCACTTCCATAAATATTGGAATTCCATGCTAAAGAGACTGGGAAGAAATTTAATGGTTATTACGTGTTTGTCTTGAATCGTTGGATATAAAAATGAAAAGTTTGGTATGTGGAGACTTTGTGTTTCAAAGAATAAAAATGATATCATTGGTGTATATACCTAGGTATATAAAGTAGAACGTAGTAACACTATACTAAAGGTCAACTATAAGAGTTTTCAGGAACTTCAATGCTTCATCAGATAAGAAGGCGAAAGAGGGAAGTAGGAAGAAAATCAAGAGAGAGAGCCGTGAAACGTTCACTTGGGTGCCGTGTTGGAACACAGAATAAAAATAGAAGTCTTACCAGTTTTAATTCTTGGATTGATAATAGCATTAACAATTATATTGTTAATAACTAATAATTACATTTTTGCAAGAATATAATTAAAATCCATAGCAACAGAATTATAGCAATTATGCTCTCTTTCATGCATCTATGTACGATGTGTAGAATATTTTATTAGAAAATATCTTATTATTTTTTTTCCTTCTAATTACTGAGTATACGCAATTTGTAAAGTCTGTGATGTAATTGTTTTGTAAGTTGTATCGTATAAAATGGAAATTCTTTAATTTTTACTTGACACGAAACCCAGAAATTATTCCTTTTGAGTTATTAGAATAACAATATAAACTAATTATACCTTGGTAAACTATCAGCGAATAAAAGAATATTACTGAGGATGTTTGAATAGTGAGTTAAGAATGTAAGTATAAAAAACGGTTTGTTAGTATTATATATATTGTAATCAAAACAGTAGATGATTTCGAAGTTTTATTTTGATTACATAATGCAATGTTTTATAAGTTTAACAAAACAACATTCTAAATGAATTAAGCATAAAAAGTACGTTAAATGTGAAATAAGCAGTAATTACAAATTGGATGTATTGTCTATATTTCTCTTTTCAGGACTATCAATCAAATCCATGGCTTATTCATTTGATTGGAAAGCTTTTAGTCAATGATGGAAATGCCACAGAACTTTTGGAGAAGAATCCCTTTGAGGGAGATGAGCCACCAATGTACGTACATTTATTTTAATGGGAAATAGTTTTATTAGTTGGTCGAGTTGCACGTAATACTGATATAAAATCCAGATGAATGGTAAAATGGTACAACTATAAGGCTATAGAGAACATTCAAAATGCAAGCCGAACTCAAAAGCTTCCGGCGTGCAAAGCTGTGGAACGCAGACTCTGTTGCCGAGCCGAACCTGTCCCAAATTTGGTTCAGATCCAGCCAAATATATATATATGGGGGGTATGTGTGTGTGTGTGTACTGTTCTATTCGTCTGGTCAAAATACTGTCAGTGAAAATGATCCTCTATTAGTCCTTTACCTATACAAGTATTTACCAGAACCAAGCTGATTAAAACTCTCATTAAACTAATTCTGTTCTTCTAACAGCTAAGGACGTTAGTAGGGAAGTCCAGAGATCACTAAAACTGCATATCGACTGTGAACAATCAGTTTATATTCCCTTCCTCAAAATAGTCATGTTATTAAATATTATTAATATCTCTACTTGCACTTCTGTGAGCAGTATGTTTTGATACTTACAAGGAACCATTCCGATTTAATGAATTCAATTGCTGAAAATGATTACTAGCACTGGATTCAGCACCAAAAGAAACAGAGAAAAAGAGGATGTTTAAAAGCAAACCGTATACAGGGATGAAATAAATGAGGGCAAGTGCGAAGATAGAACGTAGAAAATGCCTAGAAATGCTATGTTAATTTTGAAACGAATTCACGTGTATTCTCGCACCGTTTGCAAGATTTGAGCCTACTTCTGATTGGAGTTTCTAATTCATGTATGGTGAGTGTTTTCTTTCTCCTTGCATGGAGTATGTAATAAACAAATACATTATACACATAATGATAATGTCAATGAAATATGGTATTCATTGGGCAAAACACTCCAAACAATAAAGATTATTCCCAGACTGGAGAAGTGGTTATCCTTCGTTTTTCATTATCATTTGGCCATGATACAAACGCCAGAGATATATTAATCCCGTATACAAAAGTGTAATGTTGGAATATATAATTCGTAAGATATGATGCTTTATTTTTTTTAAAAAAAATTCAATACTTCCAGTGTACCCCTAGAAAATGTAATAAAGAAATAACGGCCATTTTAAAAAAGAAATATTCAATTAGAACTGAACAGTTTACACAAAATTTGCAATCGGTCAGTGAAAACGGCATCTTTCTAGAGCTTATGGTTTCCGATATATCATTGTCAAAAGAATTGGCCACAAGCATATAAACTTTTCTTGACAAGAAACACATAAACCTAGCACTTCAATATATAGATAATGTTATGATAAATATGAATTATTTTAACTAGAACTTTTTTCTGCGAGTAGTATGTGCATCACTGTTAGTGGTGTATGTATGTCACTTTAAGAAGAAAAAAGAGCAACAGATAGAATCCACACTATTTACTCAATTACTTTTTACATGTACAATACATAAATAAGAAAAATGTTCCATCAGATAAAATCTGTAAATTGTAATTGGCAACGAACGACATACTTTTAGCGTCATAAAAATTAATTTTTCTCGAAGATTAGGCATGAGAGTTTATCCTCAAAGACGTTATTGTGGTCCGTTCTATGTGACCTTTCTATTGGTATACGAAGGGCGTCCAATAAGTTATCTACCTAGACAGGTTCACTATTTTTCAATGCAGAGGAAAAATAGTCTTTGTCATAGCCTGCAAACTACTGGGAAACAGCCTGTTGGACCTCGTTGTCCAACGAAAAATGTTCTCTGAAACTTCTTTGGGGGCGGGGAACCGTGGTGTTTCCACTGCATGGACTCCTGCTTGCTCTCAGGATCCGATAATGCAGTACTCCAACTTCTACAAATCCATTATTCGCGGCGTCACACACTCTTCTTACGGCCACTGCGTTGCTCCGACTAACATCAAAATGCGCAGCGGGGTTCCCCACAGTGGCCTTGGCGTGCGTTAGGCGTCATTATGCTCCGCCCCTCCCTTCCTGTCGAGGTAGATAACTTATTGGACGCTCCTCGTATGTCTTGTTTTTGAACAATATTATACAAGTAGTTAACCAAAAATGCTGGTTTAACAATTATAACTTTGGGCTATACCTCATTAACCATACTGTGTGTTGTCATCTTGTTAGTGTCATAATGAAAAGTTCGATGAGGGTATGATTCAGTTTCATTGTAATAGGTGGTGGGATTATCGTACGTACATTAAGTTTGAAATGAATAGATTTTTCTCGAAAACTGCGCATGAGGATATATTCACCCCTATCATTTTATTTAGCTCAGTGAAAGATTGATATCACCTTTGTTTTTTTTTTTTTCTTTCTTCATATACGCTAATATAATAGGATTTATTCGGTTTTATTCATATACTGTTATTTTTTTCTTTCAAAGGTACATTCGAGCGCAACATTACCGATATACTTATACAAAAATCGGAAGCAAAGAAGCTGAGGATGGACAATGGTGGGAAAGAACCTTCATTGGAACGTATATGCCTGCACAATCTCTGTCTACAATAAAGCAATATTATAGATATTTTGGATGGAAAATTCCGAAAATAAGATAATCTGGAGTGCAATACAACATGGTGTGGTGGCTTATGCTGTGTGTGTATTTTTTTTTAAAGTATTTTGAACATTTCCACAATATATGTACACTTGATATTTTGTCCGTTATTTTCTGGAACATATACAATAAATACCAACATGAAACCATTTCATTTCATTTCTATAATTAAGTAGAAATGTCATATGTAACAAAGTAGAAAAGTAACAATTTAAATATCAGTTATTTTATAGGTATTTCTCCAAATCTGGTATTGTTACAAGAAGCCCAGTAATTGTTAATGTCGACATTTTCCCACAATGACGCTAGTTTGTATGGACACCATAATACAGAAACGTGTTCTCTAACTGAACAATAGCGTTTTGAAACATTTTTTATTAAAATAATAAGATAGAGATTTATTTAATTTGGATAAGGATTAAATAAAAGTCTCTAACATTGGTTGGAGTTCAGCGTTCCTTTCTAGCACCGAGGCTATATGATACCTAGACTTTGAGATCCGGTAGAATGCTATCCGTGTTGGGCATTCATCAATTAAAATCAATTGCAAGTAATCATCAATAGAAAGTAATTGTTCTGAAATTAATATCAATTGCCATTGAATTCAATGACATGATTTGCAATTAAATCAATTGGACACCAGGAAATTAAAACGTGGAATTGTTAGTGCAGTTGACGTCAGTAATTAAAAGTAAAGATCAGAAGATGTGAGTATATTGTGTTGTCCGCTTGTTACTGTTTTACATATTTGAAAAATGGTGCTTATATAAAATGCTGGATAACCACCATCCCCCCCCCCCTCATCTTAGGAAGAAAGCCAGAAAGGACAGTTTTCTGATGTATTTATGGTTCTATCTCCCTCGGAAAGTCTCTATATGCCTGCCATGCTAAAACAAAGAGTGCCGATCAAATCAGCGATTAAAAAAAAAAAAAAAAAAAAAAAAAAAAAAACAGATACTATTAATACGAAAAGTTTTTAAAATTAGGGGATAAGAATTTCCTCGAATAGTTGTAATGTCTTGCCACATGACTTGCGATCCAAGTAGTAGTTAAAAATGACCTACCATTTTTGAATATTGCTCATTGAAATTTGTCAACTGTTTATTGCACCTAATATGAAAGTGATACCAACACTGGACATGAGCTAGTTCCATTTTGCAATGTGAAACTACGGTCAACTTCCAAACTATGCAGATGTAATACTCAGACTTGTAGTAGTATATCTAACTACAAGTAGCAATGGAGGAAAGAGATCAAAGAACCTGTTCCTTGGACTGAATCCTTATCAATAATCCATTTCTCGCTATCTTTTTCTTTTCCTTCTGTCGTGCTTAATATTGAAACGAAGTTCTATCACTTCTTGTTGCAATAAACTAAAATCAGAGGTGAAACATCTTGCGGTACTGAATCCTTAAATGTTTATCGCTATGTATTTCGCAGGATCATTGTAGATTAAAATTACTTAAGGGAGGGAAAGGCAAAGCACCAGAACAGGAGGGCACTGGTAATGCGATGTTGGTAATAGCCTTTACAGTTTCTCAGATTTAACAGCTCTATACTTTTAGTGTACCGAGGTTAGCCCTAGTTGGAACTACTATCGTCTACTTTTTCTCGTTTATTTTTGCAATTACTTCTAAAATCTCATAACTAAATTTGCAACACTTACGTATTAGACTTTTTCATTATGCAGCAATCGTATGCGTAATAACAGTACTGTTTGAAAAGTGCATACCGAGTTGACAGCATTACATTATTTAGGATATAGATAATTCCTTTGGATAGTGTCTATGGTATATGAAATTTCTTCTGATTGCTTAAACGCACTTGAAGTGGTTTGAATTTCTCAAAATTTTATTGTATGGGTCCGCTTTTCTCAAATCATTGTGCCAACTATTATGCTCATTGGCACCTATAACTAAATAGGTTACATTTGGAGGGGCTATAAATCTTTTCAGATTGTGCAAACACACTTTAGTTTCAAAAAACTGTTAAGATCAGATCTCGGCCAGTGATGAAAAGGGATGTAACTTCAATCATTCGGGACTGCACCTTGAAACTCAGCTTTAAAACGAGGTGGAAAGGTCTACAATTTAGCTTATACCAAGGACAGCAGATTCAAAGCTATACGAGCTGCATAAGCTTTGGAGAAAATTAAGTTTTAACTGACGTTCGAGAATTAGGCTCCATAAGTCTCATTACAAAATAACTTTTGGTGTGACATTTTATACATATACCACTTATATTCATAATTTTCAATCTTTATGATTTACATCGTAATACATTTTTATGAGGACCTCGCATAAGTCATTTTTCACATAAGACGATCAACGAAACAGCACTGTATAGTTATAAGTTCTTAGGTCTTACTGGAAAAATCTGGAAGCTGCAAGCAAAAAATTATGTAAACATTTTTGTTATGCTGTATTGGTAATTTGATGCTATTGTAATTTGGCGCTAGGGTAAGATCTTAACGTTTAGAATCTAGAGATTGGACATGTTGCAGAAACTTCGCGCGAAAGAACTGTTGCATCGTTTATTACTATACTATATCCATTCAAGAATCAAAATTTTGAAACAGTTTTACAGAAGTCGAAAGTACTTAGTAATATTCCCATTAATGTCAGGTAGATTTGGAAATTCACTGGAAGCTGTACTTTAGACTAAATATAGGTTTCAACAGCAACTTTGACGCTTTCAGTTTTGGAGTCACTACCTTCGTGCTTATTGGGTACCAACTTTCATTCCGCACTGTGATAAAAGTTAGAGTTCAATTACTAATTAAGCTGCCTTCACACTAGGATTGTGAGCCGCTCATTTGAGCCTGTAAAGGCATTGAATACTTCTGAGCCGCTCGAAAGATCGTGATAAAATTGCAGCCATGCTAGGGTCAGAAGCTGCAGCTTTAATATCTTGGCAATAAATTGCAATAAAATAAAGGAATAGATATAGAACAATGTGGATTTATTCTAGAAGTCAATCAAGACTGGAAGAATGTTCATTTTATATTGTTTCCTAAACTGAGGAAAAATTTTTCAATTACTTCAGGATTCCTATATCAGTTTGATGAACTGTATAATAGTATGAAGTGTGCATTTCAGAGTAACGCCAAAATGAGAAAATTGTCAAATACACTTGCACTATTCTCCAATTCAACTGAGTTCACACTCACATGTGAAGGTCTCTCAAGACCTATTTTCTTTGTCAGCAGCCCGCGAGCCAGCTATAGGCGGGGTGATCATAGCAGCTCAGAGCTGCGACTCACAGGATCCTAGTGTGAAAGCTAACTCGGAATTTGGCTCACGAATTAATTCTAACCTTTAGTGTTCCTTAGTAAACTACAAAAATCGCTGACAGAGTAGTAGCTTCTTGAACATTAAATATTTGTGGAATGGAAAAATCCTTTTAAGTCATTAACTGGTGTAGATTGAAATGAAATATTGGCGTTAACACATTCAGGTTTATTAAATTTAGTAGTACTATTTAAAAATTAACCTGGGTTAGAAGTTATCACAGAAACATTACTTTTGAACGTACAATTTTCCGGTTGCATTACCCAACGCCAAAATTATCTAATTTAAACTTAACTATTCATTGTAATTTTCTATTTCTCTAGTAGAGAATTTAATACTTAAATGTTAGGCTAATTTCCATTAAAATTTAAACTGAATATATTGCAATCATGTACAGTGATTTATTGATTCATTACAAATATTAGATTACATAAATTACATACTTTCTGTAATGCTTTCAAATATACATATATACAACAGTTTAGGCAAATTACATTAACAGTTCATAAAAATGTTACATCGTAGTATTACATCTCAATTTATGTGGTAGCCGGCTTTTCTTTCTTAGCTTTCTCTTTCGAATCTTCTGTCTCATCCGAATCCTTCTGCAAGGAAAAATAATTTACTCAGTGTTAACATCTTGTCTTTGCTGTTCAGGTTTAAGTACAGGGTGATTCAAAAAAACGGGAAATTGAAAAATTCCATGAAAAATTAAATGTTTTATTTAATAGTAAAATAATGCCATTTTAGAATACATACAGTACAATTTATTGTTCAAAAATTACGTCTTGCAGGTGAGCTCTACGCAAACATTCCTGCAGTCTCTTCGTTACATTGTTCATGGTTTGACGTAACATCTCAACTGGAATTTCGGCAATTGCTTCTCGGATTTTAGGCTTTGAACACGAACTATGCAACTGTAAAGATGAGAGACAACAGATTGATCGACGTGGACTTACGACAGCATCTCGAACAGCTTTGATATTGTCTGGTGTATGAACGGTTCGCACATAGCCTGTAGGTTTTTCATTGCCAAACTACTTTGCTCGAAGTTATGTATCCATGTTTTAATTGCAAGTGCTGATGGAATACGATCGTGGCGTCCTAAATTAAAATTACGGTGGAATTCTCTACGTGCCTCATCCACACTGTCATTGTTCTTGTCATTGACAGGCTGACGTACGTTAGTGTTACCAAACGCCCACTGTTGCCAACAACTCAAAATTTCCCATTTCTTTGAATCACCCTGTATATTCTGTTTATTTCAAACCTTTATACTATTGTATTTGAAAGTAACTTGTACGCAAAATAGCACATTCTAATAGTTCATTAAAATTTACAATCTCACTTACCTTAAAAGTACTAAATGTACTGTTATATCAGCAGCAGTTGTAATGTGAATAAAAACTTATTCGGATATCAAAGTGGGCCCATTTTAATAATTGTGTAAACAGAAGAACTAAATTGGAATTCCCGAAATCAGGAACTAAAATTATGCTATTCCAAGTTTCTCACTTCCCATGACTACGTCTAATAATCTAATGGGGCATTGCAATCTTACGAGGGTATTAATAATAATTCGGTATCTCCTAATTTTTTTCTCTTTCTTAGAACGTCGAATAGTTGCTTAGTTACATTTAATTTAGTGTTCCGGACAAATTATTCTGGAATTTACATTTTTTTTTTTTCAAATGAGAAAATGCTCAGTCAATGTAATTAGAAACAAATGATGCAATAGTTTTCGCAACGTTTGTTGCAAATTTACATTTGATTATTACTTACACTGTTATTTTCCAATTTTCTTTTCTTCGTTGCTGGTTTATCATCCAGTTCACCGTTTGCAGTCTGCTTGCGCTTTTCAATCTAGAGGAAGAAATAACTACTCAGTGGCGTATAGACGGTTTGGAATGTATGCACGAGCAAAAGTGAATTTAATGTTCCTAAACAGGGTCCTTGTGACAATACAAATTATCAGCTTATGTACACGTTCAAGTTATAATACACTAAAAAGATATAAACTAATCTGTTTTATGGAATGATTTTAGTAGTTTTCGTCTGAAGAAAGCGGTCAATATGGAAGAAAGGCTTCATTTACAGCAGCCTCATTCTGTTCCTCTAGAAACTAAACTAGTTTGCTGCTAATTTGACATGTGCTATATGAAAGTCCCAATTACTATAAAAATGCCCGGATTAAAAAAAGACGAAATCTTAATGTTCTAATACTGCATTTTTTAATTGAGTTATTTAATATCCTAAACTGAGAAGTGCCATTTGTGTAGTGCATAAGCTACATGTTGCCCCATGCATATTTGGATAGAGCATATGTATAATTTGAATGTAATGTTTAAGATTAATCTTAATCCATGTGGATTTAGTTTTTTTTTTTTTTTTGGGGGGGGGAGGTAGGGAATTGAGAATAAAATTGGATATTTAACAGCTGTTTACTGTCAGCCCAAACTTACAATAAACAGTTTATACAGACGCGGATCCAAGGGGAGGGCTATAGTCCCCCTTGACACTCAGGTATACACTGGATAAAATTTACTTCAATCCTACTTTCTTTACACTGGGTAAAGCTGTAAACTTTTTTTTTTAGCCCCTCCCTTGATCATATCCTGGACCCGGGCTGAGTTTATATAACTATTGTCCTTACATAAAAGTGAGTAGATAAATTCCATCTACACAACTAATTGTTGCAATTTCGGAAGAGTGGGTCGTGCGTTCAAAATTAGGCTAGTCATTCACTGATTAATAAACTATTTATCAAAATATAAGATTTTATGTCAATTGGAAAATTGTAGAACCAGTCTGTCGATGGCAGTTGAAATCTGACAGCAATTCTATCATCTAACCTAAGAACTATAATGAGCTCAATATCAAAATGACAGTAGTTCGAGCCTCTGAACTGGACAAGATCAACGCAAAGTCTTGATAGTCTATGCCAGGGTTTCAACCTTTTCCACCGGCGAACAACCAAAACAATACTACCATAAGTAGTACGTACCAACAACAGTCGCGTACCACAGGTTGAGTACCACTGGTCTATGCCATCTCTCGAAGCTACAAGAAGAAATTTAATTAAGGACGAAAGCTGTGTTATTACCAGTGAACGCAAGGACATTAGCGTAAGCTATCAGGTCAGTGAGAGTTTCATGTTTACGGCAGTGCGTAAACTTAATCATGTCTAAACAATAGCTTAAAGCAACTTTAAAGCTTGTTTAGTGAGTCTTTTCTCTTATGCTTATTCTGTTTTACGAGTTTTCGGATGGTAAAGTTCATCCTATACTGGCACAACCTCTCGCAATGTTTAAATACGTTCCTTAAAACAAGTATCACTGTAGGTTAATAGGGGGAAAAAATCATGTGAAAAATTCATGGGAGAAGATGACTCCTAGTCCTAAATACAGAAGAAAATATTACTGTGGACCCAGTTTGCTGAATCGGCTGTTTATGGATGGTAGCTTTTAGTTAGCCCTGCGAGGACTCTTGCAGTTATGTGATTAATGTTCCGTTAGGAGAATTGGTAGCTACTAGTGTATGCTTTCATTATAGTATTAAAAATACGAGAAAATTTATTCTTTATCCTTTCTAGTCAAAATATTGAGTCTTCCTCTGATGTGGACAGAGTGGTATTGGATTTTAAACTAGTTTTAATGCATGCAGAAAGTGCTTGGAAGGGGGGGGGGGGGAGGAAGTTATCCTGCAAGGAATGTTTCTACCACCTAGTTCAGTACACAGTGTAAGCTCCAATCTAACTTAAGATTCTAACAGGTGACTACTTCAGTTTGCTTAGATTCTGGCATTTCTGACCACAAACTGAAATATTGGATATATGCACATGAATTTGTTTCAAGGAGATGAGTTGCCGAGATTTTTATTTCACTTTTGTTTATTAAACGTACCGGAGATTGGAAACTAGAAGAACGTAAGATTAAGGATTTGTCCACGACACTTCTTACCACTATTAGAGTATTTGAAAGTATTTAAGAATTAGATCCTGAGAGGAATATTCGGACCCCAAGAGGAATGAGAATGGGGAATGGCGGGAACTTCATAACTAGGAACTGCATAATTTATACAGTTTAGCAAACACTAAGGTCAAGTTTAAGTAGCTCAGGGTGGACAGTCATAATGAAAGAATGGAAGTAGGACTGCTTTCAAAGTTTTAACTGGAAATCCAGTCTAAACTACCATTAGTTCAAGATGTTCTTGCGAGAGCGAGAGTTTTGACTTTCTTCATTTCTTTAACTTCTTAACGCCCAAATTGCCTACTCTAACATACTATGCATGTTACTCTGATGGAATGTAAAGGGAATTCATTCCCTTTGTAGACATTGAAATTTACGATGATCTAAGGTCAATCATTTCCAACTAAATTTTTTGTAATGTCACGTCAGTTTGCTTCTTGCCTTTCGGTTTGAGGGGAAGGGCAGGTCATCCTGACGTTCGTAAAGTGTGGTGATAGGCAAAAGAAAATAGTGTAATCTAGTTTTGCAGGCGTGTTGAAAGTTATGATCCACGATTGCGTCCACACCTATACTGTAAGTTTACTCTTTCCTCAGTTTTTCTCTGAGTGTGAAATTAACTCCTATATCCTACAACTGCTAGTTGGAAATTCCTTATTAAATGTCCTTATTAGGCCATTTAGTTTTGAGACCTATATATAGGAGCGTATATATATAAAGGAATCAAGTTTATAAAATTTTTTTGGTTGTGTCATTGGAAAATTTAAATTTATACCTAAGTAATCGTATACTCAAATTTAATATTCCGGTACAAGTCTAAGAACTATAATTCTCAAAAACTAGCTACTAGTCTCAATGTTCTAGCAATAGCACATAGGAAATTTTGCTACTTTGGCCTAAAGTGAAAGCTCAATTTGCCAAATATTCAGTTCTTTGACAATTTTGTCTGAATATTAGGTGATGCAATGGTTCTATTAATGGTAACCCAAAATTTAAGGGTCAGGTCTTGTCACCAATTCAGTTTATTTACAAGACAAATACATTCCGACCTATCTATCCTGTTCACAAAATCGCAAACTAAAAGTTTACGTTTGCAAACAGATTAAACCTGAAAAGATTTTGAACAAATAAAAATTATTTGTGGGATTCTATCTTCAACGGTTTTAAGAACTAATTTTGCTTCCACTTCAATAGCAGTTTCGATTCCAGAACAAGAACAGATTTTGTCCTGGAAATTTAGGTTCCGGAACAGACTTACCAAAATTTATTTCAACATTTAGAAAATCCGATTTTCGCGGCCAGAATTCTTGTTTCGGGGAAAATGTTCCGAAACAAAATCCAATAAAATCAATTTAAGTTTATCGGTTCAGTTACTATTAACAATCCTGGTGACAAAATGCACTGCGGAGTAACAAATTGCAGAAGATATTGAAAAGTAAGACTTTCCAGCAGTTCATTTAGTTTTGTATTATGATAGATAATAAATTTAAGATTAAGTACCGTACCGTAGCTAGTTTTTGAACTACTTTGTAGATCTAAGGTCTTATTTATGATCTCGTGTACAATATTAGAAGTAGTCGAATAATTTCTCACCTTTTCTGCTTCTTTCTCAAGAGCAAGCAATTCTTCATCGTGTAATTCATCTTCAGCCTCTTCATCATCGTCGTCGTCATCTACACTAACAGTTTCTGAAAGGAGGAAACTTCCTGTAAACCTCTAATTTACACTAAAAAAAATCAATAGCAAGGTAAGTTACGATCTATAAACTATTTGTAGTAACTTTCTTGGTTTCGCTTTCCGACCTGTTGCGTTCATATAGGATTTATTAATTTTTTTTATTTATATCACTACGTACGGAGTTTTTCATAAAGCTAATGTTACTACGGTAAAGTCTTACAAGTTCGATCTACATTGCCGCTGAAATCGCATGGACATTAACCGCATCAGTTGCCGGTAACTTAGGAATCCGTCAAGCCGTAGCAATGAAAATTCCCAAGCCGAGTTTCGAGAACTGAATTTTAAGAGTTCAAAATTACATGAGAATAAAGATAATTGCCATGAATTTTCGCAATTATCGCGTTTCTAGGGACCTCATCAAGGTAATCAACTGTTCACTTATTTCTTTGTCTACATTCAACTTAGTACACATATGAGTTTCATAATATATGCTGTTCAACTTAGAAAAGGCTTATTTCGAAGTGAGGTCTAAGGCAGTTCTCAACCGCGGTAGCAGTAATGATCAGTGCTATAGTCATTATAAAAACTATTATTAGTATTAGTATTGGTATTGGTATTACCAAACAAGGGTGTCGATGTCCTGGACGTTCAGCCAAGTGTCGTCGTTCAAAAAAGGTTGAGAACCACTGGCCTAAGGATTCCATGAAATAATTTTGCGCACTAAATCTAGGGTGAAACTGCGGTAGACTTCCAAACTGGGAATATTGAAACTGGTACTAGATCGGTAGGTTGTAATACAGGAATAAAGGTCAGAAAACTTCTTGGGACGCCGAAACTATATCAAAGTAACATTTCCTTATTCCTTACAGTGCTACATGAAGGATAATTAAAACAGAAGTGGTAGATTTCTACAACTTGTTGCAATCGAGAAATGGAACTTCTTGAGATTAATAGATATCAGAAAAAACTGCTTTTTTGCACTATGGAAATCCATAGTGAAACTGGAGAATTCTACAACTTCTGCTTTTAGTAGAGATGAGAGTAAAGAGTATCGGACAATTCCAAAACTGCTTGTTGCTGTTTATTAGTTAATTGCAACCACTTTCGGTTTGAATAAGAGTTACGGATTTAATGGAAACTTTAGATGCTGGGCCGCGGTGGCTCATTGGTAGAGCGTTCTCTGGTGCTTGGGGTCCCGGGTTCGATCCCAGCCCCCGCCAAGTGAACTTTGTGGACAAACCGTGTGCGTGGGTTTCCTCGGGGTTCTCCCGTTTCCTCCCACTTCATTCCACCATTTCATTCATTACTCATCACCGTCTCCTTTAGCCTCGCCGGCATAACCGTGGGACGTAAAACTCAAAGATTTCATTTCATTTTTTCAACTCTAGATGCTGAACAGACTCAAAGAACTGCCTGGCGCTCATACAGTTTTTGCTCTACGGACAAATATTAAAACAAGTAGTAAATTTCTACCGCTTCTGGTTTCAGTGCAGAAATGCAGGTCAAGGTACAGAAACATGCTTATCGCTATATATTAGTTTCTATAGCGATCAATCTTTGTAGGGGATTTTTTTTTATTTCTACCACTTCCCGTAAATAAAAACTGACCGGAATAATACTACACTTAAAACAGTTAACAACTTTGCTTCCTTAGACACTCAATGCAAAAAAAAATTAGGAACCCAGATCAAATAACCAAAAGTGAAAGGACCAGCTCCCCAATCTGTCTGGAAAACCACCCGTTTCCTTCCCATCCACAGTCTTCTCCAGATATGTCGTTCTAGTAACACCTATCCAATTGGCGACCTGCCTAGAATCTGATACCAGACCTATTTCTTCTCCCCTTCAAGTGCATAATAAATATCCTTAACTATAAATACTACAAAAACAATTACAGTATATAGGAAGAGAACTGGTCTAATTAGTTTCTTCGATTTGTTCTCACTACTCCAAATTTCATGCAGCCACAGGATATTTTGTCCACAATTTATTAATTTGTCTTCATACATAGTTCTTAAGTTTTCTTGTTCTCTTTAATTCTTTGATCCCTTCCCAACCTAAATTTAACGTGCCTGTAAATAGCATTTCTCTTCAGCCTCACACGTCCTTATGTTCCCCTATTTCCCCGATGTATTTCATCACTTCTTTCATTTCACCTTATACACAACAGTCCTATGTCCCTCTTCCATTCCTTATCTTAACCACTTTCAGCTGTCTTCCTCTTTCTGTACCGGTACGTCCTTACTCCACCTCTTAAGTCCTTCAGTAATTTAATTTCTTCAATGCTTTCTAACCAGTTTTATTTCTTCTATCAATTTCTAGTATAATCGTTCCTCTAGTAGACTGACCTTTCAGTCTTTCCTTCTCTCTTCGCTACCTCCTATGCTCTCCATATTCCTCAAGTTTCTTTGATTCTCATCTACATTACTTCTGTCACGGGTGTAAATCTGCCGCGTAATCTTCTATACCATCTCAGTAGTTCATAATGTTCTTTCCCATTTCTATTACTATTTCCATTTTCCAGTCTTGTTCCTTTCTCATCTTTAATCTTAATCATTGCCAGATCACAGAATCCACCCAACGTTACCTAAGTTATAGTAAATTGTTAGAGAAAGTTCAACAGAAAATCAGGCCGGCTTCATCCGAGACAGTATATTAACATCGCCTACCGCAGATCAGTAGTATAGGCGATCATCCGCAGCAGAATTATTTAACGGATAAGTGATGATCCCCTGGAGAACCAGTGATTATTGCAATTTCAAGAACTGCGTGATTGTATCACCACCTTCCCAACACCAGAATTATCTAGTATAGGTTTACTATGTACTAAGTTTCTATAGATCACACGGTTAGTGTGCAATTGAATCTATGTGAATATTAAGACTACACATTAAGCAAATTACTTACCTATGGAAAAGTTTCCAATAAGGTGAACTGGACCGCTTCCTTTCTTTAAAACGAACTTTACAGGTGGATCCGGAAAGCATAAATCAACGAAGCATTGAAGATGTGTATCGTTTTTCAATCTGGCTATGGGGACATCTACTGAAGAATTAAAACCCATTGCATCTACGGAAACTACGTTCTCTTCCCCAGCTGGAGCTTCGCTGTCCAGAACCACCTACAAAATACATTTACTATTAGCAGATTCATCATAAGTCTTGAAAAGGAACAAAATTTGAACAAAAAAAATATTTAAGTAATTTCCGGTAACTCTTCAAAAGCAAATCAAATAAGTACAAATGTGAGAAAATTCCAAAAACAATCTTTAATACCACCAGTGGAAGAACTAATAGAACAGTCGCGGAAGGAACTTTTCCAGGCCCGAACCTTAAAAAGTTCCAGGACCTGCCAACAGACAATAATATCCTCAATAACTGGTAGTACGGACGGACCATGTAGTCCTTGAGTGGTTAATATCAAACATCGTTCTACGTATACTATGCATATTGCTGAAAATTAATGAATCCATTGTGCCGGTATTGTTTAAGTATACATCCAGATTTTAGCGCATATTTCACCACAATTGCATCCTTATGTTTGTATATGGAATGAATAGCTCCACGGTGATTCAATAAAACTAAACATTCGAGTTTCGAATTACATTTCCACGAAGTGAAAGTTTGTACTGGCTTTCTTGGGCACTATTCCAGTCTATTCTACCAATAAATACAAATTTAAATTATACTGATTTCCTAAAACTGTAGCTTAGTAAATAGACCACTTATTAGAAGTTACCATATTTGGCTACCCCGTGGGGAAATCGCAGTCGAAGATCGGGAAGGCCACCGCCGACGGTGATGGGCCGTCGGGAGTCTGCACCCGCACGCGGCGGATCATACAAGACTGTATACAGAAAAAATCTTTTTGCCGGCTCTAATCAAAGACTGCAGGTAGCCGCGATGCCGACGCTTGCCCGACCGTGTTCCGACACTGCCGACTTTATGTCTGCAAAGACTCGACGTCGCGGCAAGGCCAGCCACAGATCCGACTGCCGAATAAAAGAGCCCCTCTGCTGCCGTAGTTTTCATGACGAATTAGCCGCTAGGCCGCCTACTTCTCTACTAAACCAGCCTTCGAAGCTTCATACTACCTACCGCTACGTTGCTGCTTTGCCAACTGTAAATCGTCGGAAAGCAGTCTTTCCGACGCCTTAGAACCAATGTCGTAGGTTTGCCGCGCCTTTGCCGACTAAAAAGTTATCTGCAGCAGGTAGTCTTTTCGCCGCCTTTGCAACTGCTATATGCTGGCCGGAGGCGTTGTATATACACAGGGTGAGGCAAAAGCCCAGAACCCTAGACCCCCTGGACCTAGTCAAAACCTATTATCCAGAAGAGGGGTGCCTCTGACGAGCTGAGTGGAAAGAGTACAGAACAGCTCTGCGTTTGGACTCAATCTGAACAGCTTGTTTCCTTTCGTTAGATACACTGCTTTAAATAAAGCAAGTTAGAACATTATTCATATTTAATACTCACCTGTTTTACGAATAATTGGTAGTCACCCTTGGAGCTGTGTTCCAAGGATTTGCTTGCCACAGAGTCATCGTCTGAAATTCCTCTTTCAGGATCCCAATGAACTACTTTCTTCTCAGAGTTAAGAGTGATTCCTAAAGTGCAAAAGATATGAATACAAGAATTAGTTCAAAGTTAGTTTTAATTTTATCGAATTAAAGAGACCTCCCTTTCTGTATTTTAATGCTGATAAATTATGAACAAAAGTACTAGGTACTGTATAACAGTTTCAATACATTTTATTACACCAGTCCTTACCCAAAGAAGGTTATTTTTAATGCTTCTCTTCTGTATATTATGGAAATATTAAAAATACTTATATATGAATATAAAAATAGTGCATGTTTTGGCTAAGTTTGAAATCATTAAGAAAATAAATTATTGTTAATTTGTTTAAATCCCTTCGATGAAATACTGCATGTGCCATTGGTTCCCTATGTGACATTTACTTATGTTGCCAATATGAGTTCTATATGTGTATGTGTCTTTGTAAAAGAAAATATATTGAACATATTTGAATTCCACTTAGTCTCTTGTTTGTTAGTCAAGTCCTAGTCTCTTAGTCAAGAAATCTTAGTCTTGTTAAGACTTACATGAAAGCATTTTAAAAGCGTTTTCCCGAAACACCAACCCACTTTTGTAAGTTTCTCAAATTGGATTTTAAAGCAGATCTGTATTCGAATCCCCGCAGGACTTTTTTTTTTTTTTTTTTTTAACTTTTACAATTTCAATCCATACTCAATGTATTAAGTTTTTGAAGTAACGGGATTGGAGGCAAGAATTTACGAACTTCCTGCAATTATTCAAAATTTGATATTTTCAGCTTATCTGTTTTGTAAGTCATGTATGATTAGTGCCTTTCTACGTTCTCATGCAGTATATACTGAAAAGTTTGTGACACTGAACACGCTCCAAACTTAAACTGCACAGCAAACGCCTGTTTCAGTGCTTCACATACTTAACCACTGTCGTCGCAGGCTTTAAATTCTCAATTGGATTGCATTTATCCAGACCAACAGAAGTTGTAACTATTTAATGGAGCTCCAGCAGTCAGGGGAGCAATTACTTCCGTGACGGATTACAAGAATCTTGCCACCTACTAACTTGAGTTATCTTTATTATGACGCTAGCAAAACAGTACGGGTAATGAGGAAAGCTCAAAATTAGTTAATTTTCAATTTCTGATATAAAAAAAAAATATTGTTCAAAGATAAGCTTTACTTAATACAGTGTCGGATCTAGAAGGGAAAAACTGGGGCAGCCAGAACTCAGACTGATATGCAAGTTCATAGTAAACTCAAAATTTATAAATATTAAAAAAAAAAAAAAAACTGGAGGCCTAGGCCCCCGGTATCCTTAACCAGTTTAATATATATATATAAATATATATGATTATGTAAATTATGTCGAAGTACATTGCGAAGAGATTTGTCTTCTCACTAAGGATTTCGCATCCTGGCTCAGTTATCTTAGGATCGAACGAGAGATCCTTCGCACTTGATATGAACGCTCTACCCCACCGTACCCCATTCTTCCATTGTGCTTAATCAGAAACTAATATTCTTACTTTCCATCTATACATGCAAGCGTGCTATTTACTGCTTTTATTGCCAATTTCTTAGTACACTACACTCGATTATGTCATTCTTTCCTTTTTCTTCCTTAAGACGGTAGGTCTACATCACTGACAAATTAGTTTTTTTTTTTTAATTAGTTTTGACAGATTGTGTATGTGTAATGGCAAAATTCTAGAACAGTCCTTCCCATTGAGCTGTAAAACAAGAAAACTTGCCCTGTGAGGCTAACCCGCCTTCACTCACTAATGCTCATTCGGTAATACTATGTGAATTAAATATTAAACTTAGTGGTACAGAAAGGAACCAACCTTGCTAGTAACCTTTATGCGGGTATCTGTTCTAGAACCTTCCCGTGTGAAATTATAAACGATAGTTTTCTGTACTTACAAGTCAATTGTATGCATGGGCTTAGTTATGGGGGAGAACTGTCACTTTTTTTTTTTTTTTTTTTTTTTTTTTTTTTTACAAAAAAATCTACCTATAAGATGGCTACATACCAAGACCTCCGAGACCGACCAAAAGGTCTGCCCCCAGTAGACAATTCCTAACTCCGCCCATGGTTGTATGTATAGGCCTCTACTGTAAATAGTTTGAAAGTATTCAAGAGTTTATTTGTGCCTTCCTCTGCAATTTCGATTATCCACATTTGCGGCGCCACCCAATTCCGCGGATAATTGGTATTTACTGTATACTAAAGGTATTATTGGAAAAAGTTGCTAAATCTAGGGAATTAACTTTTTGCATCGAAAATACTTTTCCAATCTGAGACCTTTTTCATTTTAATTTATGATTGGCAACTTATTTACAAATTTAGCGACTTTCTCTTATGTAATCGTGCAGTTTTTATTTTAGGTTTTCCTCTAACAGTAAGCACACGCGCTAGCGGGGATTCCCCCGCTTTGAAGAAAAAATGTTATTGCTTTTCAATAGTTTCATGCTCGCAGCTGAAGCTTCTTGTATCTTCCTAATTTGTTTTCTACGTGTAAATAGCACGCTCAGCTTTCTGTGAACTTTCATTGTGGAAGTTTTACCGGGAAAAGCCTTCACCACGTGTGCACGAGGTTTCTTTTTATAATAATAATAATAATAATAATAATAATAATAGTAAGGGCGAAATTCAGCCAAGCCTGCTCTACCACCTAACTATGAATAAAAATATACATAGTAACAATACAAATGATAAATACAAGCAAAAACATTATAAAAAAGATAGTAATAAGGGAGGAGACCAAAAAGATAGAGTTGAAGGAAAGAAGGTTAAACAATTCAATTTATTGGTCATGTGTTCAGTTTTGAAGTTTCTGCATCAGTAAATGTTGCACTGCAATTTTGAATTTTACAAAGTTAGAAATAGAGAAATCTCTCAGCGGGGAGAATAAGGTTTGAATTTATTACGTGTGGAATGATTATGTAAGTTAGTACGTTTAGTCAACTTATTGAACAAATTGGTTTCTCAGTTAAGATTCTGTAGACAGGGACGTACGCAGGGGATGGGTCCTGGGGGGCCGGACCCCCCGAAATTTCGACATGTGTAAATTTAGCCTAATTTTAGGGGCATTTTTAGGAATTTTAATATAAAATACCCTCATTAAGTTTGGACCCCTCCAGAAAAATTCCTGCGTACGCTATTGCCTGTAGACCCTATATAAAGCTATCATAATGCAAATATCTTTATGAAACATTTTAAGAATATTATGCTCATTTAAAACAGGAATTAGATCTTTTCGTACAGAAAGCTTATCTTAACGTAGAATTTTGAACTAGCTGAATTTTTGTAAGCAAGATTCTTTGTTAATTCGGGACCGTAAAGAGCATCGCAATAATCAAAAAGTGACCAAATTAGTGATTGAACGAGCCGTAATTTACAAGTAGCTATGAAACCTTCGCGAAATCTGAACTTGCGTAATATTCCAAATGCCTTTCTGCATTGTGGCTGGATATACCAGTGTTGTTTATATCTGATCAGAATGGAGTACGAAGAGCAGTGTGTTTTAGAACTGTAACTCAAGAGAAGATAAAGACATAACTGAAACATCACAACCATCGTTTCCTATGTCAGACCGTGAAGGTGATGCGGATTCCGTGTATAGTGGTGTGGCCAAATTTGTTTACATTGAAATGTTTCATGTGTTTTCATCTAGTATAATTACATTTGTGTACGTAGTTTTAAGAGTAAAGACAGCTTATGGAAGACACTATTAGAAGTTACGAAAATAAAATTTTCAAAGTGTGCGGGCAATTCAGTCACTGCGTGTGCTTACGTTAGAAATTTTAGCTTTAAAAAAAATCAATACATTTGCAAAAGCTTCTTTTGGCGCTCCCACAAAAACAATTACGAAACTTTCTTGGTATATAAGAAATAAATACACAGGGTATACCGTTGATAGAATACCTTTAAATAGAAATTATGGGCAGTTATTTTCAGAGTGAGTGAATCCCCGTACCGCGTGGCAAGAAAAAAAAGCGCATGCGCTTGAGTATGTAGGGGAAGCGCAAAGGAATTGTGCAAGTATTCAAGCTTACTACCCATGCACATTCTCGTTGAATATAGGAATAACGCCCATTATCCATAGAGGTGAGCTAAAATGAAATTAAAAATATACTACTCGGGGTAAAATTGGATCTGAAAAGGTAGGGGGACGGTAGACAGCATAACGTCACGCCGTCCCCCTGTCTATTGTAAATTTTGGGGAACTGGAGGGGACGCTGTACATTTTTCTTTAGGTGGAAGGACATCCTCCCGTGCTCCCCCTCACTTTTACCCCTGATACTACTGACAAATTTGAAACTACTTATATCTGGATGAGTCCCGTAGACAAAGCCGTAGCTAAAGCATGTTGTGTGTAGTAGTCCTTGACTATACACTAAATGGAAACTGAGTAGCGCCATTCCGGTGACCACACCTGCTCTCCCCAATATTGCAGGTAAAAAAAAAAAAAAACTTACTGGCGGTATTAAAAAAATGCCCGCAAAAAATCTACCCCTGTTTACCGCCCCCCCCCACACACACACACAAATTATAGCTAGTGTCAATTATAGCTTGACCTTATTAAAAACATGTCAAATTACAACTGAAAGTTCGAATCTGCGCCTAAACAAGAGGTTTCATGGATAGTTTTTAGGCGAATATTCATTCAAAATTAGAGTTCTACTTCATTAAGTGACTTTTCGTGTCAATGCGTTGGCAACACACAAGCCGCGTTAAAGAAAAAACTGCGTTTTTCAAAACTTCGCTACCCAACGAATTTCTGTATTTGGTAAAATGTCCCAATGATGAGTATGTTTAACGGAATTATATGAGAAATACATACATTTCTATTCATAGAGATGAAATTAATGCATAATATAAATCTTTGTTCCAAATTTTAGCTGAATACAGGTTCTGTTAAACAGGTGCCACTTTACTAAAGTAACAAGACGTCAAAAGGGTAAAGTTTACAAGAGCATTAGGTCACCTTCTGTCAAAGTTTCAATTTAACAAATTTCTAAAAAAGAAAATAGTCTGGTTTCTTAATTTTGAGGCGAGATACAATCATAAATGAAGTTAAATAGAAGCTAAGTTACTTTTGTGAACTACCGACTAGTTAAGAGAAGACACTTCGCTAATTTGACTACGCTATAATTGAATTTATATTGGGAATGCAACGGGAGTAGTTTAGCTACCAATGAAGAGTAAAATGGTTCACGAAATGTTCGCAGTTCTCATCTGCACTCCAGTCAATTCGATATAAAAAGCAGGAAATCTTGAGAATTCCGAAATAACTACCGGCATATTTGGGACAGTTTATCATATTTTTCTTTCTTTTTAATAAAATAATAGTGAATCCCTTTTATAATCCAAAATTATACCTTACTATGGAAATATCTTAGGATTATAAATTAATGCATTATTTATAGTGAAATCAGATATGCATTTTAGTGACACTTAGGATAAAAAGAGCTAATTAAGAAATTTTTCTCTATGTAATAGCCTTATTAACTATATAAGTCTTATTTATTGAATTGAAAGAAGTAAAACAGTTTTCCTTTAGGTTAATAAAAGAAAAATAAACAAATACTATCTGCTGGTTTGAAAATCTAAAGACTTACCCCACAAGTATTCTTCGGTATCCCTCATGCTTTGTCGATCTAATTTGACTACCACAAAACTGAACTTGGCACAACGATCTACCAAGAGTGACTACACTCACGTCTACTAGGCGGTGTTCAACATTTCCTTGCAAGGGTCACGTGCAACTACAGCAAGCGCACTCTTCTGGCAATCACCCCAATGTTTTATTCTTATATTGTGATCAAGTTGTATTGAAAAGTAATCCAGGTAGTAAATACTCTAAGTGTAAATAATAATAATAATAATAATAATAATAATAATAATAATAATAATAATAATAATAATAATAATAATAATAATAATAATAAACTTCACATGAGTTTTGAACGTAAAAAAACATTGATATACAGTATAAGTCTCGAAAGAATTAGGATTACGAATTATACGTATTTCTGGGCTTTCGGCATCTATGCCTATGGTAACCCGTCACGTGTGATGGATGACCTCCCTCGGCAATCACACTCCGCGGAAAGAGAAGGAAGGAATTAAGTGGCCTAGGACCTGTATTTTAGATACCATCCCAGCATTTGCCTTGTGTGAATGAGGACAACCCAGGAAAATATCAATCAGGATGACTGGCCTGAAAAAGTTTTTATACCTTTTTTCAACTGAGTGTCCCCACCATGAATTGAACCTAGGACCATCCACACCAAAGGCGAGACTACGTTACGTGGGGCCACACGTAAGTTCCGAAAGCATCCAAAATAAGGACAAGATGAAAACATGCTCCCTCCGCACTATATTATGTAGAATAGACACATTCAGTAACAGTTGAAATGATGGCTAGTATGGCTAGTGTGCGCGCACGCCTTTGCTGTATGCGGTATCGGGTTCGATGCTCGGTAGAAAGAACCTTGAAATTTGAATGTATTAGGGCGGTTTTGATTCCAACTTACTTAAACCTTAAGTTCACGTCTCAAATACCCTCGATGTTGAAAATGAACTCTAAATTAGAAGCTGACACGATGTCTTCAGGACTCCGTTTAATTACCAGTATTTATTTTTCATATTAACTAAGTAGCTACAATTATAAACATAGCTATCGTGACAATGACTCAATATTATTTCTGTGCATTCGTTTTTTCTTACAAGATCATCCAACCTTTGCTGAGATTTTTTATGTCAAAGTCAATGATGTAGAAAACCTTGTAGAAAAAAATTAAAAAGTTAAATTACTGGATGCTACCTCATTGCAATGTTCTCAACGTTTTTGACTGATGACACGTTTTTCTGAGTACACACGACATCGCTATAGATTCGTTTGATTTTTAATAAATAATAACATAAATTAAAATATTTAAAGTAGTAAAATAATTAAAATAAATTAAAGTAGTAAATGTATATAGTACTGAGCATTGTTCCTGCTGCTTGAGAGTTGACCGGTATACTGTACTCTGTGTTAAAACTAATTATTAAATGCTTCATTATTTTTATTTTCAAATATTTTGTGACACATCAGTTGGGAACCACTTCCTTAGTGCATGCATATTATTCAAATTCCATCATTAGTGTATGTATCCACAATTGTGTACACAGCATTTCGACAATGGAGGAGATCAAGCTCCCAAATTCGTAATTTTTCAGGATTTTTAAATCTATATTTTAACTAGCAAATTCCCCACATGCTACCATTGTGGACAATATTTGGCGTTTTTCCTTCTGCACTTTCATGTAGAATTAATCTGAACTCGAAGTCTTGCACGAAATTCGAATTTCTCATATAATAATAATAATAATAATAATAATAATAATAATAATAATAATAATAATAATAATAATAATAATAATAATAATAATAATAATAATAAATGCTGAAATACGTGTTTAATTCTCTTAAATCAAAGATTTAAATGTCATGTCTTACCTGAACAGATTCCGAGATTCGGACATATGACGATAACTGCAACTCCATCTTCCTTTCTAAGTTCAATATCAAAAATCTTTCCCTAACGGCACGTCACAAATCCTATATACTGTCCAAATTTCGAGTTTCTAGGAATTAGGAATGATACTTCTGAACATTCAGCATCTATGAGCCAGTCATGTATGAGGGGTGACATTTTTCGCCAGATCAAACTATCAGGCGAAGTGAAGAAGGAAAGAAGACGTGGAGAAGGAATGAAGGCTCTAGAACATTTCTGTTATGTACCATCCCGACATTTAATTGGTGTAAATGAGGGAAGCGTACGAGAAACCTCAATCAGGATGACTGGCATGAAAAGGCTTTTACGAGTGTCCCAACAGGAACCAAATCCGGGACCTTTGCACTAAATTCGAGAGCGTTACCGACTACATTATGCGGGCCCGTTTTTTTTTTTTTTTTAATGAAATCTTTCAGTTTTACGTTCCATGTTTATGCCGGCTAGGCTAAAGGAAACTGTGAAGATGGGAAATGAACGAAACGGTGGAATGAAGAAAGTGGGAGGAAACGGGAGAATCTCGAGAAACACCCACACATGGTGTTTGTCCACCATAAGTTCCATTGGTGTGAGCGGTGTTCGAACCAGGGACCCCACGCAGCAGAGGTGAACGCTCTACCACTGAGTCACCGCGGTCCCAGGTCCCATATCAAGTTTCTAGCTTATCCAGTTTGGTCTAGGCGTTGATCAGTCAATCAGGAGTTGTTTATTATTTTGTTCATAATATCTTGTTCAAGAGGTGGCTTTAAAACCCCGATCCCTCACGGTACAGTGACAACGCTAGAGGGGTCAAGGAGCCGGACTCCTCCGCTGTGGCATCGTCCGCACCCCCGACATGTTGTATTGTATTGTAGGTATGTAATATAATATTTTCAGTATACAAAGAATAGCTACCCCCCAAAATATCTCTACCACTCCGCTTACCCCCTCTAAGAAATTAAAATTGACGTAGTCAATGTCTCGGTAACTTTGGAAATGGAAGGCACCTTTAATTAATTAGTTTAAATGACTGACTCTTGGATATACTACTTTGTACTAGGATAGGAGTTAAAATCAATATGCTAATTACTTTTATATGCTAATCGTCCTTTGATTGCAAGTAATTTGAAAATTGGATCTCGAGCATCTTCTACAAGATCGATTTCGATTAAATTTTAACGTTCCTTTTTCAGGTATGTAGGCTTACCTGGTGCTTAAACGGTGTCGAACTTTATTTTAGCTATTAATTTGTATGGAAAATTATGCTTCCTTTTTTTTTTTTTTTAGGGGAATTGGAATTTTAATATGATTTTATTGATTGAAAGTGGAATTATCTTTGTTGTCTCATTCCGCAGAAGCCTTCGCAAAATTTGCGGAGCATAATGCAACGCAAAGCGTGTAAAAATTGATTAAAACTGCTATGCTAATTATTATCAACCGTAGATTTTGGGTTACGATGGTGCTAAGTGCAAACCGTTGCTGAGTTGCTTTGTATCCTGAATGCTGAAGGGGAGAGGATTATATAGTAGAAAGTACGCGCGTTAGCGTTTCAGACTCTTGGTCAAGAACGAGATAAATATTACTACTACAAATACAAGAAAATTTCTATGGGGCCCATCCAGAAAGTAACTTTCCCTCGCGTCCCACAGTTAGGAAACCGTATGTATTTGTATTTGTATTTATTTGCATATTTATTATATTGCATATTTATTATACAGAGTATGATATAGGACTTGTCATGAAGTAGGAATAATACATATCAGGTCTACATATAGGCTATATAGATGTTACATATACATTAAAGTAATTACAAATTTGTTGAATACAAATTTTCCAGTAAACTCTAAATAAATATTAAGTACTGTACTTCTGCCATATGCTATCTTGACATTGAATATGAAATCGTGTTACCTGTAGTTTGTAGAATCTATCATAGTAAGTTCGAGAAACTCGTATTAACTGATGTAACTATTTAGTTTCACTCTTGTTTAGATGCGCGAAGCGACTGCATGCACGTGAGGAACTAAGGTCCTAGCATGGCTTATGCGCGAGCGGAACTTCCCTCCTAGTGCTCTCAGTAACGTTGGCAGTAGTTGAAGACGGCAGTAACGTTGGCAGTAGTTTCTATTCCAGTTCTCGCCGCGTGTGAAATGCGAGCAGTGATAGTTTTTGAATACACAGGGCATAGCGCCAATTGAAATACATCGTCACCTGTGTCAAGTCTATAGGCCTAACGTCATGAGCAAGTAGATGGTGCGTTGCTGGTGTGGAGAATTTGCAGCAAGATGCCAAAATGTGCATGATGACGAGCGCAGTGGGAGGCCAATCGTTATCACAGACGATCTTGTGGAACTTTTTCGCGAACGCATCATGCAGAATCGTCGCTTCACAATAACGGAACTCACCGGTCAGTTCTCGCAGATTTCCCGCTCCTTATCACACGTCACTGCCACGGAGCCTCTGTTGGTCAAGAAGTTGTGTGCCAGATGAGTGCCAAAGCAACTGCTTCCAGAACACAAAGCAAGGTGCATAGGGTCAGCATTGACATTTTTGCAACGATACAGCTGACGATGGATTTCAATCGGCGCTATGCCCTTTATCACTGTTCGCATTTGACACGCGGCGGGAGCTGGAATAGGAAGGCCCATTTTCAACCACTACCATGACGTTACTCAGAGCACTAGGGAAGTTCTACTAGCGCATACGCCATACAAGGTTCTTATTCTCTTGTGCATGCAGTCTCTTCGCACAACATACGGTTTCCTAGCTATGGGAAAGTTACTTTCTGGATGCGCCTCATACTTATTATCAAGATTTGATTAAACTATTACTCAACAACCAACGATTAAAATCAATGTATGAATACTGGTGCTGAAAAAGTGCACAAAATGTTTTCTTTGAAAATTCCACATTCACCTTGAATTTAAATTTACTCTTGCCCTCCCCGCTGGTCTTGTGCGCGCCTTGGGTTCACAGGGTACTGGAGTCGATTCCGGTGGGGAAGTCTTGAGAAATTTGAATGCATTATGGTATTTCAGATTTCCCCTTCACAGTATTTGTATTTGTATTTATTTGCATCCTTTTGATTATACAGAGTATAATATAGGACTTGAAGTTGGTACAATAGGTATTACATATGTATAGATGTTACATATACATTAAGGTAGTTGCAGATTTGTTGAATACAAATTTTCCAGTAAACTAAATAAATATTGAGTACTATACTTCCGACATATGCTACCCTGACATTGAATATGAAATTGTGGTACCTGTAGTTTGTAGAATCTATCATAGTATGCTCAAGAAACTTGTATAAACTGATGTAACTATTTAGTTTCCTTTCTTATTTTACTTTAATTCTTGTTTAGATATTCGTCTTTTAAATAAAAACAATGTTGCATACACTAGCGGATCCAGAAGAATCGTTTGGGGGGACGGGAGGTTCGCTTCCTGGAAGATGAGCGTAGCCTCAAGGTGACCAGAATTTTACTTTGCAAGAATCTCACGCGTATGATTCGCACGTAGAAATTGATTACACGGATCAGCGGGGTACAAGTTTCAAATATACCTCTGACATCAAACCAATAAAATGCGGGGTGCCACAAGGCTCGATTTTAGGCCCTACTCTCTTTACAATTTTCATCAATGATCTTCCAGCTTACATAAAAACAGCCAAACCAACCATGTTTTGCTGACGATACAAGTCTAGCCATTACTGAATACACTGACAGTAAAATGAAAGTTAGTATCGAACAAACAATAGAAGAATTAAACTCATGGCTTGAAAATAATAAATTAAAATTAAATCACGATAAAACTACAGTAATAAACTTTCATCACTCTCGAAATACAAATATAAATAATCCAATCATATCTATTAAAAATAAATTTATAGATAACGTTAAAGCAACGAAATTTCTAGGACTTTGGGTAAGTGATACACTAACGTGGGATAGGCACGTATGTGTACTCCAAAAGAAACTCTGTAAAGTGCACTATGCCTTAAAAAGTGTGAAGACATCATTCAACATATCAGCATTAAAAGTAATTTATCATAGTCAGTTTGAGAGTCTACTTACGTATGGAATATTACACTGGGGAAACGCAGCAGAAAATAAGATAATTTTTAAGATTCAAAAAAGGATACTGAGAACAATGAAAGGTACAAAATCAAGAGTATCATGCAAAAGAATATTCCGTGAGCTTAAAATTCTCCCACTGCCTTGCCTTTATATATTACGAACGGCAGTCTTTATAAGAAAATACCTGAAACCGTCTCTTAAATGCAACAGTGACATTCATACATACAATACCAGAAACAAAAGCGATTTTGCAATTCCCATTCATAACACAGCACTTTACCAAAAAGGTCCAAAATATACAGGAATACAAATTTATAACAGCTTACCCATCAACATAAGAAACTCAAAATCTGATCACCTTTTTAAACAAAGACTAACAAAGTACCTACAAGAGCACTGCTTTTATACTGTCTCGGAATTTTATGAACATGCTCAAGCTAGAAACTTGTAGTTGTATGAATCAATAGTAAGGTATTTATTTTATTTTATTATTACATGAGTAGTCATATTTATTTATATACTATTATAATCAAATATCTTGAATATGTGTTTCCCAAATTCTAAATGAAGATAGCATAATGTAAAGAGAAAAACTATAGATTCTCGCACTATGAATAAAACCAGGTAAAGGAATAGGTAAGGTATGGTATTTCTATGTATATATATATGTATCATGTTGTAAGACTAATGTAATGTATAAGGAGCTATAGTAGTACTTTATTATATAGACAATAATAGAATTTGACATGTTCTATATCGCATGTACAAATGCACAATACTGTGGTCTCTTGAACGCAAAACAAACAAATAAATAAATAAATAAATATGAATGCGAGACTGGAGGGAGGAGTGCAAACCTGATTTCCAGATTCCATTTGGAAACCGAATTTGTATTTTTTTCTCTTCTTCTTTTTTTTTTTCAATGAAAGTATATCCTTTCTGTAGATTTAAATTAAATATGCACTTTCGTTTCGGAAACATGGAGGTGTCATGATTCACTAGTCACCGCAATGTATCAGATGCGCTGTTTTGCACAGTACTTGGACAAAAGAAAATATTGTATTGACGATAACATTCATTTTAACGAAAGAGTATACAATTTGCTCTAATCATTTATATTTTGAATAACAATTGCGGAACATGAATTGAAAAAAAAAAAAAAAAAAGACAGACTCGGTCTACACAAAAATAGATAACAAAAGTATACATGCATAAAGAATAATACAAAATGTCAACAAATAACAAAAGACATTATGATATTTCTATGTCCATTACTTGTGGATTATAAGTAATACAATAAATAATTATAAAGTAATGTTTAATAGTATATGGCACACAGT
Source organism: Thermobia domestica (assembly GCF_964235325.1). NCBI lineage: Eukaryota > Metazoa > Arthropoda > Insecta > Zygentoma > Lepismatidae > Thermobia > Thermobia domestica. The sequence goes on along the minus strand of NC_137465.1, from coordinate 147,940,862 downwards.
GATCGAAATGGGTCAAAATATAGGGGAGCAATCTTTAGATATTGTATTCATTTCTGTTTATATCAGGATATAATACAGGAAATTGAAAACTGAAAAGAAAAAATATAATATTCAGACCGAACTCCAAGGATGTTTTAGTAGTTCCGTCATTATTCCCCGTGGTAGTGATTGCCCAAACATGAATTTCGTGGCTTTCCCTCGAAATAACAATGTTATGTTTTTTGCCTTAAAAGAACTGCTCACTCAAGGACACAGATCAAGTACAGGAGAATGAAATGGATGCACTTCCAAATACATAATACTAATCCTCACTGCATTTAAACCTTGTACTGTACTGCTAACAGTAACCCAGAGCAACGGTTTGAAGCTAAATTACAGCAGTAACATATAAAGAAATGAATTATAAGTATAAATCCTAGATAAATATACCGGTAATATATTGCAATACTCCTTAACCATATAAATCATTACGAAGATAAATGCACAATTTATTCAATAAAATACTGCAAATAATGTGAAACAAAAATATCAATACTAAACTTTCTCTTACACAAACTCAACAGAAATTTTGTCAGATCTAGCACGAAATGTGTGTAAATATTACATGAATTAAAATTATATAGAATCACAATATAAGCCATTATAATGTATAACTAGTTTAAAAAAAAAACTGAAAGATTAGCAAAGCCTGCAATAAAATGGACGAAAGATCAAAAATGTAAAACAAAAGTGATGTTTCTGTTCATTACTGCACACAAACTATATTTTCTTTAACATACCGTTTGGCGATATTATTTGACAATATCAGATATATGAAAAAAATGAAAATGAAAATTTAATTTGGAAAAATTCTCACCTTTAAACGAAATTACCAATGTAAAATAAACTGCGTAAAACTTGTTTTTCTTTCATCTCAGATATAAAATGGACCCCATTTGGTCTAATGGTTAACACACTTACCTTTGGTGCGAGTGGTACCGGGTTCGATTCCCGGTGGGAATACAGTTGAATGAAAAAGGTGGTTCAGATTCCACTATAATCAGTAGGTCCACATCTCCTTTAGCCGTCCTGACACAAACGTGGGGCGTTAAACAAACAAATATTATATGAATAATATATAACTGTTTATTAAAAATATAATATATAGGCTATATACCGATACATATTTTTTTTACGATTGTAGTTGTGCCCTTTTGTTTCAGTTAAAGATTTAAAAATAACAACTTCAATAACTTTTTCGAGTTCGTTCATCTTTCTTGATTTTGTTTGCGATTCAGATACATCCAAGGAGTTCAACTTGAGACAGACCAGTGTTGCCACAGTTCTAGCTCTAAAGTAGGCTGATAAATAGTACCAAATTCAAACAAAAGGGCTGAATTTTATACCAGGGTAATACACGGCTCTATAACATGAAACTGAAAGAGGTAATGTTCTAGAACAACCCCCTAGAAGTCTAGACTTACTTGAGCACACGCTTCAAAATAATCAACGCGTTTTTTTTTTTTTTTTTTTTTTTTTTTTTTTTAGGATTTGAAGATAATATTTCCACCACACTGTTTCCTTCTCGTCTCCTTCATGCGCGGTGCGGATGCGCCCATCTAGCGTCATTTGTATCCCAATATAGTTCGAATTATGAATTTCCCACAAAATTCCTAAATGTTAAGCGGTGCAACGCCACAGAATGTAAGTTAAACAGCATTTTTAAAAGTTCAACACAGTATAAGTAACGTGAGATGTAGCAAAATCTTCCTGACACTTTAGAAAATGTGACAAGTATTTGTTAAATGATTCTGAATTGGGTAGAATTGTACCAACTTTTTTCACAAAATGGGCTGAAAATGCCAGCGTGGTACCAACGGGCCGATGAATGACAAAACGGCTGAATTTGGTACAATTGTACCAAGTGTGGCAACACTGAATCTGACTCATGACTTTTGCGGAATACACACGAGTCACGAAAAAATGAAATGAAATCTTTAAGTTTTACGTCCCATGGTTATGCCGGTTATGCTAAAGGAGACGGTGATTATGAGAAATGAATGAAATGGTGGAATGAAGAAAGTGGGAGGAAACGGGAGAACCTCGAGAAAACCCACGAGCACGGTGTTTGTCCACCACAAAGTCCACACGGCGCGAGCTGTGATCGATCCAGGGACCCCAAGCACCGGAGGTGAACGCTCTACCAGTGAGTCACCGCGTCCCCACACGAGTGACGAGTTCGAAATAATTACTGACAAAAACACGATGGACGGAAGCCACATAACGGCCTTAGTCACCTTACAGTCCATCTCTCTGAAAGTTACAGCACAAATTGAAATATATGTCCTATCTTGTTCCTGGCAACTCTATCGATGACACGATCGTAATCTACGTTTGTCTCGGTGCATATATAGTAGTGCCAGGCAGCTAAGTCGATCTGCAGGTATCCGGGATCGTAGCCATGTCTTCAACCTTTTTAGTGTTGAAACTATTCTTTCAGTTGATGCTCTGTATAGGATAGCTCGCTTTTGCAGTGGTATAATTGAGTATCAAAAAAAAAAAAAAAAAAAAAAAAAACCATTAGACCAGACTAGGAATAGGAGGTTGGAAATTGGCTCTATTAGGTAATTTCTTAAATGCAGCTTTTAGAAACCTAGTATAATTATAGCTACGCTTGCAACAAGAATAAAATTATACTAGCCTTCGCACCTTGCTCCGCAAACGGCCTCGCACAATGTAGCAAATGCTCCTACTTGCTATTGTGGCACAATATTCCGTGTTCTTCCTTCTGTCTTTCATATAAAACTGGATTGAGCTAAAAAAAAAAAAAAAAAAAACGAAATTCAAACACCTCGTAAGACATGTTAGTGAACCACTTCCACTTCTTTTCCTTCCCTCCTATGTTAAGTGGCAAAAGGCACTCAAATGCATGTTTAATTATTTTAAATGAAAAACTAAACTACCAACTTTCATGTCTCAAACCGTAAGTGATCCCAAGATATGGACATCTTATAATAATAATAATAATAATAATAATAATAATAATAATAATAATAATAATAATAATAATAATAATAATTTCCATCCATTTTCTTTCCTTCTAGGTAAAATATCAAAAAACGCTAAAATACGTATTGAATTATTTTGAATGAAAAGTCCATACACTAAATTTCATGTTTCTAACCTTCAAAGATTCTTAGATATTGATATCTTATTATAATAATTGCAATCCCTACCCCCTTTTCCTTACCTCTTTTTACCCCATTTTACTAAAGTATCAAAAAATATTGAAACGCGTGTCAAGTTATTTAAAATGAGGAATCCAAATACCAAATTTCAAGTCTCTAACCTTAAGGGATTCGAAGAAATGGCCACTACCTTCCTTCCTTCGAATTTCCAAGAAATACTTCCTTAGTGATACCCTACGTCACAAATCTTATCTACTGACCGAATTCCAAGTTTCTAGCTTGAGCGGTTTGGCCTGTGCGATCAGTTATTCACTCAGGACCTCATCTCTTTTATAACAGCTTGTATTTTCCAAGAAAAGATGAAATGCCATTAAAAGTCTCAACGAATCCCTGGTCCCTCCCTAATGTAGCCGTGTTGAACCCCAAAAGTCACGGCTCTCTTTGTTGATCTAGTAGCTAGCGAACGTATATTTTATCTTTGATGCATGAGGTTCTGTAGTTTGATTCCCGGTGAGTGAGCATTGAACGTACTGCGGTGCTTCAGATTCAACTTCAGTTCTCGTTCTGTAAAGCATCGCATTTGACAAACGACGTAAATACATATCAGTCAATCAATCAGGCACGTAGCCAGGATTTCGTGAAGGGGTGGGGGGGTCCGTGGCATGAAATACTGTGATCATCACACCAGGGACTCGATCATTCTAAACTATTTTACTGGAACATATATTGGTTCGTTTAGCCAGGATTTCGTAACGGGGGTGGGAGGTGGTGTGATATGAAATTCTGAAGGCTCAGGAGCTTGATCAATGTAAACTACTTTACTATCAACCTATATTGGTTTGTTAGGACAATAAAATGAGGATAGGTTGGTAAGTATTTTAATAACAAACTATGAAGAAATCTCGAGTAATAAAAGAATAAAAAAAAAAGTATTGAAAAAGATTTTACAATATTTACTTTCCTTTCTTTGTTCATTCAAATATAACAATTGTCCTTTCATTATGATCTCAACTATTATGAAAAGTACATATTCACTATTATAAAAGGTACATACTCAATAATGTCTTGTAAAATATTTTACTATATCTGCGTTCCTTTTTCTGTAGAATCAAATGCTAATAGAACTCCTTTTCCATATAAATTTTTGTTTTTATTATCCCGTCAACTACTGTCTGTTCCAAATACAGGTTAAAGGAGCAGTAGAAAATTGTTTTTGAAATAACATGTTTGATTCTGCTAAATGTAAATTAGGGTGGGCACACACAGAGAGAGACACAGACATTATACAATATATATATATATATATATATATATATATATATATATATATAAAATATGTCTCTCTGTGTGTGTGATGATGAATAATTTCTTATGCTCTTAAAACTAAAACTACAGCGTAAAGGAATTATTATTAAAATTTTCCCCTATAGCGTTAGTACAACTGTACCTGAAAGCTAGAATACTATGTGTCTCCTTTTTATTTTATTTGTTATGGCAACAAAATATTTCTTCCGTTTTCTCATCTCCAAAGAAATAAAAAAATATATATATATTTGTTAAAAAAAATAGTTGGCCGAACGAACCAATCATTAAAATTTCCAAAGAATTAGTACAGGAAATACATTTTTTAATTTTTGATGACTGAAAAAATATTTGTGAAACTTGAAAACATCTAGAGAGTAATGAGATTTAATACTATCTTCAAAGAGATTCTACAGAGAATCTTAAATCAATATTTTGAAATACATGTGGCCTAAACAAATATATGCATATTGGAAAAATGAAATTAACATTTTACCTGTATTATTATTTACATCTCCTTAGATATGAAACTTTATATTTCTTTAAATATCACGCGCTTTATTTTACACTTGTACTTCTAAACATTTTTCGATCTTTTTTTTATGGTGATGTTCGAAAGAAATAATGATATGTTTATGGGTTTTTGCTATCTACAAATTTATAAATTTCATAAGATTAAGAAACACAAACACAACACGCATATACACACTTCTCATGTTAGCACACTATAGTAGAAACAAATTGAACATTTGAACAATCACTAACAACACAATCACAGTATAAGTCTCCTTGTTTTGAATGCTGCCAATCTTAAAACAATTGTGTCCAGATCGAGGTTTCTGGTGATGTTCTTGTAACTCAGCAAAACAAGATCGGCACGGTGCAGTTAATGGTAATAGTTAAGAACAGCTACATCTCATCTCCCGTGCACGAGGATACATCTTACTGTTGCACTACCTAAACACCCTAAGTACAAGGGCAAGAACTCAGTCTATTACCTACTTTTTAACATCCTAGATAGTCATTGAATAATTCCTGAAAGTATGGCGTTTCTCGTCCTTCCCTAAATGGGAAGTACGGCTCCTTAACTATAACCCAGTTAATGTACAACTCCTTTTGAAAAAATGCCCTAACAAAGAAGGAATTCCTCTCACCTGAAGTAGTCCTATATAACAGTTGACCGGCTTCAGGGTAGAAATTTAGTAAATAAAATATTCAAATTTACAAACGTATAATTTCTAATTGCTTTCTTTTTAATAACTGAAAAAAATACTTTTTGCATAACAGCTGTGAGTTCCATTTTATCACAACACATTTCAATTTTTAGACGTCGTGGACCCCGTAGCCAGGTCACGCGGACCCCTGGGGCCCGCGGACTCCAGTTTGAGAACCACTGCTCTAGACTCTTTGGAACATACTATCAACAATCATTTTTTTTATAGTAAAGTCATGTTTAAGTAAAAATAATCTGGTATGATCTGGTACTCGAGCATTCAAATAAGAAATAACTCCAAAAGAGTTCTCTGTTCTAGCGCAGTTACCTTCTTTCTCGAAACGAAATTGATAAGAGAAGTAACAGTTCATTAAATTTTCTTTGTATAGTACAATTCATATCAAAGTATACATGAAATTCTTCTTTACATTGTACAAATAAGAATTCGAGATCAGTTGCTTTCGTAGGTACTAAAATGTTTAAGTTAAGAACTAATTATTTAAACAGCTATTTACTTATTTCTATTGAAGATATCTCTTCTTCAAAATGAAACTACATTAACAAATTGTTACTTTTGTGGGCTACCCCGTAGCCTCATGGGTACAACGCTCGCCTTCGGCGCGTCTGGTTTCGGGTTCAAACCGTACTGGGAGTCCTCGGATTCAAACCGATAGTGATTTGGATGTTACTTTAAGCTATAGGTCCCGTTTCTTTATAGCCTCCCTGCTGAAGAGAGACGCTAAACTCCCCAACGCACCCTGTTTCAAGTCAAAGGTGAAATTTCAAATTTATAAAGCATTATACATATTATCATCCAATAAGGTTCAATTTTTAATTGAAAATTCTGTTTTTCCTATAAGTGCAACTACTACCTCCGTTTAGTCCGCTGCATTTTTTGTTTACATACCAGAAGATTGCAAGGTATTCATTTACAAAATAGTAACTTTGCATGATTAGACTTACGTCTAATGATCTGCTTGAACATTTGATTCTGGCACCAAAAATTGGCAACAATTATTAAATTATTTTAATATAAGTATCTAATTACACTGGCTTACAGTGGTTTTGGTGCCGGGTGTTTCTTAGCTGATTTGAAGTAGAATTGGGACGCTGAATCCAAATATGGCGTTAGTTTTCCCCTAACAGCTTTAGTTTTTGAGATATAGGAATTGCAAGACTGACCTGCTACAACGTTGAAAATTGCATAGGTGCTGTTTTACTGTAAGTGAAAAGAAAACTATGACATTTAAATCTGTTATTTGGAACACTTTGAAAATAATGAAAACCATATAAACACAAACATCAAGTACATAATAACTCTGTAACTACATTTTATAATAGTTGTTATGAATAAAAAATCAAATAATTTGTTCAAAACGATCTATTCAACACTTCGGAAGCTTCGTTTTCGTGACATCCTTGAATGTTTCTTTGCACAGTCTCTTTTTAGGTTCCAGCAGTAATCTGCCATCATATGGGCATCCCATCTTCCTTGGTAGCGGTCCTCCATTGTTTTAATATCTTGGTGAAATCTTTCACCTTGTTCTTCACTCAGACTGCCTACGTTGTCTGGGAAACGGTCCAAATGGCTGTGCAGGTAATGAATTTTGATACTCATATTACATCCAAGTTTTTGGAATGCATTAAGCATCTGGTTCACTAGCTCAACATAGTTATCAGCTTTATTATTGCCAAGGAAATTCTTGATAACTTCTACAAATGAGGTCCAAGCTCTACGTTCAGTCTCATTCATGGACTCCACGAAAGCCGGATCTTTCATGAGTTGTCTTATTTGGGGACCATCAAATATTCCAGCTTTTAATTTTTCTGTGCTGATCTGAGGTAGCTTGTTTCCCATGTAAGCAAAGCACGGCCCGTCCTTATTTAGCGCCTTTACAAACTGCTTTATCAAACCGAGCTTGAGATGTAGAGGTGGCAAAATGATTTTGTCACACTCAACAATAGGCATGTTAATAATATTTTTCTTACCAACAACCATGTCGTCTCTCTGCGGCCACTCTTTTTTTGACCAATGGTTTGCTTTGTCTCTGCTATCCCACAGACATAGAAAACAAGGATATTTTGTGTAGCCACTTTGCTGTCCAAGAAGAAAGTTCACCATCTTTAAATCCACACAAATCACCCACTGATGGTCCTGATATTTAATTTTTTCCATAACCAAAGCAATTGCTTCATATTCTTCTTTCAGTCGTGTTGAATGAGCGATTGGAATTGAGCCATATTTATTGCCATTGTGTAGAAGGACGCATTTTAAACTTCGCTTGGAGCTATCAATAAACAGGCGCCAATCATCTGGATTGTATTCTGGAAGACCCATGTGTTCTAGGAGACCTCTAACATCGTGACAGAATACGAGATTTGTGTCTTCAGTGAAAAATGGTAAAAACTCCTTTTCCCTTGTTCGGTAGAATGTGATTTTAGTTCCTTGTTCTAGTACGTTTTTCTCCTTCAATCTGGAAGCAAGTAATTCAGACGATTCTTTTGAAAGATTAAGGTCCCTAACTAGATCATTTAGCTCATCTTTATTAAACTGTTGAGGAATTGTTGACATTCCCTCATAATCACTGTCACTTCCATCATCCATGTCACAAGAATGTTCACTACGTTCGTTTTCAGTCTCACAAAGCTCTGGCAAGTGGTGAAACGTTGGGATTGGTATTTCATCGGAATGAACAACTGGACGTCTTGCTGAAGGCAGATCAGGATATGTCCACTTGTTCCGGTTATTTCTATTCATACCCGTAACATTTACCAGGCAGAAATAACAGTCATCAACATGGTTTGTGGGTTCCCTCCAAACCATTGGAACACCAAACTTAAGACTTTTTCTTTTTCCAGTTGTCCACTGTCGCAAGTGTTCAGTACACATTTTACACACAATATGTGGAGTCCACGTTTTATCTTGGTCCCCTAGGCGTACACCAAAATATGCATGATATGCTTTTTTTACAAAGTCACTGATATGTTTTCTATTGTCTTTAAATGTGTACTCACCACATATGTAGCAAAACACATCAGGATGGTTAACACAACTTCTTCGACTTGAACTCATTTTATGTTCAGGCCACTAACACGGATGTTAAATATAAAGCCTTAGTATACGCGATACAAGTTATGATTTCAGAACAAAACTCACATGTTCCAACATGTCACTCCACCTGCAAGACAACAACTACGATCCACTAGCCAAGTAGAATACCAATGCAATCTAGTGGACGTTCCTGGAACTACTATATGACTAGTTTCCGTTTAGTACCGACAGATAGCAGCACTAATGAGAAAAGAGCGCCGTTCTTCCAAATAGAAATCTCTATAGAGCACAGTAGAATTTATTTGAGTTGCAGAGTTTATAAGATCATATTCAAACTTGTTATTACGAGAATATTTGTATTTCTTTTGCTTATTTTGTATACTATTGCAAGAAGCATGCAGAAATAGTGGTTACATCATTTATAATTTACATATTTATTTTGGATTGTAATATTTCTTCCACATACATTGTAACGTAAATAACACTACTGGTACAGTAGCCTGTATCTACCAAAGTAGAGCTGATAGAAAAAAACTGCTTACATTATTGGATTCAGCGCCCCACACATAGTTAAAATCAGCTCTAAAATTTTAGGCACCAAGAAAAAATTTTTTTTCTGTAGGCCTGTGTTATTCACCCCCGATAAAGATTAGTCTTATTCTAAGTTATTTAGTCAAGTTGCTGCTACACTACAATTCTCATTCTTCAAGTGAACTTCGGTGCATCTTCAGAAACCAGCATCGACCAACTTTCAATTACAACCATGTTCAACTCACAACACAACAAGAGTAAGTACAATTCAGAAAAGGAAACTTTTCTTACTCCGTTATCACGTGACATAAAACGTAGTCAAAATCCCCCACCCCTCTCTCTCTTCATGTCCAATATACACAAAACAAACCCATACACTCTACGCCCATACACCTGTGTGATTATTAGAGCGAAGCAGTTGCGACCCCCTATTGAGGGATGCTGTCTTTTCAATCTCTCGCATATTGACCGAAAGCCAATGACTCACAGCAAAAGGATGTTTTCAGTTGCAAATTCCAAAAAGAACAGGAAGAAGTAAACTCTTCGTCCGCAGATTAAGGTTCCTGTGAACTCCCCCTTGTCCGAGCACTTCGCCTTTTCGCCACCAGATGCTCACTTTTTCATTTAGCAATCACTGCTGGTACCTCTACTGGGAAGAACTGAAAGATCGTACCGCTCAGTTTGAATGTGTCCAGGATATCCACACTTGAAGTGGGCGGGGAGAGAAATCCAACAGTTTTTTTTTTTTCGTGCACCTGCAGTCAGTCAGAGTCTATTTATACAAGCCGTGTTGTTCAGCCGCAGGGCAAAACCTCAACCATTGATGAGTAACATAAATCTTTTCTTTTTGCAAGTAGGAATAGAGTTTTGTACGAAAAACGGGAATTAGGTTGCAGAGAACGTCATTCACATCGCGTTGACAAATTATCTTTCGTACGTTTATCACATGAAACTCTTTTCTTTTTTGATTATTACCAGAATATGAGATAAAAAGAACCTAAATGGTTCTTTGTATACAGAAAACAGACAAACAATACTAATATTTTCTTACATATCAGTATTATATGATTTTTTTTTCTGAAGTGTATGATGCATGAAAAATGGACAAAATGAATTTTGACTTTTCTATTTGTCCCTATCCTTCTGAGTAGAGAGAATGATGTGGCGCAACTAAAGGGCCTGCAGGGCCCGCAACATTGAGAGGCCCAGAACAGAAAGAGGCCCATTTCAGTTTCGAAGTTAAACTTTATAATGTTAAGATGTTAAAAATTATGTGATGTTCCAACTATATCTCATTTTTACCTATGAAGACGGTAACACCTGAGCGATTATTTAGTAAATTAAATGCCAACAAAACTTTTACTGACCAGCGAAAACATTATGACCACTCGCTACTTTTTGAACGAAATCATCGGGCTGAGATAAGAGCTACAAGGCATAACACAACCGCGCGCCAAACACGACAAGAATCTCACTCGATTAGTCAGTGTGATGCTTGTGCCTTGAATGGGGAAGGACGACGATATATCAGGGTGACTAAGTGGCTGGGAGCTTCATTTCGGAAACAACGCGACTTGTCGAGTTTTCGCGATCTGCCGTGCTTATGTATTTCAAAGATGGGAAAAGAACAGTGAAACCAGCATCGAACCAAACAACAAAAAGTGGGACGACCACACCTCATTAAAAATGTCGGATGTCGTAGACTCTCGTATTTGGTATAGCAGAATAGACGAAAACTATAGCACAATATAATAATAATAATAATAATAATAATAATAATAATAATAATAATAATAATAATAATAATAATAATAATAATGTGCATTTTTTTGCATATGAGCAAGTTGTGACTCACTAGATAGAAAATAGAAAGTCAAAACTGTTCTCTGTAAATTTTACGTGACTCATGAATGTGGAAAGAGGGGGTCCGTTTAACATTTTTGCGGGGAGGCCCATTCGTCCTTACTTACGCTACTGAGAGAATGTAAGGTAAAATAATAACACCAATATATATATATATATATATATATATATATATATATATATATATATATATATATATATATAGATAGATAGATAGATAGATAGATAGATAGATAGATAGATAGATAGATAGATAATCCTGGCGCAACAGTCCCTTGTGATCTGAGCCTGCAGCGGGCTTATGTTAGTAGTAAGCACAACCACACCCAACGTCGCCGGCTGTCTAGATTGAAGTCCGCTATCTTTTAGTTTCCCAACTTTTCTCTCGATATTTGGTCAACACAGAAATGTTTGAGTGCCACACCGGGAATTAATCCCTGGACGATGCACACCGTATCACTTTCGCTAATCATTTGGTAAAATTCAGGTTAGGGTGGTACTGAATTAATTTTGGAATATGCCATTTCTCATAAGGTAAAGTTCAAAAGTATTGTAACATAATTAAAAAGCTCATTATCAGCCACGTATTCTTGCCTCTAATATCTCTAAAAGTTTTCGAGTTATGTGTCAAAAATGGTTGAAACACTTGAAGTTAGTTTAGTAACTTGAAGAAGATAGTGGACTTATACATACATGATTAGAATTGCTCCAATTTTTATTTTTATTCTTCCTTCTCGTAAAGAAATACAAAATCATAATTTCAACCATTTTGGTACATTTTTCATAATTTGAAGCGCGAACAGCCGGTTTCTTTCCTTACGTTTTGAACTTGGGATTTATATTCTCCTTGTCACTTATCGTGAAAGTCATATAATAACATGGGTCACAAAGCTAGAATATCTTATGCGACAGAGGTAATGACAATTTTTGTCATTTCATCTCTCAAGATCTGTTAAATTTGACATTTATTGAATGATATCGGTTTTATAATACGAATAAATTTTTCGCAACAAGGTGCGTATAGTGGTCGTAAGAAATGGCAAAAGCTACCACTGACCTTTATAGTTTGACTCATGCTTTTTCGATCATGGTATTCCTCTTAAATTTTGCAAAGGACAGTATCATTTTAATTATCTTAACCTAATTTCCTAAAGCCTCTCATTCGTACGCTAAAAGAAAGATTTCTATTTTTTATGTATAAGAATTCAGGGGATGCAAATTTATTCAAAATTCCTTTATAATTAAAGCCGCCTAAACAGATATTCCTTCGAGATTTCTGTATTTTGGAAACAATTCACGATTTCAGTTCTTTGTATTTACTTGTTTCCATGTTTATTTATATCAATACTGTATGATCAGTTCCCAGAATTATTTTAGTTCCCCGGTAAATCCATTTATAACAAGCTCCAAATACTGCTACAATTTTAATGTGGTTTCAGGAGAATCTGCATATCTCATCCTTTTGTTACTCTCTATATATTCATCTACTACGTAAACAAACATCAGTGAAAGAAAGAGGCTGAGAGCTAACATGTGCTCCGTGAGGAACGTTGTCATACCTTGCACTGATATATCTAGAGAGTCTAGTGTTGCCACGAGACGAAACGAGACAAGACGAGACTTCTGGCTGTGTCGTCTCGTCTAGAAAAGATGTGTCCGTCTCGTCTCGTATCGAATGGTTCTGTCTCGTCTCGTGGCAACACCAGAAAGGCTGAGGCCCACAAAAGAGCTGTTAAACCAAGTGGTTAAAATTATAACTTTTAACCTAGTCTGGTTAACAGAGCACAACACAAAACACGACTGCAATCCTCCAGCAACGACTGCTTAGTTTCGACTGAACCCGTAATTACTTCGATAGGAACATTTGTCAATACCGTCAGTACAGACGAAAGGCAAGATTTCCCCATTTATTCTGATATCCTTTTTTCAGAACCCCTGGCGCCACTTCAACAAATAAGGAGGCCTATGTAACTTTGCCATTTAAAAAATGGTTTATCTTCGAATAACAGCATAAAATGATAAAAAAGATAAATTTTATTGTCAAATCAGAATCTTTTTCGAAACTCAGTGTCGAGAAAGGCTGACACGTTTCTGTCTTGGTTCGGAACGAGAAAGACCATGAAACAATAGTTAGTTACTGATAAAATTGCCACTTCTACGCATACTTGTACTTCTATTAAAGGATTTTTATACGTAGATATCTCCACCAGCCCCCGGAATAAAATCTTCTGAAACACTGATCTCAATGAACGCTTTACATTGTATTTGAATCTGGAGCACTATCACAAAATAATTAAACTTGAATCGATTGAAAAATGGAAGTGAAAGCTGTTTGTAAGAATCATTTTTAAAGAGTGCTTTAGGTATTCCCTGTTCTTTGTAGGGTTTGAAACGTTGAATCATTTGGATCATTTGAAATAATAAAAGATGGTATACATTTCGAAGGCAAATAATTTATTCCGAGTTAATAAATTTTTAAGCAAATTCAGAAACTGTGTTTGTATTTTTCGAGACACGAGACAAGACGTTTTACGAAACGTTTCGTATTGTATCGTGTCTCGCTTCAAAGAGTCCTGTCTCGTCTCGTTGCAACACTAAGAGAGTCTTACGCATTATCTTTCCAAGAAAATGAGCTAGAAACTTGAAAAGCACATTCAGTCAATTGTTATCATAGAATATACTATGGGCATAGCCGCTGATGTGTAGAAGGTGACACAGGCGGAATTTGTTTTTGGCGAGTTGGAGCCGTGGGGCTCTATTATTTGGATTGGAAACATTGGTTCAAAAATATTTTACATTTAGCATACATACATATACACATATCATACGCACACACACACACATACGTACATGTGTGTTACATATACTTTAATTAATGTGTGGATCTAAGGACAAGGTCCGGTTCGCCCACCCAAAAACCGCCTCTGGGAGGTGGATTGGAAGGGCACCCCTGAAACATAGAATTATGCTAATCGTAATCTTCTGAGATAGACTACCCCCCGAGGAATAAGTAAATAAATAAAAATAGTTTATTAATGTTTATCTTCCGTATACGATTAATTGAAAAATTTTAGTGTCTCAACAATGAGAGCCATATACAGGTGATCCTGCGTTCCTGGCGGAACTTCCCTAGTTGCGGACAAAATTTCATACTATAAACTCTTTTCGGCTCTCTCCCTCACGGTAGTTTTTTTTTTTTTTTTTTTATCTATTATCTACTCCCTTGGAGTAACTGTTGCTCTGTATTTTCACGGGCTTGCAACCGTCAGAATGAATATCTTGGCTGCCTTCCCAGCTACCCAATCAGCATGCAATAGATACATGCAATAACAATCAAATCCCACACAAACTACTCTACCCATCAAATATTTTAACATGGAAAGTTCTTTTACGCAACGTATTTCGTTTGTTTAAAATGGAATAGACCTAAATACATCTTTTTTTTAATGTTCTTCTGGAGATTCGATAGCGAGACCGCTCACATCAAAAAATGAGAGAATTAGTGCTCTGACAATCTGGTAAAAATACAACATGCCATATGTACATTACTGTGATTACATTGCTATTTATTCAATGATTATTTTGCTTAGAGTTTTCTTACTCTCCAGGGTACTTTTCAAGGATATATTAAATACAATTACTCTTCACTTATGTCGCGAAAAAATATTCAGCTTGCAAATTTATTTCGAGAACTTCTCATTCCCTAATACATGTTTATACACTCAATTTGTGCGTACAACCGACAAACTTACACAGAATCTCAACAGAGTTCAAATGTGAGGTGTCTGCTGTGAAACAAAGGTCAGTTATATGGGAGGGGATTTTAGAGTGCAGCTCTAGGAACACTGTGGGCTTTTAGAGTGTAATTCTAGGAACGCTGTAGGGGGCCATCCCGCTCCACCTGAGACAAAAAAAAAAAAAAAAAAAAAAGAATGAAAAGAAATCTGGCGGCACACAACTAATTCACACTGGTTACAAAGCAGGCACAACAAAGTTCTGAATGAAATATGTTTATTTTTTTTGCACTATTCCATTTTCCGAACAATAACATTTACCGATGACTTGTTAGCCCCTCCACCACAGCCACCATGAAAACAAATTCAATCGGAATTTGGCCAGCTCGTTTGATCACGAATAATTATCGTTTGATCCCAAGCATAATGACGTATTACACACAATTTGGCTAGGGCTTGTTAGTCCTTGATAATTGGCATGTACCATTCCATAGACATTTCAATGGTAAATAGGTAAGCAAAGTTTCGTTAGTTTCTGGTAGAAAGTATGACAGATAAAGTTGATTGTTTATTTAACAATGGTGGCCTCTAACAATGAAACTAACAACAACAACTGAAATCGACAAGTACCATTTCATAGATAACTCAGTGGTAATCCGATGGGTGTGCCAAGTTTGGTCAGTTTCTGGTACAAAATATAGCAAAGTTGATTCTTTGTTTAACGATGGTGGCCTTCAACAATGAAACTAACAACAATAAGTGGAATCAACACGTACTATTTCCTAGATATTTCAATCTTAAATGGGTGTGCAAAGTTTGGTTAGTTTGTGGTAGAAAGTATGTAAGATAAAGTTGATTGTTTATTTAACAAAGAAGAAATCCAATGATTGTTTATTTAACAATGGTGATCTTCAACAATGAAACAAAAACAATATGTGAAATCGACACATACCATTCCATAGATATTTCAATCTTAAATGGGTATGCAAAGTTTGGCCAATTTCTGCTAAAAAGTATGGCTGATAAAGAGGATTGTTTATTTAATAATGGTTTCCTCTAACAAGAAAACTAACAACAATATGTGAAATCGACACGTACCATTCCATAGACATCTTAATCGCAAATCAGTGTGCCAAGTTTGGTTAGTTTGTGGTAGAAAGTATGGCAGGTAAAGTTGTTTGTTTATTTAACAATTTAGAAATCCATCGATTGTGTATTTAACAATGGTGGTCTTCAGCAATGAAACTAACAACAATACATGAAATCGACACGTAGCATTCCCTAGATATTTAAAACTTAAATTTGTGTGCAAAATTTCGTCAGTTTCTGGTAGAACGTATGACAAAGTTGATTGTTTATTTAACAATGGTAGCCTATAACAATGAAACTAACAACAATTTGTGAAATCGGCAGGTACCATTCCCTAGATATCTCAGTTGTAATCCGATGGGTATGCCAAGTTTGGTCAGTTGGTGGTAGAAAGTGTGGCAGATAAAGTTGATTGTATATTTAACAATGGTGGCCTTCAACAATGAAACTAACAACACTATGTGGAATCCACACGTACCATTCCCTAGATATCTCAATCTTAAATGGGTGTGCAAAGTTTCTTCACTTTCTGGTAGAAAGTACGGCAGATAAAGTTGATTGTTTACTTAACAACGGTGGCCTCTAACAATGAAACTAACAACAATGTGTGAAATCGGCACGAACCATTCCATTGATATCTCAATCGTAAATGAGTGTGCCAAGTTTGGTTAGTTTGTGGCAGAAAATATGACAGATAAAGTTGACTGTATATTTAATAATGGAGAAATCCAACGATTGTGTATTTAACAATGGTGGTCTTCAACAATGAAACTAACAACAATATGTGGAATCCACACGTACCATTGCCTAGATATTTCAATCTTAAATGGCTGTGTCAAGTTTCGCCAGTTTGTGGTAGAAAGTATGGCAGATAAAGTTGATTGTTCATTTAACAATGGTGGCCTCTAACAATGAAAGTAACAACAATAAGTGAAATCAACACGCACCATTCCATAGATATCTCAATCGTAAATGAGTGTGCCAAGTTTGGTTAGTTTGTGGTAGAAAATATTACAGATAAAGTTGACTGTATATTTAATAATGGAGAAATCCAACCATTGTTTATATAACAATGGTGGCCTTCAATAATGAAACTAACAACAATATGTGAAATCGACACATAGCATTCCCTAGATATTTCAACTTTAAATGGGTGTGCAAAGTTTGGTCAGTTTGTGGTAGAACGTATGGCCGTTAAAGTTGATTGTTTATTTAACAATGGTGGCCTCTAACAATGAAACTATCAGCAATATGTGAAATCGACCCATATCGTTCCATAGATATCTTAATCTTAAATGAGTCTGCAAATTTTGTTTAGGTTGTTGTAGAAAGTGTGGCAGAAAAACTTGATTGTTTCTTTAACAATGGTGGTCTTCAACAATGAAACTAACAACAATATGTGAAATCGACACATACCATTCCCTAGATATTTCAATCTTAAATGGGTGTGCAAAGTTTGGTCAGTTTCTGTTAAAAAGTGTGGCACATAAAGTTGATTTTTTTATTTAAAAATGGTGGCCTCTAACAATGAAACTAACAAAAATAAGTGAAATCGACACGTACCGTTTCATAGATATCTCAATGATAAATGAGTGCGCCAAATTTGATTAGTTTTTGGTAGAAAGAGTGTAAGATAAAGTTGATTGTTTATGTAACAATTTAGAAATCCAAAGATTGTTTATTTAACAATGGTGGCCTTCAACAATGAAAGAACAACAATATGTGAAATCGACACATACCATTCAGTAGATATCTCAATCGTTCATAAGTGTGAAAAGTTTGCTTAGTTTGTGGTAGAAATTATGACAGATAAAGTTAATCGTTTATTTAACAATAGAGAAATCCAACGGATGTTTATTTAACAATGGTGATCTTCAACAATGAAACTAACAACAATATGAGAAAACGACACATATCTTTCCCTAGATATTTTAATCTTAAATGTGTGTGCAAGGTTTGGCCAGTTTCTGGTAGGAAGTATGGCAGATAAAGTTGATTGTTCATTTAACAATGGCGGCCTCTAACAATGAAAGTAACAACAATAGGTGAAATCGACACGTATTATTCCATTGATATCTCAATCGTAAATGAGTGTGCCAAGCTTGGTTAGTTTGTGATAGAAAGTATGGCAGATAAAGTTGATTGTTTATCTAACAATGGAGAAATCCAACGATTGTTTATTTAACAATGGCGGCCTCGAACAATGAAACTAACAACAATATGTGAAATCGACTGGTACCATTCAGTAGATATCTCAGTTGTAATCCGATGGGTATGCCAAGTTTGGTCAGTTTGTGGTAGAAAGTGTGGCAGATAAAGTTGATTGTTTATTTAACAATGGTGGCCTCTAACAATGAAACTAACAACAATATGTGGAATCCACACGTACCATTCCCTAGATATTTCAATCTTAAATGGGTGTGCAAAGTTTGGTCAGTTTCTGGTAGAAAGTACGGCAGATAAAGTTGATTGTTTACTTAACAATGGTGGCCTCTAACAATGAAACTAATAACAATATCTGAAATCGACACGTACCATTCCCTAGATTTTGTAACGTCCATTAACCAGATTATATCCGTTTTTGCTTAATTTTTGAACTGTTTATTTTATATTTGATTGTTTTAATTTTATTAGTTGTATATGTTAACATTGGTGACGGTGGCGCCATTTATCGTTTTAGACACACACTGTTTGGACGTTCTGAATAACCTTAAGGTAAAAGTATGTTGTTTCTGAACACAAATACATGTTTGCCGATAGAATAACCATAATTATTTTTCTCCTGCAGCGAAGGTCGTTTGCACATGGAGCATTATATATATAAACAAACTCACGCTCAAATAAATATTAGCAATTCAAAGAAGCGTAGCGCATAAATAGGCCAATACTTTAAATGAGAATAATAAAAGTAAATTTTAATTTAGCACTCTAAAGTACATTTGGAAATACAATTTCTTCCAACATTTCAGTCAGTGTTCGAATTAAATTTTCGAACGAGAAGGGGATGCTTATGTATTGTTGCTGTAAATGTAGAAGGCGAAAATTTATGTTACTTCTGTGATACGAGCCGGACATAAATTTTTACCGAAGGGGAATTTCCCCGGCATCCCCCGTTAATTCGAACTATGATTTTAGTTAGGGGGGCTGCAAAAAATTTAGGGGGGGGGCTGAGCCCGCCCTATCCCCCCGTGACTATGGGCCTGTCTCGAAGGGGGACGTGCCTGCAATTGACCAACTGAAAAGTCTCAGATTCAGAGAGCTTTTCGGTAAGGAGCGCTGAAGATTCTACATTTTTCCTTATTCAAGGTAAAGGTACTGTACTTGCACTTTCGGAACCAGAATTCCATTTCCTTGTTCTAGGACACAATTTTAAAATATACCTTTTTAGTTCAAAGAGTGAGCCGTCTTACCCTCCTTTCTACAGCTTTCGTCCAACGAATGAATCATATTCTCGCTTCTTTGGGGCTTATTGTGACCGCCTCAAGGAACTAGGGACAGAAGTATACACACTTCAAATACGTCTGTGTTAAGCACTATAAAGTACCACACATTTCGGTTAGGCTCTGCTAGGATTGTCACACAGATTGAATTGGTCGGAAAAGACCATATTTGTACTTTCCAACGATAAATGCTGAAAGTAAAAACCAGACCTTTGGGGCAGGGGGGCGGTTGCCCCCTCCGCCCCCCTTGGATCTGCCAGTGGTTGCATAAGGTAATTGTAAAATTGTTTCTTAAAATGAATTTCTGGACTTATATTTTTATTTCTCCTTGGTAACTTGTTATACATAAGAATATCAGCGTATTTAGGACCGTTTCCTCTATTTCTGGCGTCGTACTGATCGCTATGTCGAGTAAGGACATGGTCTATATTTTTTTTTATACAAATAACAACAGATGGAAAATGTACAGACAAGGTAACGGGAGTATATTGAGTTTTTTTTTTTTTAATATTGGCCTACAATGCTCATTACATTTTGATTTGGTAATTACTCTTATAATACAATCCCTTTTTGTAACCTGAATATTGCTTTACTTTTAGATGTGTCCCCCCCCCCAAATAATTCCGTAACTCAATATCAATTGAAACAGACTAAAATAAATTACTTTGAGTGTAGAGAGGTTTAATACGTTAGAAAGTATTTTAATTGCATAGGACACTTGACTTAGCTTCCCGGTAAGTGACAATACATGATCATCGCATGTAAGAGTGTCCAATAGTATAATTCCAAAAACATAACCTTTGATGCATTTTCCACGTCTCTTTTACTGTACCTGATAGCCCCGTGCCAAGTGCTCATCCGTAATTTTTTGTTGGAGGATCAGGACCTACTGGACCGACACACACACACACACACACACACACACACATGTATATATATATATATATATATATATATATATATATATATATATATATATATATATATATATATATATTATATGAAGATTTGGGACTGAGTGGACCCCTCTCCACATGGGTGCGCCCCTGTTCGCCGCTGAAAAAGGATGCTAATTTTAAACCAACCAAAAGATACAAGTTATTTTGAAGGCGCTCACTTTATCACTATGACTTGTAAGAACATAATGCTAGAGAACGCAAACCAAATTTTAAATCTTACTTTTACATATTTTAATTGTTGGTCTCTTATCCTTTAAAGCTATCTAATGCAAAATCTATTTAATTTCATTTTACAGAAGTTGTGCAAGTTTAAGTTCATTTATCTTACGCCACATGATGCTTATGAGACTTTTTCTGCTATAGGGGTTGGACGTCGAGTTACGTTTTCGATTATTATTGGTAAGCTAGTAGTTACGTAGTCGAATGTTATTGGAGAATATCATTGTCACAGTTACCAGCATAATTTCCGAAAATCTTAATATTTTTATTGACTATCAAAATAATTTACAACAAACTATTTTATAAATAATACATTTAAAACCAATATTCATATGTATTTTTTGTTATATAAATTTTATTCTTTTTACGTTTGTTATTTATTTGCTACATTTTAATGAATTATTACATCAGACAGCAGTTGGTATAACTTAAACAGCAGAATGCTGTCGAGCGTTCGTAATCAGAGAGGTCTGGATGTGAGAAAATATCAGTGTCTCAAGTGTAAAATAGTGAAATTGTTCGGTGGTGTTTTATATTACAAATGTTGTTCTCATCTGTTCAAAAATTCAATGTGTTTCAAACCGATATTTTTCAACGTTTCTCTTGTATGTCGATAAATAATTAAACTATTGAAGTTTCGTGTACATTGTTCATATATTCTTGCAGCAAAGGTTTGTATTTAATTACCAAACTAACACCAGGAAAATTTCATTAAGTAACTATTAGTCATTTTTGGCATTTTTCTTTTAGGAGTAAGGTGTTAGTTATAATACTTGTAGTTAAGGAGTTTATTCGATGCATGTGTTAAAAGCTTATTTTGTGACTTTCTACTAGACTCATCAATTTTGTAATTCACTTTTGCGTTCTTGTTGGTGTTCCTTTAAAAGTTTAAGCTTAATGCTGTAATTTAGGAAAGTCAGGAAATAGAACATCATGTGAAAGCATCAGCATTTCAGTAATAGCGACTAATTTAGGCTGGTTACCATTTTCAGAACAGAACAAAGAAATTTATTCACAGTCATTTTTTTTTATTACATTATTACGGTACCCAAAGACACAATACAAGCTAATAGCCCAATTCCACTGGAAAGTCTAGGTTGACGATGATTCAAATCCTGCTCGTCCAACTTTTCAGTTCCTAACCTGGAAATTATCTTCTGTCAGTCGAAATGTTAGATTTGTCAAACCCCTGTTTCAAAGGGTAAGATTTAATTATTAGTATACATATAATTTTTGAGTCTCTCAATAATATGAGCTGACTAACGGCCAGAAAATGATCGTCATCGAACCTTGTTGTTGCAATATGGTGCCAATGTAGATAATTGTTGTCATTTTCATTAAACAAACTCTTCTGGCCATTACTGCTGTATCGCTGGGCGACACAAAAATCGAAAAAAAAAAGGGGGGAGGTTATCATTTAGTTACTCCTCCAAAATACTAGGTTGTGACCCTGGCTCAGTAGTGATTATTGTTCAAAATACGGTGTGGACACAAACTAGTGCATAAAACACGAACCAACTTGTGCTAGATGGCCATTAAAAAGCACGAATGCTATCTAACCAAATCAAGGCAGGAACATAGAAGGGGAGCTTGAGGGGTCCTTCCGTAGGGAGCAGGCTTATCAGCGGCGGTGGGTACACGCATAAACGATAGTGGAAAACACTTTATATGTCATAAAATGCATGGCTTGTGTGTTGCACATCTTTGGGGCAGACTAAATGCCATCCTTATTTGTTCTTTCTTCAATGATGACCATTTACTTTTCTTTTAGTTTCTTCCCCCAATCTTTATAAAATAAAGCTGAGCGAGTAACAGCGAGCGAAGGGGTTAGAAGCCCCTCAGGGCTTATTGTTTTTTACCTTTGTCACAATTTAAACAAAAACAAGATACTCGGTTCTGGACCCATGAAACGAGTTAGGGGAGACTCTAAATGCCATCCCAATTAAGTAGTAAAACAACGTTGAAAAGAGGCTCCCTGTTGCAGTTTAGCCAGAAGTAACACTGGAGATCTTATATGGGCAAGATTGGGGGAGAAACTAAAAGATATCCGAGTGAATTTTAAGTAACTTATTTATGTAAGCAGGAAACGTTAAACTGATTCATGAACATTGAAGCGTTTGAAAGCGTGGTTCATTACTATACAGTTTCAATGCTAACCCAGAGCTCCTTCGTGGCTAAGCGGTTAGCGAACGCGTCTTTGGCGCGGGAGATCCGGGTTCAATTCCCGGCGGGAGCTCATGTGGTTCGGATTCCACGTTAATCCGTAGGTCCACGTCTCATATAGCCTAGCTGCTGAACGGGACATAAATATCAATCAATGCTAACCCAGCTGGTAGCGATTACCTAGTACCGTACAGGTTATTACGTTTTTTTCTTTCTTTATGCACCTGCTTGTTACGGATAGACCCGCGCATAAGTTCTCAAGCTTCGCCCGGCAAATTTTTACTTTGACTCCAACTGTGACTTCAACCGATTCATGTGATCCGGTTCCCGGAGCAGTTTAGGAATCATTCCTAAACTGCTCCCGGAACCGGATCACATGAATCGATTACAATTACTAACACAGTGAAAGTAATGTACGATGTTAAGAATTATACTATAAGTACAAGGGCCACAATGTTACTATACGATGTTAAGAATTATACTATAAGTACAAGGGCCACAATGTTACTATACGATGTTAAGAATTATACTATAAGTACAAGGGCCACAATGTTATTATACGAAGTTAAGAATTATACTATAAGTACAAGGGCCACAATGTTACTAAACATCAATTCAGGTGAAGCGGTGACTATGAATTTTGAGATCTAAATGGGGGGCTACCGCCCCCCAACCCCCCCGCTCAAGTACCATAAAAACATCCAAAATAATAATAAATAATCACACCACTACTATAAAGCTAAGATAAGAAGGGAAAAATTAAAAAAAAAAAAACACTCGTCTCTAATCATAAATCAGTGCATGACAAAGAAAAAAAAATTACATCTCAACAAGACAATAGGACAAGCAGCAGCAAACCAAATACTTTGCCTAATACTCAAATGCAAAACAAATCAAGAATAAAAATAATATGAATTAAAAAAAGAAAACACTCACCATTTCGCCATAGGAGAAATCTCATGAATAATGAACTCATAACTGCTGATTCCGCACACGAAAAAATAAGATACCAAGAACTCATGCACAATACTCAACATTACTGAAAAATGTTCCTTTCCGCACACACGTCGTTTTATTAAACCGAGCACACTTGCTATTATTACAAACAAGAAACCAATAAACGTCCACTTTTAGAATACGTCGAAAATATCTTCAGTTTAGACCACAACTATGATAGGTTTTCTCTAACTCAATTCAACCAATTCAATTACGCGCTCCCGCATGCCACAAACAGCTGCACACACATACATGCACACAGAACATGTGACTACTAACCAACTACCATATGACTACACAAACACCTAGTGGGAAAAATATGAACTAAGACGTCACACCAAAGGCACGAACAGTTCTAACAAGTGACTCACGCACAAACAGTTCCAGGAAGTAACTGAACCTATAAGAACCGATTAAAGTCACAGTTGGAGTCAAAGTAAAGACTTACCCTTCGCCCTGCCTGAATCCAATTAGATGCAATGCTAGCTTGTGTAGTAAATATCTAGTACAGATTGGTTTATGTTTTTCTTATGAGCAGAGTTAGCAGCTATTTATTATGAATTTGTACGCAGTTAGCGGATAGGCGCCAAGGAAATAAGTTTAGGATGCATTAGGAAATGCCTAATGAAAGAATAATATTTTTTGAACAGTTATTTTGGTGGCAGCCCTCAAATTTACGTGAGCTAAGTGGGTATCGGTATGTGCCAACATGAGAAGAGTCTAGTAGATAGGCTATGAAAGTACTTTTTCTCATGACGAAATGCGAGTTTTTTACCCTGTATTCTTAACCTGTACTGTTAAATAAATTCCGTCATGTTACATTTTGATTTGTTGATTCGAGTTTTAACTTCCCTTTTGACCACAGAGGCTATATGAAATGTGGACCTATAGTTTACTGTGGAATCTGAACCGTGTAGGTACAAGGTTATATTTTGAGAATGAAATGATTGTGTTTTGTTACCGTCCCGCTTCCTGGGCGCAAGCTCTTCATTCAAATAAGTATCATGTATAATACTCTGAGGTTTATTGAACATTAAGGCATATATTCTCTGTCACTCCTAAGATTCACGAGATTCAAACCATTTAGAGAGAACAAGAAAAATTCTATTAATATTATATATGTATACACTAAGAAATAATGCTCTTTGTTTAGCTTTGCTGCAGTCGGACAAAACGTCACACGTTGAAGGTTAGACACATCTCTGTGAAAAGAATATAAAATCCGATTTTTTCAGGTGGTTGTGTTATATATGAAATTTTCTATAATCGGTAACATCTGTTGCATGTGATGTAAATAAATACATAAATACAAACTAATCGAAGAGTATTTTCTTGGAGGTGTACTACTACCAGTTTGTAATTTTAAATTTCTTTATAACAGGTAGTACTCACTCAGGAAAAAAGTAAAATTTTGGTGCAATAATCATGTTCAACCTCTTAGTTCTTCAAACTCATTTCAGTAATATTTACTGATTGAAGCTATAGGGCTCGTATTTACAAGAAATGTCACTTAGGTTCTACCTCAATTTTTGTCCATTAATTGAATTTGAATCTTCACGGAGATCCACCAGGTGTTTTCCTTTACACCTTCAAATACGGTTTTGAGCTTTCTCACAAAATACAATTTTATGCGGAGTATTCCGTAAACTTTATTCTAGTTTTAATTATTGTTTATTAACTGTCTCTGTAATTTTAACAGTTCTCTCGCTATTGTGTGAAAGCGCTTGTTATTCCTATTAGTGGTATTTGTGGAATTTTACGACCTATCCTTTATTTGGTGCTAGTAGTGAAGTTGTTTTCCACTCTTGGTTCACACTTAAAAACTGCTAAATAATTATTTTCGTGGCTATATACAGGTTAAATGTCCTGAACTCTTCTTGAAGAGGTGCTGCAATTCTTTTGGAAGCTTAAAGGGGCGCGGTGGCTCACTGGTAGAGCGTTCGCCTCCGGTGCTTGGGGTCCCTGGTTCGATCCCAGCTCGCGCCATGTGGACTTTGTGGTGGACAAACACCGTGCTCGTGGGTTTTCTCGGGATTCTCCCACTTTCTTCATTCCACCATTTCTCTCATTTCTCATTATCACTGTCTTCTTTAGCCTAAACGGCATACCCGTGGGACGTTAAACTTAAAGATTTCATTTCATTTTATTTTAGAAGCTCCTAATGATACGTAAAGGAACCATTGTTTTTCATGAAACGAAACCGGCAATACGAACTGTAAGCACTATAGATACTAAAGATAGTGGCATAGTCCATGCCAATTCAAGCAGAAAATTACCTTCATATTATCAAGTGTTGTTGGATTTAACATACGTTAAAATGTAGGGCAAAGTAAGAAGCCTTTTTTACCTGCCTCGAGATACTGGCAGCTAAACATGGCGCCCGGGGTGCTATTTCTCACGTGCGATTTTACGCAAATATTCTGTTTCGAGAACGGTTCAAGCTATTTTGTTTCATTTGAATAATGTAGTCACTCAAAAGATATCCTTCGTTTAGAAATATATGTTTAAGTTCTCACGCTGTAGCCTTCTGAATTTTTAATTTTTTTTTCTTGGAAATGCCAATCCAAAAATTTTGATTTGTTTGAATGTTGATATGGATCGTACAATACTGTATGTCCTGAAAAGCACGTCCAATATTAAGTTGAACAGTTTTGTGTAAAGAGAAAAAAAGTTCATGTTTTAATTTCTGTGGCTAATGTTTTGATTGTAGTTTTTTTTTTTTTTCTTTCTTTTTAATGTGTGTGTGTATGAATGTCTCAGAAACACCAATTCCAAAAATTCTGAGAATTTTACAGGAGTTGCATCTGAGTGAGATGCATATCCTGAAAAGGACAACAAGCCATTTTATCTTGGAATTTTTCATAATGATTTAAAAATATCAAAAATAAGTTTGAGACTAAACGCTACACACAAAATGGCGTAAAAGAACTAGAAGTCACTGTGCAGACTACAACCATTAAAGTCGCATGCACTATAGCGTTTTTCAGATGAGAAGCGATATGAACAGTAGCCAATAGTAAACGATATTTAGCGCAGCGTTGCCGGATTTCGGACTCCCCTTTCTTTTCTCGCAGTTTTCCATCTAACGTTATTGTAAGTGAATTGACAGCATTATTCATAACGCAAAAAAAATTATATTCCAATAAAATTTAAAATATTCAATGTGCATGCTGGAAATATAAA
This sequence comes from Thermobia domestica, assembly GCF_964235325.1. Classification (NCBI taxonomy): domain Eukaryota; kingdom Metazoa; phylum Arthropoda; class Insecta; order Zygentoma; family Lepismatidae; genus Thermobia; species Thermobia domestica. The sequence continues at coordinate 147,913,951 of NC_137465.1, read as the reverse complement.
TATCAAATAAATTACCTTTTAATTTATTTCACTAGAACTGCTAAAAACCTCATCCTGCTATGCCTATCGTCTAGTTTGTATTTTTTTATTGCCTGACCCTGAGTTTTCTACATGCTATGGAAAAGATCCTCCATAGTTTTCCTGTTACGTGATTAGTTTCTTGGTGTTTTAGAGAGAACTTCCATGTTTCAGTACAGATGCATAACAAAAACGAAATACATTCTAAAACTTCTGATAATTATTTTTTTTTAACGCTTTTTCTATAGCTCAGGAAAACATACGATGCGAACTTGATTCACTAAAAAAAAAAAGGACTCGAGTTGAACAGGTAAAGTTAAGATGTTATCAGCTCGATTATATCAGCTCTCATTGACTTCTACGTGTCTCGAAATAGTCGAGTTTGTTTTGAGTGAGATAATTTATTGTATCATTAGATCCCTACACATTCCTTAAGCAATCTTGAGTACATATGTTGAGTAGAAGGGAGGGAGAAGTGAGTAATGATATACTCAAACGTGATCGCGAAGCTAAATAATAATAATAAAAATTTAAAATCACGTAGACTGGATAAAGATATCTTTGTTATAAAAATGTTTTATGAAGGAAATGGGTTGTTATTATTTTCTTTCTTCCTCTAGGGGCCGCGGTGGCTCAGTAGTAGAGCGTTCACCTCTGGTGCATGAGTCCCTGGTTCGATCCTACTTCGCGCCAAGTGAACTTTGTTGTAGACAAACACCATGTGCGTGGGTTTCCTCGAGGATCTTCCGTTTCCTCTCACTTTCTTCATTCCACAATTTCATTCATTTTTCATAATCGCCGTCTCCTTTAGCCTAGCCGGCATAACCTTGGGATGTAAAGATCTCTTTCTTTCTTTAAAATACTCATATTACTCTATGGAAATATTATAAAAACTTACGAAGAAAATTTCATATGCATTTAGTAGCAAAAGGAACCGAAATACAAGTAGTACCTTAATTTGTTTACTATCCTGTAATAGGTTACGGTTTCGACCCAGAAAAGGAACATATTAAACAAAAGCTTGAGTTCAAATGTACTCGCAGTTACACGTGAGACAACTTATAAAGATTTTCACAGTTGTTTTATATGAAAACATTTAAAAGTCTGTATTTAAAAGGATTTGTAAGAGTAGTGAAATCATACACATCTACAGTCCTCGTCCTGTTTGTCCAAAGAGGATGTTGAAGATTTCCGCCAACAGAAAATAGAATAATGGTCCAGCCAAACTACTCTTGTGAAAGGAATTCAGAAATCATGAGACCACTAATACGAAAACGAAAACTAGTGTAATGTAAAGAAACATTTTACGCGTAACTTTCGGAACACTCTTCGTACATTTATTAATTGTTTGAATCCAACGAATTGGATTTCCGGAGGTGAAATGTATCTTTAACAAATATTTTAAACTTAAGAGGACTCAATTGCAGTGAGTTAACCCAAATAATTGTACAATTTCTACTGACTTTTTTTCAGATGGTGTTTATAAGATGGAACTTAATTTGTCTCTTCGTTGTTTTGATGACCTTACCGCTAAGCAGAGAAGATGGTGTGTCAACGGTTAAAGTAAAAACAACTTCAAAAGATGGTGACAAAAGTGAGGCAATCGACGATACGCAAGAGATATTTACACCAACAAAAGAATGGCAAACAGTTCAAAAAGGTAGGTTCAATCTGTCTGTTTTTCAGTACAGGAAATTTGTTCAAATTACACAGCGAGGATTTATATTCTACTAGCATCAATTATCCGCTTCTCTGGGTTAAATTAAGAAAAAATAGAAATATGTTCCGTTAGTCAGTCACTTTTTACTATTATTAAAGCGCTCTTTGATATCGGTCATTTTCGATTATTTTTATGCATCCTGTTACGAGGCACGGCATCGGAAGTGTCATTGTTCATCTCACTCACCCCGAAAACTATGAATTCGACACCGATATTGGTCATTTCGATCATTATATATATATATATATATATATATATATATATATATATATATCCCTCCCCAAGTTCCAGGGCTGAATTTGGATTTAAACGGCATCAGAAATGTCACTGTTCATCTCAGCAATCTGTAAATCTATAGATTCGGCATTAATACAGGTCATTTTAGATCATTTTTATGTCTCTCCCCCTCTCCCAAACTGCGGAGCTGAATTTGGATTTAAACAGCATCACAAGTGTCATAGTTCATCTCAGCGATCCCAAAAACTATACAGTAGATTCGACACTAATATCGGTCATTTTCGATCATTTCTAAGTCTCTCTCCCCCTCCCTTAAGTTACATCGTCAAAGTGATATGAATGCGAATGAAGATAAGGCGAAGGTCATTGGTGGTGTGGGTATATGCAACATATTACCTGGTTGTGGCAGTTCAGTTACACTGTGAACTTGCGTAAGGACAGAGTAACATGGCATCGCCACAGAGCGTCATAAGGGCATGTTTATTGTACGAGTTCAAACTGGGGTCAAACGCCGCTGCAGCTGGGCGAACGATATGTCAGGCCTTTTGTATCGTGACTACGCGGACAGTGCAGCGGTGGTTTAACAAGTTTAAGGACTGTGACGAAACACTCGAAGACGTACCACGTGCCGGAAGAGCAACACATGTACAAAACGAAGATCTTCAGGCAGCAATTGAGGCGAACAGTGGCCAGGCATGTGAGGAACTGGGACTACAATTCAGTGTGAATGAAGAAATCATTCGGCAGCACCTCCGTCAACTTGGGAAGCACTACAAGTTGAGTCGACGGGTTCCACATTATTTGACTCCGGGCCAGAAGGCAACGCGAGCAGATACCCGTGTTTCTTTGCTGTCTCGTCTGAAGAAGGAGTCATTTCTGGACAGGCTGTTGACACGTGATGAGAAGGGGGTCCTGTACGAAGCTCCACGGCGCCGTCATCATTGGTTAGTATTCCATGAACCAGTTACAAAACAGCCGAAACAAGCACCGCACCAGAAAAAGATCCTTCTGTGTGTTCGGTGGACTGCATCGTTCATCGAGAATTGCTATCAGCTGGTTAGAGCATCAATCCAACAGTGTACTATCAGCAGTTGAGCCATATTCAAGGGAAACTCCAAACTCTGAATCGCAAAGGAATCCTCTAAGCCCCATGTGATAGGATGACCCAGGACACTATTCTACGCCTTGAATGAGAAACACTATTTCATCCGCCATACTTCCCGGATATTGCACTGTCCGATTATCACCTGTTCAATTCCTTGGACAGTCACCTTAGAAGAGGCCAGTTTCAATCCCTAGTAGAGGCGCAAAATGCATTTGATACTTTCTTCGCTTCACGGCCCACCAGTTTCTACCCCGATGGAGACTATTTTCGATCTTCGAAGTACGTCTTAGGTGATATATCGATGTTCGAAGGTGATGTGTGAAAAAGTGACAGAACTTTCTTGGTTACCTTTATATGTTCAAAATTTGATCGAGATCAGACGGGTGGTTCAAGAGTTGGTAATAGTTTACAACAGCTACTTCTTATCTCCCGTGCACGTGGGTACTTTTTTCTGTTATGCGATATGTGTTTTCAAATCCCCCACACATAGTCATACACTAAGTACAAGGGCACATTATTATTCTTCCCATACGATATAAAAACAGGTATTCCTAGAAAAACAATATTATTTTAACCCAGAAATATAAACCATTCTAAAAGTTAATGCCTAGAATGACCTACTCAGGACCATACAAGTGCTGTTTGTATTTTATTCACCTAAAATAATAATTCGTAACATGTGAAGAAGAATGATATGTATATAATATATACAGTATATAATCTCCTCCTCCTTTCGTTGCACCGTAAAAGTGAAATGACAAAAACTTTTCAGGCCCGAACCTCATGAACGTTGAAAATTCGATCGAGATCGGTCGAGTGGTTCAAGAGATTAAGAGTCACAAACATAGTCACTTTCAATTTTATAATATACTGTAGATTAGACAATGGTATTATACTCCCATATAATTAAGAAGTTACAGTAATGGCGTGCGATATACAGTATTAAAATAAATAGTAAAACTGTCCGCTGTTTAGTGTCAATATGTTCGCTAAGGGCGTAAGGGCTGTTGTTTTGATTGAAGAAATTTGTTAGATGTCAGTTAAAAAGTTTGAAACTTTTTCGTCTTTGAATTTCAAATTTCAAGCGTCTTTGAAATTTTCTCCAATCATAAAAGTAATTTGATCGTGTTTCTGACTTCATATGGAGTAAATATGTGCTGATCATTATTTGGTTACGATCGCACCTGCTGCATTTTATTTCGTTAGTGTAACTCGACAAAGTATTCATTCCCTTTCCGTGGAGTAGCTCGTGTTCATTGGCTTATTTACTAAACAGATTATTTTTCAGTGGCCAATGACTAATAATAGAATTCTGAGAAAATCAGACGTGATAGAACCTAAACCAGAGAGGGAGAAACTGTAGCGATAGCAAGGACTTCTTGTAATAAAAAATAAAGCTTTTAACCTCATTGATTACATAAGTGTATATATTTCAGTTAAAACCATTCTACAACCATCTGCAGACCAATTTCTCAAAAGGTAGATAGTAGAACAACGAACTCATTGCATATTGCTGCTTGTCTTCTTTTCTTAAATTATGAAGGGTTCTTAATTTATAAATGATCTACAAAAACTTGTTTCTATGTTTGCATTTTGTATATAGTGTATCACTTTAGTACTATCAAACTTCTGAGAAGAAATGTTTTAACATTAAACGGTAGCCATCTTCTCCAGCTAGAATGTGTATAATGTTATTGCAACATTTATTCTCGAAAGTTGGATTCATATCTGTCTCTGCAAGTTATTTACAGTGAGACTAGAAAGCTCCGTGGAAGACAATAGTAGAATGTGGTCGAAATGAACATTAAATACTACAGGATTAGTTTAATTTTATAATCAGTATTTATTTAAGAAACTAAAAAAGATCAACATGTAACAAGGCAGTTATGGTAAAACATGAGGTTCTTTATAGAGAATTTCCTTGAATACAATAAGTATTAGCATTAAAGCACGTAGATAGCAGCACTGGGAGGTCACCAGATTTTGAATCTAATATACCTACTCACACTTTATTATTTTCCATTGTCTTCCATATTGTAACACATTTATTCTTATTGAGAAAGTCGTGCAGCTTTAGTCTTGTTTGAAGAAAATAAATAATTATGATCATGAAATAAAGAGGATCATCGCTACCAAAAATTAGCATGAATGTGGCGGTTCAGTGCATCTTTCAGTTTCATTTTTATAGGCTCTTCAACTTTTATTTTAACCTAAACTTTGTATGTTTGAACAAGACTGCTGCAGGCGAAATATAAGAAATACTACAAGAGTAATGAGACTGAATCAAGTGGGGAGATATTTAAATGATTCTGTATTCTCATGTGCAAAGAAAGTTACATAAAACTGAATTATTTGGTTGTTTCAGGTCAAGCAATCCCTCAAGGTCTTCATGTGCGGATGAACCTTCAGACAGGACAAGTGGAAGCAAAGCTGATCGATGAAGAATCTAACAAGGACCACGCTGTTGTTAAAGTCTCAGAAGATGAGGAAGAAACCGGCCAGAATAAAGATTTCCATGGTTCTGACAGCCGAGTGGATGGAATAGAGGTGTTCACTGCAGACGATGGTTCAAGTACTGTATTCTCTGGTGATAAGTATGATAAAAAGCGTCTCCAAGAGGCTCTACAGAACATGGAAGGAGAAGACGTGGAAGTTGCAAGTGAAGAGGTGAGGTTTTATACAGGCTTAAATATGCAAGATCTTACCTTGTATTTATGGAATTACAAATCTGTAAAAGTCAACGCATCTTTCCGAAATTCATGACCTGTAAAATACCAGCAAAATCTACTAATTCCGTACGCATTATTCAATGTTTCAAATTTAAACTTTCATCTAACCTGATTAATAATGAAAAGCTTTTTAAAAATTCATCACAGTTCGAAATGTGAGGATTTCATTAACTTTTTCCCCTCATAAGAGTTCCATAGGAAGGCAGGAACTTACCTATATGTTACTAGTAAAACATATAGTTACCCATATGTAGAACCGAATAGAAGTCATGCGATAAAGATGTCAGCGTGCATCGAAGCTGTTTGATAGAATTTTTAATTTCCCGGACACAAGGTGAGATCTTTCATATTTCAGTTATTCGTTATGTAGTATTGCATCATAGCAATTATTATCAATTGATATAAGGACCATTCAATAAAATTTTACCATCTATTTCGGGATCCTAAGATGGTAGTAAGCTGCAGAATTTTAATAACAGTTCCCAAAAATCCGGTAAATGTGTACCGTAGCATTTCGTCGCAGAACTGTTTTACTGAGGTAGCATAAAAAGGAGAGAGAGAAAGCATCCCACATCTTTGCCAGAAGCTTTTGGCGATAACTGAAGGCTATTCGTAATCGGCTTCTTGAGATATGCGTCCATAGAATTACAGGCAAGGAATGGGATGCCGAGAAATACTCAACATTCTTATATGTAACATTATAAGTACATTAAAAACATACAGTGCGTCCGATTAGCTTTCGAACCCGGAAAAAAAAAGAAAGAAAGAAAAAAAACGTTATAATTTCCGAACAAATATACATAGGAAAATTAAATTCACTATACACGTACCTTGTTTCATGCTGAATACATGACCGTCACAGCAGGTGCTGAAAGTGTCCTCCCTGGACGTCAAGACATGTTTGTACACGGCGTTCCATATTGTGAAAAGTCTGTTGTAGAGTCTCCAGTGTGATCTCATGAATCGCATTCTCAATGTTGTTTCGCAGCTCTTGCAGTGATCGTGGGTTGTTTCTGTAGACACAACATTTAAGAAAACCCCATAAGAAGAAATCAGGTGGTGTCAAATCCGGGAATCTTGGTGGCCACAATCCTTTGGAGATTATCCTGTCACCAAAAAAGGACTCAATTTCTACCATGGCCACGTTGGGAGTATGGCATGTTGCTCCGTCTTGTTGGAAATAACCGCGACGCAGTTCTTGATCGTCCAGCTGATTCACAAATTCACTGAAGATGTGTAAATAAACTTGTGTGTTCACTGTATCTTCAAAGAAGTTGGGTCCAATGATACGCTGTCGGGAAATTGCACACCATGCTCCCACCTTCAAGGAATGAAGTGGAATCTCATAGTACACATGCGAATTTTCGGCGGCCCACACCCGAGTATTCTGCGAGTTCACATAACCGGAGAGATGGAACCAAGCTTCATCTGTGAACCAAGTATAGTCTAGGATTCCTGGATTGTCATGCATCAAAGCTTGCAACCAACGACAATACATCACGCGCTTTTCCCAATCTGTAGTCTTCAACTCCTGGACGACTGTAACGCGATATGGAAACAGCTTGGCTCTTTTGGCGGCTCTTTGCACAGTTGACTTTGACATCCCTACCTCTTGTGATAATCGACGCAGGCTCTTCTTAGGGGACTGCAAAAGACGTTGCCGCACATTCTGTACTGTCTCCTCAGACATCCGTGGACGCGCGCCTCCATGGCCCACAAGCAACGTTCCTGATGTTTCGAAATTGTTCACCAAATGATGTATTAATGATTTCGATAGTCCTTTACGGCATCCAAATTCACGGCAAAATTCACGTTGAACGGTCTGATACGATCCCGATATCCAATATTTTTTAACAATGAACACGCGTTCCTGTACGGTGTACAGAACCATCCTCGCGATGCAGCAACTCGAGTCACACTAACGCACTTGCACCACGCCAAGCAGCACTTCCCCTGGCGCCACCTATCGTCTTTGTTTTGACGTATGCGCTTCTGTTCAACCCTTTCTCGTGTTTAGCATGAAACAAGGTACGTGTATTGTGAATTTCATTTTCTTATGTATATTTGTTCGAAAATTATAACAGTTTTGTTCGGGTTCGAAAGCTAGTGGGACGCACTGTATATGTTTTATAGTAATTTGTGTTTTAAATCATTGAGCTGAAGGTTTAAAAAAAAAAAAAAAAAAAAAGTTTGATGTGGGTTAGATCGACGATTCGTTGGGTCGACTAAACGTGAAAGGAGCTGAACCAATCGCACCAGATTTTGCTCTCACAGGATACATTTTGTTACTCAAATCTAATCGGGGGATACCGGGGTCGATTCTCGGCGGGAGCTCATGTAGTTCGGATTCCACGTTAATCAGTAGGTCCCGTCTCATATAGCCTCGCTGCTGAAAGGGATGTTAAACTCAAAATCAACTCAAATCTAATTCGTTTCGTAGCTATATGGTTCGCGTACGTGAGGCGCGAGGTACCTAGGCTCGATTCCCGGCGGGAGCTCGTGTGGATCTCACGATAAGCTGTAGGTGCACGTCTTATATAATTTCGCTGCTGAAAGAGACGCTAAACGTCAATTCAAGTCACTCAAATTAGGTAGAGACGACTTCCGGAAATCGATAAACATCAAACGTAGTGAATTTACTGTTTAAGGAGAGAAAGCATTTAGGAACGTCTAGAGTTTGAAAAAACTCGTTTAAGATCGACTTTGAGGAAGTGGGAGTTAAAAACATATTTGATTATGCTGAGTAAGATCGAGAATGACTGAACCGATCGTAATCAAATTTTGAAAATTAAATATTGAAAATGAGGTGGAGTGACTTTAGGAAAACACATTTCGGGATATAAATATTTTATTCTGGTTATCTATTTATTCTGTCAATCTCAATACAGTTGATACCATTTTACATACCGATGATAGAATAAAATATAAACATGATACGTATAAATATTGATAGAATAAATGTAATTACAATTAATAAGATTTATGTGCAAGTAATGGGGAATAATATCAATTATTAAATCACAAGTTTCTGCATATATCCATAACAGCGTTCCTTTATATCTTAATTTCAAGACCAGATCATCATATGAAATCGTAGGTGGTGGAATAAAAATCGCATCGGACTAGAAAACAAGTGAGAACATCTTGTATATCTGCCAAGTGCTTGGAACGAAAATTCCCTCGAGAGTTAATGACGACTGAGTTGTTGAGTGGTAATTTTGAATAAAACTTTAAAGCTAGATTACTTGATTCATCTCAGTGTAACCTGAATATTCAAAATTTCCATCTAGGTGTTGCAATCCAAATTATGTACGCTATTTACTTTCGACAGAATTCAAGCTGAAGCAATTGACCTGATCGAGAATCAATATTTGGGGAAAGAAAATTGTGTTTCCGAGTATGATGAACCAAAATATTACTGATCTCCATATATTCATGTAACAACCCTAGTATACGTATTTAGTGCTTAGTAATAGTTGGAAAATTGCGATTGCTTTAAATCAGTTGGGAGTCTCTAGTTATGCTAAAATTGTATGTATTCGCTTGCTGTTTGGAACTGACCAATTTTGTAATTTTACAACACTATTAGTACTTAACGGTTGAGCCTGGAATAGGAACCTGGATCTCCGGCTTATCATTCCGATTCATTAACCATGACGCCTTTTTTTTTTTTTTTTTTTTTTTTAATTAGCATCTACAGAGGATGTAGTGAAAGGAAAATTGGTTGATTCCTCCCATTTTCTCATATGAAGTAATTCCAATTTTCAAGTGCGAGAGAACAACACAGTTCTCATCTTTAAGAAAAGTCATTTAGAGAAAAACTTAGAAGTTTACATAAATATGTTTGTGTTGTATTTATATAAGTGTAAGATTGATAAACTCTAGAATAATAATTGAAGACTCGCTGTAGAAAACAATAGTTACGTGCCTCTTAGAAAACAATAGTAAGTGCCAAAAACAATAGTTACGTAACACTAGAGACAAAAGATAGTAAATTGTGCCCAAGCGTCACAAAATAGAAAATACTATTGCTTAGAAATACAACCTAGTATATAACGAAGTATGAAAAGCTAACTAAGGCATAAACGTATTTAAAAAATAAAATAAATGAAACAACTTCAAGGTGGCACTTGCATTGTTTTCTACAGCGGGTCTTCAATTCTCAAGCAAGGAATCACAAATTTATGTTGTACAACTGAAAGTACTTCTTCAAGAATACGTACCAATATTTAATAGTAATATATCCTACATATTAGGAAACCGATAATAATAATATACAACTGACATTAAACTATACCGCTCGGTAGGCCTAATCACTTACAAATGACATTTGCTGCCATTTACTGCCTCCTGCTATTATACAGATATCATTACAGGGAATTGGTACCTCAAATCACCACTTATATTATAAATGGCTATTTTCAGTCTCAACCTAACCAGATACAACAATTTATGGGCAAATTATTTGCTATGTTTATAGGTTCAATTCAGCTAACAAATATAATCTTCACATGGATACAGTCGCATGATTAGCGTGCTACTTCCTTTCAAACATTTCTTGCCAATATAACATACTTAATTCCCTGACAGTTTCATATATTCGGTCAGTTCAATAGTGTCAAATCCCCTTTTGAAGTTCGTTGCAAATTATTGAAAACTGAAGGTACTCAGCAGTACCGTAGGCTTGTACAGGGTTTCTCATTACATTCCAGACCAAATCGTGCCCCTTCCTCGAAAAGACAAAAGTGAGCTGAATTAACTCTGTTATTCCTCCAGGAAAGCTACGATTTTATCCGAAATAAACATAACCCTTGCACAAGTCTACAAAGTAATTATACGTTGAATGTTCAGTTATTCGCTCAGATCAAATTTGCATTATAAATATAGTAACTAGTGTTATAAATCTTTGTGTGGGTTCTTAGAACAGGTAAAAAGATATATATATTGTGTGAATATAAATTGTTTAATTTTAATTTCAAAATTAAGGATACTAAAATTAAACAAAAGCAACGAAATTTATCGAGTCTTGTGGTCAACACTACTTCACGGAAGTCTTAAATCTCAAACACTGTTTAAGTGTTACATAATTCACAGTATAAATTTTATAGAGTAATAAAGTGATTCCACAGACAAAATGAAGTGCATTTGTCTGCATTTCAAGATACTCAAGTCATTACACAATATACTTCAAATAATAAATATGGTTTAAATGTTATATCACAGTCTTTGTGTGCCTCTCGTGACGAGGAAGGATTCTGGTAACTTCTAATAAAATTAAGCGAAAAATCAAGTCAAAATTTCTACACGAATTAATAGAACGAGACAAGAAAAGCTTTCTGAGAATCGAGAACAGACGAGAAAGAAGACTTCGAGAATTGAGACGGGACAAGAATTCGACAAAAATTAACAAGAGAGACGATAGAGCTATTTCTCGTCTTGTCTCCTAGGCAATACCATACCACTGTTGTTGGAATGGTGTGCTCTGCCTAATTCCTATGAGGAGAGAAATAAATAATGAGATCATTTATACGAGTAGTATTTACATTTCATCACTTTTTTTTTTCCCAGAAACTGGCATACAACATTCTTTTTCTTTTGCTGTCATCTTTCTTCTTTGCACTGAGTTTAGGTATTTCCCACAGGAGTTGTATCTCGTGTATTATAGGGTAAATTTAAAGAATTAACCCTACTGGAATGTCAAACCGTTGAGTATAGGATATTGTATACTAGTTTCACATATGCAGAATTTAAAACACTTATGACCCTTGCCTGTATTACATGGCATATTCGAGTGAAGCTGTGCGCAAGTAAAAAAAAAAAACTGATATTCGATTTTGCTAGTTTACATAACTCTCGAACTTAACATCGAGGCACTCATTTCAGCAACAGTTTTTGTGATATTTGAGTAAGTTCCGTCTGTCTTATGAATAATAATAATAATAATAATAATAATAATAATAATAATAATAATAATAATAATAATAATAATAATAATGCAGTGAAGCCTTCCTTAACGGATACCTCTCAATAGCGGACACCTTCGTAATATGGGCAGAATGTATGTATTGCTATGGGAGAGAACTCTCCCTTTTATGAATATTTTTAGATATTGAGATGAACAGTTTTCATTTGCCCCCGACGTTTAAGTAACCTCTTCATAATGAACAGGAGCTATTCTCAGCTTATCGTATTTATCACAGAAAATACTTTCTGCAGTTTGAATATAAATCTTCAGTTTACTCTTCAACTGATCCAGAGTTACAAGCAAATTCCGATGAGAAGCCGGTGTCTACAGGATTAAACGACAGATAACTATTGCAGACTTCTCCCCAGGAAATTCATATACCACATCACTTGGTTAATTCTATCTGGATTTGCAGTATTTCATAATTTTTTTTTTTTTTTTTAACTTCTAATACAGTCCGTAACCAAATTAAATTATGTGCGTTGAGGTATAGCTTGTACTTGAAAAGAAAATTATCACACAAGCGTTTTCAAGAACATGCGCAAAAAGTTTTAGATCTACAAATTAGTTCATTGCGATTTTCTCGAAAACTACGCATGATTTACACTCGATTTATGTTCAGCTCGATTAAAACTATCGATTTATGTCTCATATTTGGACATTTTTATTTGTTTATTTTAAATGCTAATAATATTGTAGATTTTTCTTACAGTGTAAGAATGATATGCAATATTAAAATTAAAATTTTCCTCTTTCTTTTTTAGGATATCAAACGAGTGAAGGAGAAGTTTCGTTCGTACGAAGAGCTTAAGAAAGAGTTTGAAAGTCTCAAATTAGCAGTTAAAACTGATGTAGAACTTCTGTCACAAATGATCGAGAAATACAAAGCAACGTCTGATGACCTTGAAAGAATTTCAATGCTGATGGACATGGAATACTTAGTTCATCAGTACGATAATGCCCAGGATTTTGTGAAATTTGGTGGCTTCTCTGATATAGTGCTCCCGGCTATGAATAACAGTGTAGCTGATATCAGATCTGTAGCTGTTCATCTTCTTGGGTCTGCCGTTCAGAGCAATCCACGTGTGCAAATCGCAGCTTTGGAAGGTGGGGCAGTGCAACAACTTTTGCGTGTATTGGCTTTCGATAGTGATATGTCAGTTCGTAGTCGTGCTTTGTATGCTTTATCATGTTTAGTTAGAAACTTCCCATCAGCGCAACGTAAGCTTATTGAAGAAGGCGGTTTGTCCGTTTTTTCAGGACTTTTTGATAAAGAAGAACAGCCATACCAAAAGCTGCAGATCAAAGTGGTAACGTTATTAAATGATTTGATTCTTGAAAGAAAGCAAACTGAAGAAAGTATTTCCAAGATAAAAGACACAACACAAACCGAAAAATTAAGACAATATAGTTTAATTAATTTAGAACAACAATTAGTTGAACAAGACTGGTGTAATAGGTTATTAAAATTATTATTTGTGCCGAAATCAGATAGAAAAAGTAAGCGAGATGATTTAAGTTCCGCAGTGAGTCCGGATATACCAATTCGCCCAGAACACGATGTGGTGGAAAAAGTGTTGAACGCAATGTTAACATTTTCTGATGTTTGCATGCAACAGTTCCAAAGTGCTAAACAAATACTTCAACAGTTACAGGTGCAGTACCAAGAACTAGCAATGCAAGAACAATTTACTAAAGACTCAGAAAATTCTACCGATGATACGGGTAGTTATTATTACACTTCTATGTCTGAACTTGTTGGAAAACTTTCTGATAAATTGCAACATAAGAAAGATGAACTTTGATTACGACGGGACAGTTAAATTTTTTATATGTAAATTATTTATTGAAAAATTTTTTGTACTGTATTTTTGTGTCGTTGATGTAAATATATTTTGTTTTTGTTACATTAGTTTATGGTATAGTATACCTTTTAATTCTTCAATAATACAGGATCTAAGAAGAAATGACTCTTGAAACAATTTCTGAGGCTTGATGCGGTGAGTTCTGACATTTAGAGGAATGTAAAATCGAAAAGTTACAGGTGATCGACTGTCTTCTAAACTTTCATCAATCGTATCAAGTCTGCTCTGTCGCGACAAAACGCTGTAACTTTTGCGGAGCAGTTTTGAGAAAAAGAGCCGTAAAGTCGCCACAGACCGGCTAATTTCCTACTTACACCGAAATTCTCTTTGGTATATTTTCAAAGTATTTGACTCAGCTCAATGCTGGGCCTGGTGAACATAAATATCGGTTTCGGGAAATTCAAAAATGCTTATAGCGACAAAACAATGTAACTCAAGTTACAGCGTTTTGTCGCGACACTGCAGAGGTGATCTGGAAAGTATCAGTTCGAAGTATCAAGATGAATTCCTTCTTTCCCAATACTTTTCTCAAAGAGAGACTATCCATAGAAGCCGTCTAACTATTCAAGAGGCCAGAGTCAATCAATGTATTACTAAATAACTTTTGATTTGTCTGGGCATATTTATACAGGTGGTAACTCATTTAAGAATATCCAGTAGAAATTCACAAAGCTGGTTCCAAGATGGTAAAGGTAATGAGTGATCCCCAATTGGTATCTGTGGTACATCCCGAATATGCTATACTGGATGTTCATTCTCAATAAGATGTGTAACTAGCCGGATTTGCCACACAAACAGCTGTTCGAGAAGTAGCCAGTCGTACAAACGTTGAATACTTTTTCTAGGATTTGGTACGCCACGGAGCTGGACGATGATCGTTGCTCGAGTCCGATTGGCTGTCATCCCACCTGATTGCCAGTTAGGGTAGAAGGCGTGTACCATGTAAAGCAAGCTCAGTTGTCTTGGCGGTATAGGGCCGCGACTTCCTATCCTGCTGGAAGATGAAATTATGCAAAGTGTCCGGGCAAGATTGACGATTTCACGAATGTGCTACTTATTAGTCATGTTCTTTCGAGCGAAAGTCACAAATAAGGTGCATGTTTAGCCGTCTGCTCTCATACCAGAATAGCAGGTGTCAGTCGTGTATGGAGACTGTGAGCACGCTGGCATTTCCCGCTCACATGTACGTCTACGGACATGCATACAGGATGTTCGAGACAGGAACTACCGATCTCAATTCCTCTCGTCACTCCAGTTTCTCCCGACACTTCTGATGGCCCTCAGCGATGAGCAGATGTCAGGGGCAATCATGCGGGAGGAATACGAGAACGTTGAAATGCTATTAAAAATTTATTGTTTCGTGCTTTTTCAGTCACATAGTCCTGTGGTGCTTCTAACTGTGGTGACGGTTGCCATCCTGCCAGTAAATATGGCTCCAACAATTCTTCAGTTCAGTCGTTCCCCGGAAGGTCGTGGGGGCAAGTTTGCTATGGGAAGCCCTCTGCTTCTCATCGTATACACCACTGACATGTTACGACCCACGCGAGTGATTTTCTAGAACAACCATTCGGCCTCTGCTATCCCCCGCTATACGGCCACCCTCGAAGTTATTCAATTGCACAATAGTCGTCCAAGCATTGCAAATACAGACTGACCCATACAAAACTACGTAGGTACACTTGTAGTTCTCCGACAATTTTCAAATTATTAGCAGCGTGCTAACTATGGTCACTACGATCAGCCGACCTTTTATAGACACGTTCTGTAGTGTCAATTTCTTTAGAATTGAGCGGTGTATATGTGGTGTTCTTAAATAGATTAATAGCAGTGTATTTCCCATTTTGATGCTTTTATGTGCATTGATATAGAAATGAACGCCTAATCGAGTGGGTAATCATCCAAGGTCGACCCATACAAAACCATATGTATCAACTTCAATAATTATCGTTGCATTCAATTTTATCCCTATTACCGGTAATGCATAGTTTTTTTTTTTTTTTTTTTTCCAGCATATTAAATCTAATAGTCAAAGAAAAATAAAAACGGGACAGGAGAGGTTTCGTTAAGTCACTGAAAAAACAGAGGTCATATCGACAATCACTATTCAAATTCTATAACACTTTTTTTTTTAAGTATATCTCAGACGGCAGGTCGCAATCTTTTATCAAAACAACCCTTTCTCTTTCATAAAATGTCTTCAATTTTAAGGATGAGAAAATTTAGAAATCTTAAGAAAGAGAAATAATTATTGTGATACAAGGAACGATCGCGAACTATGAGGATTTGATCTGAGTTTTAATCAAGTCTGGATCCATAGTCAATAAAAGCACGAATTATGGAAATGTTCTGTCACAGCAAACTTTGATCAAAACAGAAATAACGTGTGTATTGACCTTTGATAATAATCAGCAAAAAAGAGTAACTCCGTCTCCCTTCCATTCCAATGCTTTATTTGAAAAGTGAAATTTTTCAGTTGAACGCCCCACGATTATGCCCATTATGCTAAGAAAGACTATGATTAAGGCAAGTGAATGATGATGGAAGAATTGATGGAATGAGAATGGGAGGAAACGGGAGTAACCCGAGAAAACCCATGGATACGATGTTGTCCACCACAAACTTACTTGTCCGGGGATCGAACCAGACTCCCAATGAATTGTTTGAGATAAACACTAGGAGGAACGCAATGTGCGTGTACCTGAAATGTCGGTAGTGGATCATTTTGACCCATGCCATATTTAGTTCATTTAATCTTTACATTATGATTGATTGTTTATAGCCTTGATTGTTTAGTATATAATAATAAGAGGAGGGGGAACTACCAATTTTGAAAAAGAAGAGGAAACTGATATTTATATTCAAAATAGTATAATAACACTCTTTTATTACGTTATTCACTAATTATTGACTTCTTTACTTTGTCATTATATTTTAGTAATAATTAGCAACACAGCATTTTACTTTCAGGAAAAACAAAATAAGCAAATGTAAACTCTCCTTTTTTGTACATAAACAAAATATTTACTTTCTAAATAACACAACTCCTGTAATAACTTAGTTATTTTCCTAAATAGTAAAAAGTAAAAGTATCCTGAATAATAAATAACAATATTTCCTGTATAGTAAATGTCTAAAAGTATTTTGCTATTACTTGTTCGTAATATTCAAGCACGCAGCACTTTTCTTTCAAGTGTCTTTGTTGCAGTTGTTACATACAAAAACTTGCATTGAACGTTTTTCACAACCAAATCTTTTAGAAGAATTGGACAATAGTGATAATTTGTTGCTTCACTTTGCTGTATTCTGACAATGTTTTCTTTTCAACCAACTTTACTTGTAAGTTTAGATGGTTGTTCGCTCATTTATTTCTTCTGGTAAGTCCTAAGTGAACCTTCTAATATGCTTACTTATAACTCTTATGTACAAAATGCAAGAATTTTTGCCTGCTAGATCCATTGAATTGTAAAACACGTGAACTGGCCATCGACTGGTTCGTGCTCGATAATTCTGGTTCTTGTTGAAGCGTAACAAGGTTCAGTTACTGAAGAAAACGTCAGCTCACGTTGAAATCGTATAAAAACTAGTTCATCGAACTGGATACATAAGGTAAAAAGTGCTTTATTCATTATACCTTTATTTATTTGTAAATGTTTCATATACAGATTTTAGTCTATTTTACACTGGATGTAATATAAAATATCGTAATTGTGTAGCCTAATTCTCTCTGCCTTATATCAGATCGAAAATATTTCATAATCTTCAGCATTTTGTTGCTGTTTATTGTTCTAAAAATTGAAAATCCCCATTTAGTTGGCCAAGAAATTTTTAGTGATATAATACAAAGATTCATATCGCCTCTAATGCATAGGAATGTGATGAAGGTAAAAAGTTCATTAGACACTTTTCATTTTCTGTGCAGTGTTGGACGACTGACAAGAATTCGTTGCATCCATGGAACTGTGCTGAACATAGAATTATTAGTTATAATTTGAATTGCCCAACGCGTTGGTCCTGGTCCAATATAAAACGTGCGACAAACCCCTGCCTGGGAACTGCTACGTGTACGTCTTGCTTTCAGCATTATTACACATATTACTCTTTTTGTAATTACCATATTAGCCTTGTTTGACCAACGGAAGGTTTGTATCTTCTTTATTCATCTTAAGATAGATAATATTTTGTAGACGGTCTGATGGCGAACATGGATCTGTAAAGATCTAACATCTTGTCCTCTACCACTAAGCCACCGTGCTTCCTCCCAGAAAAAATAATATCTATTATTATTAGATTATGCTTATGACTTGCAGGATTGCCGTTAGATGGTGTTATTTTGTACACGAGCATTTTGTTTAATGTGGCAACACCTGTATTTAAGGGGCACATGTATCAGCTTCAAAACACACTATATATATATTAATTATCAAAGAAAAGTTCTGCAGAAGCCAATCGTATGCTTGTAGAAGCTTATAATAAACATATTCCATCAGCCAGCATGTGTAAATGATGGTTTAAACGCTTCAAGGTGGCGATTTCAGTGTTGAGAACAAAGAACATGGGAAATTTTCGAATAAATTCAAAGTTGAATTACAAGCTTTGCTTGTTGAATATTAATCACAAACGCGATAACAGTTTGCAGAAACTTTACAAGTAAGTTAAACAACTGTTTCCAGACGTCGACATCCCTTAGAAAAGATCCAAAAAGGAAAATGGGTAAAGACGAAAAACAACTTGCAAAATTTTTATTGACAGTTATTTGATTATAAAAAAGAAAGTCTTTTCTTTATTGAATTGTTAGTGATGATAAAACTTGGATTTATTTTGACAATGTGTTCATAGGTTGACCCAGACCAGGCATCAATATCTCAAGCAAAACGCGATATCTACCGAAAGAAGGCTTTACTCTGCATCTGGTGGAACTAGAAGGGTGTTTCGTATTTCGAGCTGTTGAAACCCAGGCAAGTAGTTACTGCAGACCGCTACCGTCAACTATTACTACTTGATTTTAACGTAGCTTTCATGGAGAATCGTACAGAATGGGCCAATAGACATGACAGGGTCGTATTCCTCATAACAATGCTCGACCACATGTTGCTAAGCCTGTCTGGGAAACGATGGACCTCTGGACTTGGATGTTTTACTCCATCCCGCAGACTCACCAGACTTCTGACTATCACTCGTTCGATGCATCATGAACTTTCGGAACAGCGCTGCAATTCTTACAAAGTAGTGAAAAATTGGCTTGATGGATGGATTGCCTCAAAGATCAGGAATTCTTCCAGCATGGAATCCATTTATTAAGCTGAAAGATGGACGAAGGTTGTAGTAACTCTGGACAATATCTTGAGTAAATATTTTTTCGTTTAATAAATAAACCAATCTGTTTCACTAGTCGAAAAATCACGCAAGTCATATGCATACTCCCAATAAAATTATTCAGTTAGCTGTTTTCGATGCATCCAATTCTGCATAGCTAATTCACTCAGAAACTACATATTTTACGCTGTGGATTTTTTTTTTTTTTTTTTTTTAAGTGGATGTAATACAATAACTAATCTGTAATTTGCCATAATATCATTGTGTTACGTTCTTTATGAATATTCCTTGTATTGTGCTGAATGCCAAGGTAATTATAACTTCTGTTATCTCGACCAAGATGTTTCACTTTCGCTGTCCCTGGTAGTCTGCGATAGAGGAAAAAGGTTTATTTATGCTTCTGTTGGCTTCAGAATTTACGTTTAGATGAATAATTAATACAGGAATGAAACTTAGCAACCACTTTCCTTTGTTGGAAAATTTAGTAACTGATTTAATTAATAATTTGTGGACTCACGACTGTTTAAAAAAAATAAATAAAATAAAATAAAGTATTTTGCTATCAGATACTTCTACATCCTCGCTTCCAGAATAGTCGTTTGCTATGTTCACTAGTTCAGGTAATATTTTGTAACTACAAAACAGTTTGGCAGCATGGTGTCAAAGATATTATTCCCAGGATAATGAGAGAACACCACAACAATAGTTCACTGAATTTGTTAGTGGAAATTCGTTTAGTAGTTGTTGGTAAGCAATAATAACAGAGATAAAAACAGGAAAGAGGTACCAAAAGTAATTATTTTCTAGTTTTTACTTTTGCAGAAAGTAAAGAAGTGAATTCTTGTAGGTTACTCAAAATATCCGTTTTCCATACTTTATATTGCCATCTATTATATAAAATTTAAAGTAATTTCGTGTGGGATAGCATCACGGGAAAAGGGCTGATCCATTTGAAATTAATTTTGGAATTTATTTTTTTTTCTGTCATTTTGATTAAAATGTGTATCCAAAGCGAGGTTCAAAATTTTCGCGAAAAATAGAATATTTCACGTGTCTCAAATTAGAATGATGGAACTCAATATTTTAACTCATTAAAATAAGCGTACATACGTACCAGTGCTCTCGGAATTTTCCATTTTAAGGGTGTGTGTGTGTTATTTTCTATATTTTTTCACCATATTTAAATCTGTTGTGTGTTGTTTTTGATCGGATCCCGTCCAAAATGCTTGAAATAAATTTTGAAACATAGTAATCACCTAAAGCTGGTTTCTTCATCATGTTACTTTGGTTAAAGGACGTATTCTATGGAGGTACGGGTCCAAAATTTATGTCAAAAATAAAGTGTCTTATGTATTTTTTTTTTTATTATTACACTTTCACTCAAATCCGTATTCTAAGGAGGGAAGAAGGTTCAAATATAATCCGAAAGCCTACTTTTCCCGTACGAACAACGGACATTTCAGCCAGTCTATGATTCAATAGATAACTTTGACTACAAATTTCTGAAAATGTATATACTGCACTGAACTAAAAATTGACTACAGTGGACTTAAGTAATTACTAGTGTTGTTGTTTAGAGTATATTGTTACTGTCAGTGTATACTGTCACTGTAGGTAGTATTATTAATTGGTATTGTTTATAATACACATTGCTAAATATATTTTCTGTATTTACTCTTTTCGAAATTCAATAAGCGATTAAATCTGATTTTCCGTGGATCAAGTGAGCCATAGTCGGAATATCTTAAAATTTCCATTTAGTTTTGACAGACTGAACTGTTATTCCACTAGAAAATTAGACTTAGAAATTTCCGTCCTTCTAGAGTTAAGGATAATAGTAATAAATAAAAAGAAAGGAGGAGGAGGATATTTTGGTATAGTACTTCTTTACAGTCCACCATAATAGTTCTAAGTTTCGTATTAACACGGATCAGATTTTGGTGAATCTATACTTCTAACAGCATATTTCTTGCTTCTCTGACGTCGCACAGTGGGGCGAAAACGCAAAAAGCTGGCCAAAATATGATAACTATATTCAAATTGAATGAAATTTAGTATTAAGGGGTTATTGAAGTTGCTGATTACGATTCTGCAACTACAGTTGAAAAAAACTAAATGGCGGATCCAACATGGCGGAATAAAATTTGCAAAAGTCGAAAAAGTCGTAGAAATGTTCTCAAAAGTGGCGATAAAGGGGTTATTGAGGTTGCTAATTACGATTCTGCAACTAAAGTTTAAAAAAAAAAAAAAAAAATGGTGGAATAAAAAAATGTCAACATACCTCGTAATTTTCACAATGTATCTTTAACAATATTCACTTTTTTCGCATATTTTGATGAACAATTACTTGTTACTTACGTTCTTATTTATTAGAAATGTATTATTACTTAAATGACACAAATTATTGGTATTTGATTCGGTTATGATAACTGCAACGGCTTGTCACTGTAACATTAAATGAACAATAATTAACATCAACACGCTTGGTAATTGGCACGTTTTGGCAGCTACGTTTTTGTCGACAGCATTAATTAATATTCAGACTACCATTCTACAAAATATGAACGTGGTGCACGAGGGTGCACATAATGTTTTCAACGCTTTAAGTTAATAAAATATATAAACAATGTGAAAATTTTGCCTGACTTGCGATTCAAATTATAAATTATTACATCATTATTATTAATTTTTCACTTCATATACTTATTCTACTTACCAGTACGATATAGGAAAACTACAGATATAAAAACTATGAACGCGTTCGAAAGTTATAACTGTTTCAACGGACGCGTCACAATTCTTCTATTGTTCTCTACGTATTTGACCTGCTGAAGGGTCTACTTCAGAGTGACTCACGTAGTCGGAATAAAGTAAAAACCCTATTCTATTTATGGATTTGGGCCCTTCTAACATCACTCTAGCCAACTACATAAAAAAATTCCTATATTATTAACTTTCGTTTTTTTACTTTTGGCCAGCTTTTTGCGTTTTCGCCCCACTGTGGCGTCGTATTAAATAAATATACAGGTACACATTTTCGTTGAGAAATGCGTATTTCAACAGAAATAGACAATTTTCCTTTTATGGAATTAAATTTATTGTGCACTTAAGATACTGATAAAACACAATAATTAACATACATATACATTCTTGTGCTTAACAAGTTCGGTAATACGAAAAGTTAATAAAAATACAGGTAAGACACGAGCATTTCAAAGAAGACACATTTTACTTGGACGGACAATTCTTTTTTCTTTAAAAATAGCACCCACTTTCATAAGTAAGTTAAATTATACATTATTTTAATATATAATCCGGTGTTTTGTACACAGAAGTACTTTAAATCTGCGATGAGCGCGAGAACATTTACGTACTTCACTTTCCTGTTTTATGTTGCAGGTAATATTTTTATTGTATCACTCATTCAGATTTTGTTTTAACAACATATTTTCATTTCACAGTATTTTGGTGTAATTTGTTATTCAATCAACAATTTCTACTTCTTCTGATATGTAGATTTGTAATTCTTGCAGATATTTGTATTTCAAGTATAATAGGTTACTAAAACTTGATTGCAGTGTAATCGAAGTAAGCTATTCACTGATTTGCTTAAAATATACACCTTGATTATAATTTCAGCCTATCTTACAAGTTAACTAAGCATTAAAGGAAAATTCGTGGAATGTATAGATACTAGATTCATAAACACACCAACCCAGCATTTCGACAATGACTCAAGGAATGAATTACTTTCGTAGTCTATAATCAGCAGGTCACACATACACAATGTTACCTTAATGCAATAGAGAATTGAGAACTGAAGTGGACAATTCGCACTTTTATCAAAGCAGAGAAATTTAAGATTAAGTACTCGAATGCGCGGATGTACAGTATTACGCTTGAAATTTTCATATTTATATTTACGCGTTAAGATTCCTGCAGATATAATAGCTTTTGTTTATAGGTGATAAGTGTTAGAACAGAGACAGCACATCTCCATTTCATTGCACTTCAACTACACTAACTGCTGATGTCACCATTGACTCCCACCCAATTTAATGTGCGGGCATGAAGCCTCGCGGGTGATCATTACAGCATGATACAGGGGAGTTTAAAAAAAAAAAAAAAAAAAAAAAAAAAAACGTAATGCTGTTTATATGACGGAACTTTTGCATATTCTAGTAGCATTCATATTTATACCGGGTATATCAAAACGCCGGGAGCATAGGCCAACTTTACTTATAACGGAGATATGAAAGAGAGGAGAGCTGTTGGAATTTTTTTTTTTTTTTTTTTTGTCTGAAATTGTGGAATTTTTCCAAATCCCATCACTGGTACGGCGCCCACAGTTAAACGAAAGAGCAACCTTTGCATTTCTTCAGGAAGGGCACACACAAATGACACGGAGAACGTCCACATCGTTGTATAAGGGAATCCGTTTTTCAACAATGCTGTATCGTCAGTGTAACGAAGGCACAAGGGAACAGGCTGCCGAACTGGCAGCGCTGCTTTTATTTATTTAATTTAACATAGGTCGCCTTACCAGTGTGAAACTCAAACAGCTAGTAGAATTGGAAAAATTCCATCATTCTAGATTGAAAAATCACCTGTTTGAAAGAACTTTACATTGTTTCGTATCTTTATTCATAACGGAATTTGTCTTTGGGCACGGATTTTTGAAACACTCTGTACGTACAATACTTTGTTTCTTGTGCTATATAGAACTATATGGATATGTTTACGTTACATATTCTACATTTTGATACAAATAGAAAAAACATCTCTGAATTACTATGCATTCTCAAAACAGTCGGAACAAATAAACAATTGAAACATGAGATGTGAATTTTGCAATCGAGGCTCAGGCTCACTATCCTCAAAGAGGTTCGCGCTCACTAATCTTAATGAAGCCCACGCCAGCTCAAACTCGCACTCGCTCGATCTGTGATGCGTATCCTCAATGAAGCTCGCGCTCATTAAGGGTAGGGCTCTCTATTCTCAATGTGGGTTGTTCTCGCTCGAACTTAAACTGGATCGCTATCCACTTAAATAGCGTTCCTGCTCACACGTGCTTCTGCTCAATTATTAAGCTCGAGCCGAGTTTCAATATCCCTGCCTTAAGAATTTGTTTTTATTATTGAAACTTTACGAGTTTCGAAACAACATAGTCCATTTACCTTTTGTGCAAAGAGGTACGACAGAAATAAAACTTGATACCATACAATCCTATTGATGGTAGATTTTACTGAACTTTCCCTATTGTTAACTTACGCCTTTACTAACTGGAGAAACGAACAGTGTGCAAATATGTTGGTAGACCATATCTTTTATATTTCTGGATATATTTAACTAATTACCGAGATGGTATACATATGCTTTCTTGCGTATTTTATATTGCATTTTACTTTTTGAGGTTTCTTTAACTGTCACCGTAAGAAGCAAGATAAAACACAGCGAATTACTGTTTCAAAATCAACGCAACGCTATTAAGTTCTGGGCATTATAAAAACATATGAGAACTTCACCATGTTGCATACCTTAGAATAAACCTATAGAACCAATTTTTGTCTTGTATTGATTTCTTATATAAATATACATGAAATATTCGTAACAATTCATGCTGAATTGTAGGATTTATGAGCCTCTATCCATCTCTTCAACAGATGGAATATGATCATAATCTTGAAGCCACTGATGTTTCACATCGTAAAACATATGACATCGGAAGAATCATATGTTGTCAAACAGAACGAAGATCCATTCTTATTTAAGAATCTTCCTCCAACAAGCATGGCGTCCTTAACGTTTGTAGCAAATTTGTGTGTCACCTGTAAATAAGTATACAGTTTTATGAAATCACAAACTTTGTAAGTAGATCAACATTTAGTTGAATAAAGATTGTATAATCTTAAAATATGTTTTTCGTTTCTGCATATGCAAATGTTATGATCTATTCAAATCGTATTTCTCTCCAATGAAAACTGCAAGGTGTCTACTGAAGTTCCAAAATGAAATTTCATGACCTTTTCTTTACCAAACAATAAAATTTCGTAACATTCTGAAGAGCGAATTTGGGTGCGAATTAGGCCGATTTTCATGGATGTGATAGAAGCGTGCTTTCCTTGAAATTTGGTAGCGTCTAAAGTCGACCATAGACATTGTTGATGGTTAATTTTGACGTTCTATAAAATAAAATTTTCCAATCTGTACTCTTATTTGTACAAATAAAAAAATCGTGACCCAAAAGCTAAATTTCTTGACTTTCATGACCGTTTTCTGATTTCGTGACTTTCGTGACCGATAGACACCCTGAAACTGACATACTCATTAGTAATAATAAATTACACTCGGTTTACTTTATTCCCCTGATTAAAATACAGGCAAAAATTTTCAGTACGTGTATCATGTGGTATACTTAAATAAGAAAAATATTATTATTAGGTGTATGCATATGACTTGCAGGATTGCCATTAGATGGCGTTATTTCTTACACGAGCATTTTGTTTAATATGGCAACACCTGATTTAAGAGGCACATGTGTCAGCTTCAAAACACACTATAAGTCATTCGATCGGGGTATCAAAAACATGTTTCCTTCTCCCTGTGAAAATGTCCACTTTTGTTTCGTGAAAACTTCGGTTGTGGGAAGTTTTACTTTTCTTTCTTTTCTTCTTTTAATTATTAAACAAAAGTTCTGCGGAAGCCCATCATATGCTTGTGGAAACTTACAACAAACATACTCCATCACCCAGTGTGAAAGATGTGATGGTTTAAACGCTTCAAGGTGGCGATTTTGAGGACAAAGATCATGAAAAACCTTCGAATAAATTCAAGAACGTTAAACTGGAAGATTTACTTGAAGATCAATCTCAAACGCAACAGCAGTTTGCACAAGCATTACAAGTCAATTAAGCAATTGTTTCCAGACGTCTACATACCTTAGGAAAGATTCAAAAAAAGGAAAATGGGTGAAGATTAAAACCAACTTGCTAAATTTTGATTATCAGGCAAAAAAAAGTTTTCTTTATCGAACTGTCACTGACGACGAACAGTGGATTTATTTTGACAAAAGATCATAAGTTAATCCAGGTCAACCATCAATATCTCAAGCAAACCGCAGTATTCACGGAAAGAAGGCATTACTCTGCATCTGGTGGGATTAGAATGATGTTTTGTACTTCAA
The DNA here is from genome assembly GCF_964235325.1 of Thermobia domestica. NCBI lineage: Eukaryota > Metazoa > Arthropoda > Insecta > Zygentoma > Lepismatidae > Thermobia > Thermobia domestica. The sequence goes on along the minus strand of NC_137465.1, from coordinate 147,887,816 downwards.
GCTGTTGAGACTCGGTGAAATAGTTACTCCAGACCGCTACCGACTACTACTATTACTTGATTTGAATCTAGCTTTTGATAGAAAATCGTACAGAATGGGCCAATAGACATGGCAGAATCGTGTTCCTTCATGACAATGCTCGACCACATATTGCTAAGCCTGTCCAGGGAACGTTGAACTTATAGACTTGGATGTTTGACCCCATCCCGCATACTCAATAGACCTATTCCCTTTTCACTACCACTCGTTCGATGAAGTGTGGACTTTCGGAACAGCGCTACAATTCTTATTAAGTAGTAAAAAATTGACTTGATGGATGGATTGCCTAAAAGATGAGCAATTCTTCCAGCGTGGAATCCATAATTTAAGGAAGATGGACGAAGGTTATAGCAACGAAGGACAATATCTTGTATAAATATTTTTTCATTTAATATTTACTTGTCGAAAAATCCCGCAAGTCATATGCATACTCCTTGTAAACGTATTCCGTAGCTATTTTTCATGCATTCAATTCCGCATAGGTTCATCAAACAGAAACTACATAATTATGCTGTGAAAAAAAAAAAAAGAAGTTTCTTAAGTAAATGTAATACAACAGCTAATCTGGAATCTGCCATATCACTGTGTTACATTCTTTATGAATTTCTTTGCATTGTGCCTTATAAAAGGCAATAAACTTCAGTTCAATGACTGCAGTAATCTGAGAAAAATTCTTTGTAAATTATCTCGACCAACATATTTCATTTTCCTTATTTCTGGTGGTCTGCGATAGAGGGAAGAGTTTTATTCATACTTTTTGTTGGCATCAAAATTTACGTTTAAATGAATAATTAGTACAGAAACTGAAACTTAGCAACGCTTTCCTTCGTTGGAAAATTTTAAAAACTGGTTTAATAATAATAGTTTGTAGACTAACGAATGATTAAAAAAAAAAGCCTGTTCCCACTGAAGAATGACGGCCATTTTTCTTGTGTAGTTTCGAAAATACACGTATTTTCTCTAGGTCTATTTTTTCCACCTTTGTTCGAAACACACCCGAAAAGTGTAAAAATTATGTACGACTTGTAAGTGGAAATAACTCAAAAACTCAACGGTAGTTTCCAGACGTTGACATTACAAGTTGATTCGTTCCACACAATGTCAGTAGAAAAACGAAAATGTAGGGCTCATAGCGAGTCACTTTTTTTAAAACTAAAAGTTACTTTTTTTTTTTTTTTAAAGCTGGTCACTAAAAGTTACTTTTTTGGGAGGTAAAGTGACTTTTCGTGTGATTTATGTATTGCATTGACAGTTTTCTAAAAAAAAGTTTTAAAAAAATAAATGAAAAAAAGGCAGAAACTTGTTACTCATTACTCTTCTGAAAGCTTCAGTACTTGCTGCCACATGTGAAACAGTCAGTTTTATTCTCACTTCAGCTTTTATTCTTTCTAACGCACAGTGGATGGTTGGTGGATGCTTAAGTTCTCAAGACGGAGTTGAGAACCCTTCTGTATCTATTCTTTCTTGTATCATAATAGTCTTTTAGTTTTCTCTCGTAATAGTTAACGCTCCGCTCAACGTTGTGTGTGTTTGTGTGGTTCATCATGTTTGTCTTGTGTTATGCTTCTTGTATGTTCTTCTTAAGAGTGGGTGATGAATTTGAATATTTCATGAATTTGAGAACTCTCAATGATAAGTTAAATATAATGTCTGGGATAAAGAAATTCGGAAATAGGTTTCATTTACTCAGAAGCTTCTTACATCTGCTAAGTCTGCTTACCGTAACTACAAAGCACACTTAGAAAACCTAAGAAAAGGAGAAAAGCTGAAACAAAACAACAAAGAGAGAGGTGCTGGAGAAATTGACAAAGAAAAAAGGGGGCAGGATGGGATTTTGATCACTTTTTCGTGTGTTTTTGGTCACTTTTTAGCTATTTACAAGAGACCAGACCACTGTGAGCCGTGAAAATGTGATGGAATGCCAGACGAGATCTTCATTGCCAATTTCCTGCTTGGAAAATTGGTGTCCTACCACTTTAAATAGTAAGCACATGATCTATCTATGTGTTGGTTATTCATATATCATCGTGTTGCTTATTCTGATTCGACATCTTCGGCAATTATTTTTGCATGTATTGTACACACAAAAAAGAAAACTCCTCAATAAAAACAGCTGCCAGAAGATGCCAAATGACGTATTGCTCTAGAAAAGCAGCACACCAAAAAGCTAATCGTTTCGCTGGTAACTCGGGGAATGAAGCATTCTCCTGGCAAGCAAGAATTCAGCATTCAGATCCACAGGATGTTAACAATCAGCAACAGTGAAACTAGATAAAACTCAACTCAGACAAATGCATAATGGATCACCTGAATATAATACACTCCTCGCCGATTCAGCGATCGGATTCTCTGTATTAGCTCTAAATGCTAAATTTAGTTTTATCTTCTTCCACATTTGAGTGAATCCCAGAGAAAACAACCACATATTTTGAGCATTATATTAAGAATTTCGTCAATGCTTAAAAAAAAATTTAAAAAATAAAATCAAGGCCCCTAATGAGATGTATATAACAGTAAAACAACGTGTGTAAATCATGGCACATGGTCGGAATGCACAGGACTGTTCGTAGGGACTGCGTAAAGCATGTGGTGACGAAGTGCTGTCATATTGGACATTGGCACGTTAGGTGAAAATGTTATTCGCCGTACACAAACAGATTATATCTAGAGAAGGAGGGCTGAAGTCTCATGTGGTTGCCCATGTTTTTCACCAAATTTAGTAAATGGTAATCGGTACATCCAGCCAAAAAGAAAAAAAATAAACTGCAGAGATTATTGGTACAATTAACTAATTTTTATGAAACTTACAAATTAATATACTGCTGAAGACAATAGGTAAATTAATCACGTATTTTTGAAAAACTGAGTGAACTTAGTAAATGACTGTAAAATATTAACACTGATATACATATATGGAAATTACATAAAAAAAATACGATATTCGTTAACTAATGTTTCTTCTTTACATCATCCAAGTAATGGAAATATCTAATACATAATTTTATCTGTTTTATATTACCAACTTGCATGATAATTCTAATTGTTATATGCTTACTGAATATCTAACGATTAGATTTGATGTTAGAAGCATCAACTGTCTTACGCTGGAACTACAGGCTTATTACTAGTAGAAGTGACAAAGCGTAATCTTAACTACAAGATAGGCTCAAGGCAATTACAGAAAGATATTCATTTAAAAAGTAAAAAACTTTCCTTAAATTTAAGTTATAGTATTGTGACAGGCCAATCAAGATAGAGAGAAAAAAATTATATCGGGATAATGAACCCGCAGGCACACCCACGCGGAGGTCCATCGGGTCCAGACCCTTTCCCAAAACTTCGTAACTCGGGTATCTTTGTACACTTTCTTAATAAAAATATACTTGTTTAGCAGAGAAATGACTGAAGTAGCTTAAAGATTTTGATTTTGCCTTCATTTGTACTTTCTTTTTCTTTCTTTCTTTACAAAACAATCTACTAGTGCTATCATTTTTGCTCAGAATATATGTAGCAATATTTAAAAACTATTTATTGATTTTCCGGATGTAAAATAACACTGGTTCACTACTACATAGTGTCTTGTAGTATTGGAGGGGGAACAATGGCTCAGTGGTAGAGTGCTTACCTCTGATGTGTGAGGTCCCTGGTTCGATCCCCGGCCAAGTAAGTTTGTGGTGGACAACATTGTGCTCGTGGGTTTTCTCAGGGTACTCCCGTTCAGTGTTTCTTCCAGACATGTTTTTGGGGGCACTGCTCCCTGGAGCTCTGAGAGTGCTCCCCGGAGGAGACCAAAATAATACGTCTATAATATAATAATAAATAAAATAGTACAAGGAGTGCCCCCGCGTACACTACTAAGTGTGCACCGCGGAACATTTCTTCTCAAAGAAACACTGCCCCGTTTCCTCCCACTTTCTCATTCCACCAATTCTTCCATCATCATTCACTTGCTTTAATCATCGTCTCCCTTAGCCCAGAAGGCACAATCGTCGGACGTTAAACTCAAATATATTTCATTTCATTCTTGTAGTATTGGACCACTCCTAAGAAAGAAAGAAAAAAAAAAATCTGCCTGCGCACCTGACACCACCTGTCACCTTTTACATGCAATATCTTGAGTTTGTCACTCTAAAACTTGCACTACAGTTTCCTTTATTTTTACCCGTCCCCGTCATTGTAGTAGTTTTGCCCATACCATTAGCTGGCTTTGTCTTAGGTAAGCCACACGGTCAATATTTTTTATATTTCTCTTAGAAACCTTATAATACGAATTCAACCATACTACATGGTTGGAAAGCACTTCATTTTATTTATTTATTTAGCAGCGCAAACGTGTATTCAGATTACACGATGGAAGTAAAACTGCTCTGTGGCAAAAATGTATTTTCTTCTCTTATATTTTTTACGACTAGAAATCGCTCAGAAATTCTTAAATGTTATTGTGAGAGTCTGAGTCCGAATAATGTACAGCAAATCCTTCAGTGCGAAAGTTAATAATCAACTCGTTACACTATAGGGTAGGTGTAGAAGTAGCTACATAATGTTTAAAGCGATATCACTACAAAGCCATTGATAACAAACAATCGTGATAATCTCCATGTTCAAAAGAAGGGTTAACACGCAATACTGGTGAATTCCGGATGAATGAATCTGACAATAGACATCAGTGAATGAGATTAATAAAATGCTCCTTGACTGGTTTACAGCTGAAGTAGTGCATGCTGTGTATTTGGGTTTATTCGTTTACTAACAGTTACAGGAAAGATACATGGCAGTTACTTTGGACTACCAGGACCTTCGCTAGTAACAACTATTAACTTGAACAGAAACTAGGAAAATACATATGGCAGGTCTCCCAGCAAACTTCTCCACTTTTACTAAATTCAACTTAATAAATGTTACCTATAGCATTAGAAAACCTCTACTTACAGGAAAACTATTCTTCTCAAGTTTCCACACCTTCGCAAATGAATCCTCGGCTACTGAGAGTAAATATCCTTGATCTGGAGCTATATCAATGGCTGTAATCCATCGTGCATGAGCTACAGCCTCGGCAATGATGTGAGTGTTTTTTGCATTGAAAAGTCTAATATGACCAGATCCATACCCGGCAATCAGGGTATCATCCCACAGCTTCACACTTGTACACGCAAACCTATAATACAGATATTATGTCAATTTGAAGTTATAATAACTCCTGTAAGATAAATTTAAGAAATTAAAGCAGAAAATTAGAAATATTGATTGATATTAATCTTATTTAACTTCTACCTTTCCTAGTGCGGCACGGAACAGTACACTACAAATAAAAATAAACACGTAAGAACTGAAAAATAAGGTAATAGAACAACAAACTAGCCCGTTTCAAAAGTTTTAAGTAAACTGCTTAACTTACTTTAGTGTGTTTACTGTGTGAAGCAAGAGTGACAACATCATTAAGCGAAATCACTAAAATTTACCTGTTTACACGCTTCCAATACTAAAATACTAATATACTCTTGATTACTTTATTTCTCAAGATATAACAGTAAATATTCTCAATAACTACAAGTGACTAACTTTACCCATAGCTTTCGATTATTCCGGTTTTTCTTATATCTCCAATACTATGCTTCCATAATATAATAACTCCACTGTCATCAGCAGACACCAAAGTATCTCTATTACTGGCTAAATCCGTAACAGCATAATTATGGGCCTTTTTTGTGTATATCAATTCTATATCAGATGTTTCTGATGGAACATAGAAGACGAGAATAGCTCCTTGATGACAACCTATAAAAAATAAATCAAGTGCAGATATTATAATATAGAACTCTTTTAACATTTTTGTGAAATGCTCCCTCCGAGAAGCTCGCTTTATCGATTCTGGACTTAACTTCACATATCATGTTTTATGAAGAAGATTGTACTAGCTTTCTCTAAATTAAGCAAAACATCAGTCAAGATAGCTACAGCTACGACTGCTATTGCAACCAAGCCTTGCAGCAGAATAATATTGAAAAACAATACATAACATTTTAGTTGTCACAAACCTTATGGTAATTTAAAGCAGTACTCAATTTGTGCTCGTATGTTTGGAACACCCACGTCGTTCGTCATTTCTCATCACTATATAACTGTAATTACCAATACAACTACTTTTTTTTTTCCAAACAAATCATTAAGGAGGCAATTAAAGAATACGAGTAAATGCGGAAGAAGTGCTGCAGTAAATTAACGGGGACGAAACGGATAACCCACAGAAAACCTATGGACACCATGTTGTCCATCACAAACTCACACAGCCTAAAATAATAATAATAATAATAATAATAATAATAATAATAATAATAATAATAATAATAATAATAATAATAATAATAATAATAATAATAATAATAATAATAATAATAATAATAATAATAATAATAATAATAATAATAATAATAATAATAATTATTATTATTATTATTATTATTATTATTATTATTATTATTATTATTATTATTATTATTATTATTATTATTATTATTATTATTATTATTATTATTATTATTATTATTAAGAAAAGAAATTCTTTGCACCATAGGTGACCACTTTACAACTGAGCCACTGTGCCCCCGTGCAATTTCATATGAATCTCAAGTTTGTCTCCAACAAACTAATTGTTTAACTACCTAGGTATTTCGTGTTGCAACTGATGGTTATTAAGGAATTAAATTGAAGAAAGTAACATACATACCCACACCAATATGGTTACTTCCAATTTGTGCGATACCTCTGGCATATACTCCTATTCCCTCCGTACAATCCAAGAAGCCATGAGAGAAAACAATTCCTGATTGTTCGTCATCAAATATCTGAACGCCAAACGTTGATGCAACAATAAACAGAGAATGCTTGCCGATTTTACACCAAGCCACCTAAAAGTGAAATGAATAGTAGTAATAATAACAGGGTTTCCGTAGACATGTAAAATCACAAAAAGTCAAATAACTTTGATTTTATCAGGGAAAAAGTCCATAAATATCAGATAAAAGATGTACATATTTAGGAAAATTAGAGGAAATGTTTCGAACGTAAGTGGAACTGCCGTTTAAATCACGCAATAATCTAACATTATCTTAAAAAACTCAATGGTACAGATGTATTACACGAACAATGAAGTGTTCATGTAACGAGTTGAGTTGAGTTGATTTTAGTTTAGCGTCCCTTTCAGCAGCGAGGCTATATGAGACGTGGACCTACTGATTAACGTGGAATCCGAACCACATGAGCTCCCGCCGGGAATCGAACCCGGGCCTCCCACGCCAAAGGCGCGTACGCTAACCGCTTAGCCACGGAGGAGCTCGTGTTCATGTAACGAATCGTTCTTTTGGGATTTTGGCTTATATTTTGTGTACAGTATTGTATGTAAGTACATGTTATTTTGCATTATAGAATGTATAGTTTCCTTCCGTATCCAGTTGGATCTCATATATTAACTGTTCTTATATTTATATGCAGTAATAATCTGGGATTTTGAAACATTTATAGGACTTACAATTGCTTATTCGAATTTATAAGACTCTTCTTGGTCAAATGACTAACGCGCGTCCTTCTGTACCTACGGTCTCGCGTCCGCATATTTCTGTGCGTATGGTCCTGGATTTGATTTCTGGAGGGAGTGCTTGCCTTGGACTCCATTTTAAAACAGTACACCCCGTCTCATATAGCCTAGATGCTGAAAAACGTTAAACTCCAATCGATCGATCGAATGCATACAGGATTAAAAGATGAGTGTTCGTTGACTAAATGGGGGTGGTAGAAATCGCACTACAATCTTTTCTATGTCAGTGAAAGTTAAGAAATTAGTTCGTAAAAGTATGCAGGAACCCTGAATAAAGGTTATATATATATTCATTTAATGATTTTTTTTTAATGCGATCTCCCAGTTTCTTTGTACCAGTTTAAAAATCTATGCAACATACCTTTGCAAGAAGTATACGATTTACTTACACAACAAAGCAGGTGACAATTTACACAATATTACTTAGGATATATTTATGATTCTTTAAAATATAAATCAAAATTGTATTACACATATAAAAACTTAATAATATTAATCTAAAATCAGTTACTACAAAAAAAAATATATATATATATATTGCAATATATACTTGTATATCTATATGCTACATTGATTCAAGTGGCAAAGAGTTTAAATCGCTCCTCCTATATTTGAGGAACTTATAATTCAAAGCGGATCCTTCTCCGCTGGTCTCTTGCTAACGCGTGCGCCTTTGGCCCAAAGCAATAAAATTTGAACATATTATGTTGGTTTGGGTTGAACATATTATGTTGGTTTGGGTTTCACTTTAAACTGCAGATCTACGTATCATACAGCTTTGGTTCTGAAAAGGGACGCTAAAATTTAACACACAACAAACAATATTCGTAAACAATATAAAAATGTTTACAACAATATCAAAATGTTTACTCAAGAGCCCATCTACTATTCGGGACACAAATTAGTTATGCTAAACTATCGTACCTCACTTGTGATATAGGCATAATCCTCCTCCCCAATATATAGGACTCTGAAGGAAGATGTATGTATATTTTCAAACAACAGGGCCAACTTCAATGAAATCTTCACCGATGTCTGTAATTAAATACTATCAACACACCTAGGTTCCATCGGACTGATGAGCAGCACGCAACGAGCAGCAAGATATATCTTCATAATAAAACATAGGCGTCTCAATCTGTCAGTCTGGGAGTCACGCTAATTCATAATAGTAAACACTTACGCTAACAGATGTAGCTATCTGTGTTATCGCTTGCTACTCAATGATTTAAATCAATACAATATTCTGTATAACGAAGTTTTTCAATAATTAATAAATATGGTATGAATAAAGTTTGACGTGGTTGGTGGGCAAACTTAAAAATAATGCATTTGTTAAATGTAAACAATTAGTGCTTTTAATTATGCACGATTTTGACATATAGTAAACAGCAGACGAAGGCTCAAGTGGGAAATAATTATTGATAAATAACATAATTACTTTTTCCATTGTTCAAGCTTTGCTTTTAGCATACATAAATTTGATTTAACCTACTCGGTGAGCAGAACAATACGTTTATTGTAAAAAAAAAAAAAAAAAAAAAAAAAAAAAAAAAAAAAAAAAAAAAAAAAACGTGTCACAGTTTCGCCAACTATCTATCTACTTTGGCTTCATCAGACACTATGCGATGAAGCCAAATGAATAGCTGGCGGATCTGTTACAAGTTAATATTTTTTAAATATAATAAACGCATTGTTTTGCTTAGCGAGTAGATTAAATCAAACATAATTACATTTCGTTCAATTCCTTTGATTGCCTAATTATTTTCATCAAATGAAATTAATCTTTTCATTTCCTTTTGCAACAAAACTCTCTAATTACGTCTCCGTACCGACTTCGAAAAATCATTTACAGAAGACATGAGAAAGCTCATTTCAGGGAGCATAACATCATTTTTTATATATACTTTCGATTTTAAAACTGAAATTAAATCCAGAAATAGCTTGTACAGAAACTATTACTTAACATTAGACCAATAGTTAACAGTGTCTTCTCTAAAGGACAAGTGTCTTTTTAACTCCACTCCCTGGAGATATCCTTTACTTTCTAACAAATGGCTGACCCTGGATTTCCCAAATACAGCATAATACTACATCTTCCGAACGCAGAATAATCTCCACGCTACGTTCTGACTCCACCACCATTAACCAGCCGGCTCCAGCACACTGGTCGCCATGAATTCCTCAGAATATCTCCCGAAAGCTCCTAAACTCAACATCTACATAAATAAAAATGAAAGTGACTATGTTTGTGACTTACTAATTATTGAACCACCGAACCGATCTCGATCAAATTTTCAACATAGATGAGGTTTGGGCCTGGGATAGTTTTTTCATTTCATTTTGACGGTGCAACTTAGGTGAGGGCGAGTGGATACATATATAAATGATTGAAAATGATGGGTCGCTGAGATGAATAGTGACACTTCCTATGCTATTTAAATCCAAATTCAGACCCACAACTTGGGGGAGAGGGAGATATATAAAAATAATCGAAAATGACCGATATCAGAGAGCGCTTCAGTAGTTGCAAAAAGCGAATAACTATAACACTAACGGAACATATTACTAATTTTTCTTAGTTTAATCCAGCGACGCTAGTTCTTCCTAAAATCCATGAACCTGGCAACGTAAAAACACGGTTTCCAGTTGAAAGCCTTTTGTGGTTGCCATCTCTGCTTTCCTTGACTACTGGAACTAACTTCATATTTAGCTTTCCTGTCATATATCAAACAATTCTACCTTCTGTAGATGTAACTTCGTTATACAGCAATATTCCACTTCAAGTTCCTAAATCTCAACGCTATTGATGTATTCCCCCCCCCCCAAAAAAAAAAAAAAAAGTTTTAAAACATACAACTCCTAATCCAATTTGCCTTGCTTCTCCTAACAAAGAGCAATTTTACATTTGAAAATAACCATTGTCATCAAATCAAGAGCACTGCCATGAGGACTTACAATCTCTCCGATACACCAACCTGAAAAACAATAATCTACTCATCAACATTTCAACTTTTCCCCTTAATTTATATAATGCCCAACGAGCTACTACCACAGTTCCTAAACAAGAGCTACTCAGAAGGGTAGACCGAAAAAATTCGGAATTTCTTTTTTTTTCAAGTCGTAATACCTCGGAAAAGTTGGGAATTGGGGAGACTAAAAAGGAGTAAAGAAAAAAAGAAATAAAATCGGTTTATATCTTCCGGTCGTGCATGTGTTCTAAGGTTTGCCTAAATTTGGAAAAATTTACATTTTAACGATAATTTTTAACATTTTTCAATTAGCCTTTTCCCAAATATAATACCTCAAATTCTTATGTATTAGAACCACAGAAACTAATGTTTATTAAATCCATCAACTCCTTACGGTCGCATATTGCCTTTAAAGTTAATGAAATTTTGGAAAATAATTTGCAAATAAAGGTGGATCACAGTCCAAGGGGAAAAAATACTAACTACTTACATGTTTATCTTTTCTTTACTGAATATAAGTTTCAATGTTTAAAAAAAACAATTATTTTAAACCACTAGTAAGACAAAAAATTATCGTAGAAATGTGAATTTTTCCAAATTTTCGGCAAACTTTAGAGCATGTGCGCAACCGGATGATATAAACCGATTATATTTTTTTTCTTTATTTCTTTTTAGTCTCCCCAACTTTTCCGCGCTATTACGACTTGAAAAGGAAGAAAGAAAAAAAAAAATGATTTTTTTTCGGTTCACCCTACTACTCAATCAAACTCACCTGGTCCTTCTCCAATCATGCAGTCATCTTCATGTATATGTCTGACTAGAGAATGGATGTTTCTAAACACATTAAACCTGTCTACAGTATGCAGTAATTTTATTCAAACCAGTCATTACACTATACCAAACGTTCACTGTCTATTCTTTTCCATTCAGGGAAACCCTACCAGGGGCAGATCCAGGGGGTGGGACGATTGCCCCCCCAGAAGAGGAAACTTTTTATTTTATATATAAATAAAGCCCATCCCAGAGATTGGAACTTTAAAAGTAGCTCTAAGTAACAATATTACAACCCACCGCCCCCCCCCCCTTCAGAAGTCCGTCCCGGATCCGCCCCTGAACCCTACCTTTTCCGATCGATTGTCCAACAACTACCTCAAGATCCTCTCATTAGCACTCATCAAATATCTCAATCTTATCAGCAAACAAGTCACTCATGATTAAAGAAAGAAACGAAAGGAAATAATCCTGCCTCTATAACATCTTCTACTGCCAGCTTCCTTACTACCCATTGCCTACAGAAACTAATGAAATACCCACCACCTCATCTGAAACCTGAATCGTTTACCGAAGGTCTTCCCATCCCCAACTTCCCTACCCTCGTTTACTAGAAATGGTTCGCTGAAAGACATCGCACCTCCATTAAACAAATACTAGAAACCCAAATATAAAATTTGTCGTATATTCAATACCGTTTTGACCTTCCAACAATGCATTAAGAAGATAACACACATTTTACATCACTCCGGTATTCTTTAAATCTCATTTACATCCTTAAATGCACCCACTGTCCCACATTCTACATTGACAAAGCTGTAACTCCTTTTCCAATTCGCATCTAGAATCACCGACATTCCTGCAGTGCTTATTCTACATCTACCTCTCGAAGAGCACACAATTCATTACAGTGGTACATTTCACAACACTTTCTCGTAAGTATTCTCAAAACTCTTCCCTCTGATCTTCCATGTTCCTCAGAAAGAGGCGAAAAGACAATTAACTTACCATCTTATGTGCGAACCGCCCATATCTTAACCATCTAATATATAATACCCTACCACCTACCTCAATACACCATTTCCCCATACATTTTTTAAAAATATTTTCCAAGTTGTTTTCTACCTTTTACTTATTACTTTTTAACCATTATTATTAATTTATGTATTATGTTTCATTAATTTATATAGTGAATCATTTACAATTAGTGAAAACGTAATAATACATACATAAAATAATGGTTAAACATACATAAATTAATGGTTAAAAAGTAATACATAAAGTGTAGGTTATAATGTAGGATGCAAAGATGTATTGAGGTAGGGTATTATAGATGATAAGACATAAGCGGTTCGCATATAGGATGTTAATGTTAAGTGTCTTCCCATCTCTTTCTAAGGAATATAAAAGATCTGAGGGAAGTGCTTTGAGGACACTTACAAAGAAATGTGGTCAAATGTACTACTATAATGAATTTGTGCTCTTGGAGAGGTAGATGGGGAATACGAGCACTGAATATCGGTATAAATTTCATTCCTTTTTCTTACATTAATACAAAGGTTTCCCATTTATTAATGTTTTGATCTGCTGCACTCTCATCAACCCACCCTCCCTTAGGTTTATTCCCCCCCCTTCCTGGTGGCACTATCACGTAGTCATGTAACCTAGCATTCCAACACAGCGCCGACCTAATGTTTTATATTTATTCTCTGTCCTTTACTTTTTCTTCTTTCTTTCCTCCCTACAACATTTCTCCTTCCTATCCGATGAAACGAGCAGCGAAAATGCTTATAGTACTTTTTTGTGTGGGTAGTTGTTGTTTCAGTCTTCTGCTAAGTAAGTAATTTTTCATTCCGAACTCGGTATTTCTTTGTTCCAACAACACACACGCATGTTACAAAACAGCTTACTTCTAAGGTCACCACCGCTTATGTACAACTAGTAAAAGTATTGTTGAAATTCAATGAATATTTTACTGATATTGCAGGTAAAAGTAACACTTCAGATCGAAAATTACGAACATAATACTCCTGTTGCAACTGGAAATTCAACAGCCTTTGTTTAGAATTAATAACTGATTTATTCAGTGCTCTTACAGTAGATCAACTTGTATTCCATCGAATTGATTGATGTGTTAATGGAAATGTCAGCTCCGATGTTATTTGTCCCCGTCACGAAAAGGCCAATGACTGGAAAATCTTTCTCACTTAAAAAAAGAAACTCCCAGAATAAAAACAATGCTCAACAATTAAACTTGTAAAAAGTGTAACTTAATACAAGCTAAATGAAATAATAAAATAACACGACAAAGATTATTAGAAATCGCAAAAGCGCTATAAGATTAAATAAAACAGACAACATACAGGGTGTTTCAAAGTCCCCTGACATAGGGTAACTCAGTTATCAGAGGAACAAAATTTAAGAGGAAAAATCATCTCCAAATATGTTTTCAGTGTAAAGTAAAGGATTTTTTTTTTAATCGGACGAGCCGTTTGGGCTGTACACTCTTTATGCGTAAATGAAAATGCAACGTTGCCATTTACCTGGATCCACAACATAAGTGAATGAAGTTACAGTCATTTACGCTTGTGTGTCGATATGCAGCCCCCGTTTCAAACATGCCCTCATTCACCTTACTCTTACAAAATTTATCCACCTCCCGGTAAATGGCAACGTTGCATTTTCATTTAATATTGGGTGCATAAAGAGTATACAGACCAAACGGCGTCCGATTTAAAAAATTCCTTCACTTTAGATTTAAAAAATATCTTCCCTTTAGATTGAACTCATCATATTTGGAGACGGTTTCCCCTCTTACATTTTGTTGTTATTCTAATAATAGCAGAGTTACCCTGTCAGACGACTTCTAAGACATTCTGTATAAGTGACTACAAGAATAGGAATAATAATAATAATAATAATAATAATAATAATAATAATAATAATAATAATAATAATAATAATAATAATAATAATAATAATAATAATCAGCGGCGTCTCTAGAGTTCTATAACAGGAAAGTCACATCAGCAATAGCGGTGAAACTGACTTTGTACACACACCCTCCCCCGGTTTCGCAAAATCATTCCTGCACCAGGGTCCCTCACACCAGAGATGAGCGCTCTACCACTAAGCCACCGTGATCTCTTTCAATAGATTCTGCAAACTGGTCTCCGTTACATATTCATTAACATATATAGTTAAGAGTATAATTTGCAACGGATATACAAAATGAAGTAACAGTGAAAAGTTAGCTAGCTTCGTTTATAGTGTATTTACTTCTAAAATAAAGACACGATAACATTTCATGGTACATTGAAATAAATGTGCATTCAATTTCTACACAGAAAAAATAAGTTACGTAAACATACATTAGGTGTTATTAAGTTCCGGTAGATTCTTCTCGCCCTTGACATAATATGAGTCATTCTTTTGTGTATGTGCGAGAACCGAAAATCCATCCTACTTTGCTCGGTTGAGTGAATCACAGCCACAGAACTTAGGTTTCGTCCTATTTCCTCTTCTTCCCTGTTCTGTCTGTCGACCAAACCGGGTTCTTTATTCACGAAAAATGTGTGATTACATTGTACGTAAAGGCAAGCGTTCAAAGGGCTGCCTGCTGAGGCAGGCGATCACTTGAAAGAGGTAAGCCAGAACACTTGAAAAGAGAGTAACATCTAGCATAGTGACTTATACTATGTTGCCAAATTTCTCACAGACACCATTCACGGTTGCAAACTCTATTTTAAGATAACTAAATGTTTTCTTCGTATAAAGAATAAATGTCCATATTTTTTAAAATTATTTTTCTTCGCATTAATTGGGAAAGCACGTGACTTTGTGACTACATTATACAGCTGCCCCTAATAATAATAAAACATGCAAGACCTAAAAAAAAAAAAAAAAATGTTAACTATTTCAATCCCGCGAATAAATGCAAGAAAACGGTCAAAAGAAACAGGGGTATTCTCCAAAACCTGACCAAAACTATTAAGTAGTCCTAAACGTACTCTTGAGGTCTGAGCATTCCGTGTTTCATCGACAGAAAACAGTCAGCGATCATAAATAAATGTAACAAATACTATAACCTTAGATATGTCCTACGTTATGCATAGGATAGCATACTGTCACAGCGGTTATAATATATAACAAAAGTGACCAGAGCACTAAATATACATTAATAATGCTTGTGTAACAGTTTCGACAATGTAACATCGCCGAAATTGATATACAAATATTATTAATATATATAACTAGTGCTTTGGTCAGTTTCCTTTATTAATCCTGTGGAATTTTTTCAAAGCTATAATGGACAATACATACACATGTTACATATGTATACACAATGAATACACATATGTAACATTCATCTTTTTAAAGATTAAATATAGACCTTAGTCGGTTTCAAAATTCCTTTCTATATTTTTGTGTTATCTCCAGTAACGCTGTTTTACATGGTAACTGGAACTACTGATAACTATAAACGATGTAGAAAGGTTTTATTCGTGTAAGATCTGGGACAAAACATAAAATTTAAAGAAATACTACAAAATAAAATCAATGAAGAACTATAATAAAAATAATCTATACACACGTGCAAGGAAATTCCATCCTCAAATCAGTGCAAGTGCAACCATATATACAACAAAAGGTGGAATGTTCTGAAAAAATAAAATAAAAATAGCAAATAAAGCTCATGCAAAAATAAGCCACATAAAATAAAAGAAATAAAATAAACGAAAATATATAATTATGAAATTCATATGATAAATAACGACAGTAGACATACAAACGAAACAAAATATAAAGAAAAACAATTAGACGCCTAAAATGGTCACCTAGCTTTTACAGAACCTATACATAATTATTCAGGCTAATGATACCGATACGTTTCATTAAAGATTGCAAAGTGACTATCATATGCATGATTTAAATGTTGATTTACAACAAAAGCATCAGCTAAAGGACAACTCTCCTTTTCAGAAAGGTAGGTTCTAAAATATAAATATTGATCTTCCCCCTTTAAATACACTTCCAACATAAGTTATCTTTCCTACTGAAATTTCCATATAGTTATAAAGGAAATTCAAACTTAGGAAACTACTGTGAACGAAATGGATTTTTAATAGTTAACGCTTACCTGTGTTACTGAGGCAGGGCATAGACTGGTCCTTCCCACACATGTTACTTGTTTTGATCTAAGTTCAGGGTTGGAAACTGGAATTATATTAATTTGATCTCGATGTATAACAGCAATATGTGAAGCCCCTCTTTCACTGTTTGAAAAATTTACGGCTAAATTATTTGCAACTGCTGAAGCGCTGGATGCCAGCGTTAGAGTTCGCTCTCTATCATACATCTGAAAAAAAAAAAAAAAAAGTATAAAATTAAGAGTTTTAAGAGAAGTGTTTTAGATCTCATTCCTGAAATTAATAAATTTCTTATTATAATATATTCGGTAGGTTCGCGTAATATTTAATACTGTAAACTCTAAAGAAA
Organism: Thermobia domestica; assembly: GCF_964235325.1. Taxonomy (NCBI): domain Eukaryota; kingdom Metazoa; phylum Arthropoda; class Insecta; order Zygentoma; family Lepismatidae; genus Thermobia; species Thermobia domestica. The sequence goes on along the minus strand of NC_137465.1, from coordinate 147,870,944 downwards.
CAAAGAATAGTCCGTCTTCGAGATTGATGTAACAAGGATTCTAAACTGTTCTCGTACTATAGAGCGCCTCACCCTTAGATTGCAGTACAGGAATAAATGGCAATCCTTTTCCTTATGCCCATTGTTGCCAAACTTAGCCTGAATTTTAGATAGTTTTTTTTTTTTTTTTTTTTTTTTTTTTTTTTTTTTTTTTGCTAGATATGGATAGATTATTGTAGAACATTGTATTCTCTATCAAATAATCTGTTTTTCTCATATCAAGAATTAAAATAAATTGAAATACTGAAATTTTGCTAACGGCAAATTCTAACTTCGCGTTAAATATATCATGTCATAAGTTTGGAACTATAAGAGATGCGAAGTTGAAACTTATACAGCTATTAACACCATATTTGGTGCCAATGTTGGAAAAGTTTGCATTCAAAAAAACTTTTTGAACTTTAAAATAAAAAATAAAATTTAAGAGAAAGTGCGTATACTATTGCAATGCAATATCTAAAAAGTTGACCAGTGAGAAACTTTTTTATTTTTCAGGTTTGATGGGGTTAGATGGGAGAAAAATATTGAAACTATTTTTAAAATAATTCGCAGGTCGATACTTTTCTTTCTTTAGATTTTATGATTTTTAGAGTTAAGAGTCAACTTATCAAAGCGCGCGCATCTGATCAAAAGAAAGGCAGTGACAAATCTTGCCGATGCTATTTTCCTTATAATGCTTGTTTTAAAGTTACTGATGTAGTGTGTTGTGCTATATCGATAAGTATTCACTGTTGATGCTATGCGAGCACGAATCCAATGCTTAACGGAAGCATAATCGGAAAATAGAATCCTGAACCACACCTACCTATATATATAAGATTAACATTCAGACATCGGGAGCGTATTGTTCGTATTTTCTCTCTTCCAAGAAAGACAAATTTCAATCGCGAATGAAGTAAGTACACTTGAATCAGGATTCAAGTAATTCAAAAGTGAAAATGAAATGAAATCTTTGAGTTTTACGTCCCACGATTATGCCGGTTAGGCTAAAGGAGACGGTGATGATGAGTAATGAAGAAATGGTGGAATGAAGAAAGTGGGAGGAAACGGGAGAACCCCGAGAAAACCCACGCACACGATGTTTGTCCACCACGAAGTTCACTTGGAGGGGGCTGGGATCGAACCCGGGACCCCAAGCACCATAGGTGAACGCTCTACCACTAAGCCACCGCGGCCCCTCAAGTAATTCAGTTAGCAATAACATAAATCACAAAAATGCAGTTGGTACTCAAACAAAACAAACTGTTTCTTCAGAAAATCAATATCTATGGAAGAGAAAAAAACAGACCAATGTCTGTTAGTAATAAAACTCCTCACTCCTGGTGACAAAAAGTTATTAGTTTTTGTAATTGATTCATTTACAGTTTGCACGTAGTCCCTAATGTTGTTTCGAATGCAGACAATTTTGACAATAAAAGTTGGTTTCGTTTGTAATTACACTTCACTTATTTACTTTGAATACGCAGATGAAGATGGAAAAAGCGTTCATAACAAATAACTTCATGAGCTCACAAAGCAGAATGAAAAGGCTCTTTGTTCTTTTCCCTGATGTTTCTTCAGGAAGCATGAAAGAAACGAAATATATTTTCGGAGGGTTTGATAATTCTGTTTGGTTTTGTTTTTACGCTTAACGATCTGTATCTTGTTGGCTGTCATTATACCTGATTTAAAGTCACAGCTTGTGCGTTTGTTTGTAACAGATACAATAGGGTTTCTTTTCATTCTTCTTCTGTTTCCATACTGACATTGTGTGTCTGAGGGCCGGATTAAGGGAGGACTTAGGGGTGATATAGCCCCGGGCCTCCAGTCTTACCAAAATCTCAACTGACTATCTAAAGAGAATCATGTACATACAATCATCATCATAAAATAAAATATGACCAAGAATATGAAACATATTTCCTTAACTTTCCTACTGTACTTTAAGCGAAGTCAGCAGGGGACTTTTTTTTTTAAGCACCCGGCCTTCCAGAGGGGTTAATCTAGCCCTGTGTGTCTGAGATGTCAGAAGTGAGTATAGAAAGCAGGGAGGTTTAGTTCCTATTCACTATTACATTTGCCATCATCATCATCATAGGTGTTCTGCCATTATTGTCACGTCACTTGCTTGAACTGAGAAGCTTTCATGATCCACAGTCTTCCGTTAATCTCTCCGTCTTCACATCTGATTTTTCTAGTTTGATATCGTCCAGTAATTGTAGTCTCCTTTGTCCCCTCCCTCTTTTTCCTACTACAATACCCTCTAGCACGTTGCTCATGATACAGTTCCTTCTTAGCCAATGTCCCAACCAGGTTGGTTCTTTTCGTCTTCTTAATAATATCTAAAATTGTTCTTTTGTCCCCCACGATTTCTAATACTCTCTCATTCGTTTTCCGTTTGACCCAACAAATTCTCTCCATTTTCTCCACACCCACATTTCGAAAGCTTCCAGTCCATTTTTTGCGTAATGACCATGTTTCTGACCCTTGCAGTACAACACTCCACACGAAACATTTTATGAATCTTTTTCCCAACTCTTCATTCAAGGTCCCACAAAACAGACTTTCCTTCCTCCTAAAGGCTTCTTTGGCTATTCCTATCCTTGCTTTTATTTCACGTTTACATTTACATGCTCTTCGGGTTTTCAGCTACAGACTGAATACATGGAAGGGATTTCACCTTTAAGTGGAAGCAGCGAAAGTGATTAAAAGGTATTTAGCATACGTTCTTTTCTTCTTCTTTTATTGTAAATTTACAAATCTTTCGTTAATATTCACAAATGGATTTATAATTTCTATTATAAAGCGATGTTTCATTTAGACCTTCTGGTATTTGTTAAGATATCATACGTAGAGACACGATTTTTTGGTGACACGCGAAAACGCGAAATGTATCAGTTTTATATGAAAATGTGTATCTAAAATATATATTTTCCACTATTTATTAGACCATATAACGCTCGCGATTAAACGCGAAATTCCGTCGAATTAGCGAAATTTGCAACAAGTCTCGATATTCCACGAAATTTACGCAAAAGTGACAATTTTTCGACGCTTTTACGATTTATTCATTACCATTATTTGGCAATTACTAACAACGTGATGAAAATTCCCATTTTTGAGAGAATAGACCACCATGAATTTTTGAAATTTTACATGCAGTTACACAATGAGCTCCAAACTTTATCTACTGGTGAAGTGGATAGTGTGGAAGGAGTGTTAGATGAGTATTCAGAAATCGCTGCAAAGTGTCTCCAACTAATGCACTTATCAGTTTCGATTGTTGATGTGAAGAGGGCTCTCTCTTCTTACAATGACATACTTACCGGCAAAAGAACAAATTCAACATCAGAAAGCATTGAAACAATGCTTACGTGTTACTTGCGTAAGTAAACTGTGAACACTGTTATTTTTTCCAGTAAGGTTCTCTCTGTGTCTGTTTATTTTTTCTTTAAATGATACTTTTATTCAATGAGGATGCTTAATGTTATTTTTTTAAAAACTCAAATATTGTTTAATATAGTCATGCATGAGTGGAAATTAAGGTGAAATAAAAGGTAACTAATTGTAACTGCCAAGGAAAATAGTGTTCTTATATTGAATTTTTATTCATCGACTTTATCCCGCTTTACGCGTATTTTTATAACGAAATTACGAATTCTTACTTACCAGAAAATCGTGCATCTAATCATACGTTGTTCCGCGGGGAAAATCGGATCTAAACCGTCGGAAGTAGGGAGCAGCCGCCTTCACACGATGTAACTTTTGTTTGACGAACGGGATTGGATTTGCGGATATTTTGCATACACAGACGAATGAGCGTTTTCGTACGTCATATTTTCTCATCACTAATGACTGTCATTCTACTCCAGTTTTCACTCTTATTCAACTTCCAGTAGCAGTATCTTACCCATTGCTATTCCTTAGTTTGCCACACAATCGGTACACGAAATTTCTGTGTGAAGCTGTTTAGCCTGTCATTTACATGAATCATATGTTTTCTATTCGTTTCATATGTTCTCTCGATTTCGTATTGCTTCCATCCAAATTTTATTGCAACGATTTATAAACCATCATAAAAGGAAATCTCTAACACACAATTATTAGACTATTGTTTCGTACCCTCCAATTCACCATTCCAAATGAATTTGCGCAAATGGTATGGCAAAAGCGATGAAAATATATAAATTTAAGAAAGGCTTTATTTACAGATTCAGTCACTCTTTCTGTCTTTCTTGTTCTTTCTTCAGAAGAAAACATACGGCGAAAGAAATGTAGCAACAGCGCGCTCCATTTACTCTGTACTGCAATCTAAGAGTGAGATGCTCTATAGGTGGAAACATTTGAAATATCTTTTTAATCTTTTTCATAAATACCATTGGCTTCTCCCTATTCTGTCAAACGGCCAGGTCATATATTTTTTATATCTTCTAATGAGTTCGACGTAACACATTCAGATTTGCAAAGAATGATGTCATTTGCCCAAGTCATCAGAAGTTACAAAAGTTATGCTAGTCTAGATTTCATATATATATATATTTTTTTTTTCATAGATGCGTGCTTGTATTGGGCCAGATTACTTAGAACTAGCTGATGCGCATGCGTGACTAACGATATTTCGTGTCATTCTGTCAATAAACAATCATGAACGTACGTCGTGGAGTTATACTTTTATTTATTTATTTATTTATTTTACAATTGGTTTAATCTTGTGATAATGACCTTTTCGTCACAGAACATAAAAATTAGCTTCTCATACAGCCTGATTGGCTTCTGTTTCTACACATTTCCCTCTTTAACGACTTGTACCGCTAAACAGATTACTTCATGAAGCATCAAAATCAAGGAAAGAGAAGCGCCAGATGCGTCTAAGTTAGACATTTTTCTACTCTGACGCGTGCGTGGCGTGCTAACTACATGTGCAATTTCATTGGTTACTTAGTAAAATCGCTCGCATCTAATGGAAGTAAAGGACAGATGAAAACGCTCCCTTATTTATTTTAATCAGAATCATTATTAAATGCGAAGTGGCATAAATATATAAGCTACTGAACTTCTAATAAGAAATGTTGCAGGAATCATATCTTTCTTTCAATTGTCGGATTTACTAATTTAAAATGCTTAAGAGCTATTTTAATATAATGAAACATCATTATTGTTGCGTTTTACATTTTTCAATTTCTTTTCCTGACAAAAAGGTAGAATTGACACAAAATTTAGCTTAATTTTTTGGGGGGGGAGGGACTTTTTTTTTTTTAAACAGTTTTGTTTCGTTTAATGTCTGACGTTTATGCACCGAGGCTAAAGGAGACGGTGAAAATGAAATGGAAGATAATGGCAGAATGAAGAAACTGGGAGAAAACAAAATAACTCCGAGAACACAACACATGGAGTTTGTCCACTACAAAGTCCAGGGACCTCACGCACCAGATATAGGTGTAACAAACAAATCATTATATGTTTTGTAAAGCTTCTTCTCATCGTGTTTGTATGTTTATTTGAGTACTAATTACAGTTACTTGCTGAAGGACTACAGAAAATAAATTATCTGTTTTCCTTTCAAAAATATAGTTTTAAAAGCCAGCTTAAAAAGAAAGAAAAGTAACTCGTCTTATGTGAAGCACAATTTATTCACGTTTTACTTTATTTTCTGCTCGGTTGTAATATTGGCATTACAAGTAATTGTGATTTTACTTTGTTTCCTGAAATATAGTTTCCTCTCAACCTCCTGTGCAAAAGACGGATCGGATGAATCACATTTTATACCAGAAAACAGCAGAATGTTTTCAAATAATTCTTGCTTTTACCCCGGTGACTTTAATGGTTTTTCTTTCTCATAAACTACTCCTTATATTTGGAAAATGAAATATTCCAGTTTAACGTCCCACGTTATGCCCTTTAGATTAAGGGAGCTGGATGATCAAGGATGATGATGGAAGAATTGGTGGAAAAATGAAAGGAAATCTTTAAGTTTAACGTCCCACGGTTATGCCGATTAGGCTAAAGGAGACGGTGATAATGAGAAATGAGTGAAATGGTGGAATGAAGAAGGTGGGAGGAAACGGGAGAACCCCGAGAAAACCCACGAGCTCGGTGTTTGTTCACCACAAAGTCTACACGGCGCGAGCTGGGATCGAACCAGGATCCCCAAGCACCGAAGGTGAACGCTCTACCACTGAGCCACCGCGCCCCCAAGAATTGGTGGAATTTAATATGGGAGAAAACGGGAGTACTCCGAGAAAACCCATGGACATGATGTTGTTCACCACAAACTTACTTGTCCGGGAATCGAACCAGGGACCCAATACCTTGTTGAGTCACCGTGCCCCCTCCCCTTCCTTAGACTCCAAAGAAGATAACTAAACAAAGGTATGTTTTGAGAACACTCAAAATGGCAAAGAAACGATTAGCAAGTTGCGTGAAGCAGAAGGTTAATCATTGTAGTCTGTTTGTAGTTACGATATTTTCTCTAATTCTATCACTCATTTAATTATTCTAGATTAAAAATATAGCTAATATATAATATTTGTAATATAAAATTACCATATACGTACTGCAATATTATCGTTCAATTTCCACCCCTGACTACAGCAAGAATGCAGGGAAAAAGAGCAGGACCTAAAGGGAATTCGTAAGGATCTAGGGTCATTTTGGGGACTTAGTTTCTGAAAGGCAGTCCTACTTTTTGTGATCCAAACTGTAGAATCCATACGTTTTAAGTTAAATGAACTGACAGGAATAAGGATAACGTCGTTGGTGTGGGAAAAGGATGACGTATTGGTGAGATTTCTGGTCAAGACATATATTTTCACTCCCAAAATTATGTTGAAAAATGAAATCTTTGAGTTTTACGTACCACGGTTATGCCGGTTAGGCTAAAGGAGACGGTGATGATGAGTAATGAATGAAATGGTGGAATGAAGAATGTGGGAGGAAACGGGAGAACCCCGAGAAAGCCCACGCACACGGTGTTTGTCCACCACAAAGTTCACTTGGCGGGGGCTGGGATCGAACCCGGGACCCCAAGCACCAGAGGTGAACGCTCTACCATTGAGCCACCGCGGCCGCCCCAAAAATTATGTTGTATGCAACAATGCATTAAAGAATATAAATACATAAAAAACCGGGACAGGACGTTTGGGCGCGAGGTATATAGTAAAAATCACAATTTACGACATATAAAGTAAGCTAGGCACTGAAAACTAAGCGCGAATCAAGATATGTATATATATACATTTTTAACACTTCTATCTTTATCTCATCTCATTTATCTGTATATTTTCTATCTCTATCTTATTTATTCATCTAAATTAAATAGCTTAATGCGTTTGTGGCATTTGTTGCCTAACCTCGTTATGGATTGATTTTTCGCTTGTTCACGATTCTTGTAATTCAACATGTTGATCTAATTTTTGTATTATATAAGAAAGCTAGGAAATGAAGGAATCAGACGAACTGTTAATAATTTTGTTAATGTTAATTAAAACATATTGATTTAATTTTTGTATTTTTTTAAAAATTAATAAACACATACTTATGAATATTAAAATTTGTTTTCTTTCGTATTACGTTTGACAAACTCTTCTCTTCCTTAAGTTCAATAAAGAACTACCAATAAAAGATTTCCGCGCACTCGAGTTGAGGGAAAGATGTTTATACAGGGTGTCTAAGACATTGAGTTTAGGAACTGCAGTATGCCGTATTTCTGGTATCACTTTTTTTTTTTATTAACATTACAATATAAAAATCAACACTTAACACACTTTTTTTTTCGTCCCATGGCAAGTATTTAATCCGCATTAAAGAAAGTGGCGAAAGGAAAAAAAGAACGATTTCAAAGTGAAAAATAATAGTTAAGTGTACATATATTGATCATGGAATAGGCTCACTATGTATGTAATGTAGTCAATCATATCTAGTCTGGTCTACTTACCTTTGGCTTGAAAAGTTATCAAATAAAAAGCACACTTAACTTTGGTTGAAACTTAAATTTACAAAATTTAATTGTTAATTAAGTTTTTAGAATTTTGAAATTTCAGTATTTCATGTATGTAGAACAAACTCCAGTATAATTCAAGGACTTCCACTACAGTAGACACCTTGTGATATCTTTATTCGAACTTAGTATTCAGCGCGTAATATAATGACTTTTTAATTTAACTCGCGCCCAAACAGCGGGGCCCAACGTTCGTGCCCAAACATCACGTACCGTAAAAAAACTTTTTCCTAACAGGCCTTATTTTAGATTTGTTGTCATTTGGCTAAGCCATACTTCCAAAATATGTTCCAGTAATTGAAGGGCTCGAAACGGGTCACTTTACAGTAACTTAGTTACTTTTACTATGTGCAATTAGGGCCTACTAGAAGGTTATATCTTGTATCCATAAATTACTATTTGTTATATGTTTAAATATAAATTATGGTATTGTACTTATTCCATTCAATCTTTCAACAAAATTTATTTTGCGTTTTTCTCACAAATCACGTTAACAACGATTATGCTCCGAGTCACCAGCCACAGTGCTGCTCGATGTACCGCATTTTATAGATTAAACCCCTGAAAATAAGCCCTAATGCCACTTTAGCGAAAAAAAGGGAATATATATGTGTATATGTTTTTTTTTTTTTTTTTTTTTTTTTTTAACCTTATCTTACTTTCAGGAAATACAATATATGCAATGAATTACCTTTAAAACGACGTTATATTACATTATAGTAATTAGAGCTGAGGGAGACACTTCCTTTCGTTTTTGTATTTAGTGCAAATCTATCACCCTGTACTACTTGAAAAGCATCATATTAAAAGTGCTTAAGGAAACCTATTCCGAAGTTCATGATTATACAGCACATTACAGAATCGAGTCTCGAAAGCATAATGTAAAATATTTTAAATTTTAAAGGCGTTTCTGAACTATGTAACATTCCATCATATCAAAGTACCGACAAACAGACTATTATTTTTGGAGGAAAAAAAAAAAAAACTCCAACTACTACTTATAGTAACAACAATACCTCCTCATGACTTAGTTTAAACCCAACCTATTATGTACAAATAACAGTGATTCTATTCCTCCAATTCCACATCAGGGGGCGCGGTGGCTCAGTGGTAGAGCATTCACCTCCGGTGCTTGGGGTCTCTGGTTCGATCCCAGCTCGAGCCGTGTGGACTTTGTGGTGGACAAACACCCTTCTCGTGGGTTTTCTCGGGGTTCTCTCGTTTTCTCCCACTTCCTTCATTCCACCATCTCACTCATCTCTCAGCATCACCGTCTCCTTTAGCCTAATCGGCATAAACGTGGGACGTAAAACTTACAGATTTCATTTCATTTTTTCCAATTCCACATCCTTCTCACTTGTTCTACTCAAAGTGCACTCTTACCGCAGTTTGTTTATAAATTAAACCGTTCAGATGAATACGAGCTGAGCATGAAGATATTTTTGTTTTCAACAAAATTATCTCTTACTAACCAAGAAACCTTTTCTTTATTAACAACTTTCACCTTTTGATATGCTATATGCAGAAATTTCTTTCGTATTTCATATAAAGTGTGACAATCTGAGTAATACAAGGTAGGCAAGCAGCGTCACGACAGACGCAATTTGTAGTTACTGTTATTATTGATAGAAGACGGACAAAAAATTGCTTTACAAACTAAGCACACAAGATCATGATTTTAAAAGACCTACACATAGCTCTGTGGATTTCGCAACAGTACTTTCAATATTTTGTATGTGGAACATAATGCTAAATCTTGACAAAATCTATAAATATTACTTGCACGTGACCATTCGCAAGTTTACATACTGCCTTGATATAGCAAAGTCCCTCCTTTACTTGCTAATCAGCTTACAGCATGTTGTTTTCTGTTCGTATTTCATTACTATTAGACTTTCAGGAAGTTGAATGAAAAATCCTTTTTTTAACACATCACTTTCTCTTCACTCACTGACATTCATGAGTTTATGTTTAAAGAAGATGTGAAATGTTTAGATGAAGGTAAGTGCTAATTGAAAACACCTAACTTAGTATTACCACAACTTAGCGAAATTGTGGTGCTGGTTTACTTTCGGCGCACCACATTTTTGAAGAAAATAAGTGAGTGCATATGAAAAATGATTGTATTAGAAACTATTTTGGGCATTAGTGCTGTATCGCCTGACCAATTTGAAAAGCGATAAAAAGTACGAAAATGTACTGCATTTGGTTATATTTGTTTGGATTATATTAAGTGACGTCAGAATACGTTACATTACGCGTGCAGTTTTACTATATCGATCCATAGTATAAGTAGTAGTAAGAGCGGGTTAGAAGCCCCGCAGGGGTTAGTTGGGTTCGGCAACGTTCTAGAACACAGGTCCCTATTCCATTTAGCTGTAATAAAGACAGAAAACAACGTGCACTGCGGGGCTCTAACCCGCCTTCACTCGCTGACGCTCTCGCTCGGTAATACTATGTGAATTAAATATTAAATTTTGGCACAGAAAAGAACCAACCTAGCTACTAACCTATATGGGGGGACCTGTGTTCTAGAACCTTCCCGTTGGGTTCTGTTCTCGACATGAAATGGACAAATTAAAGACTTGCCCAAATTTGTCTTGTCCCTTTTACAATCTATGGATATGTATAGTAAAACAAGTGCACCTCTCCGTGAAATAGTCCATCCGCCTCCGCATACAGTGCCGCTTATAACATCAATAGCAACCAAAAAATACAACCATTTTCTTAACTTTTAGCGAAATTGTGGTCCCCTTACCTGACTTTCATTCATTCTTCCTCACAAACTTAAATAAATTCTCCAACTGACCCAGTAAATTTCCTAAAATTGGTCCGGCGATACAGCAGTTAATCCCTATTTTGGACCGGTGCTGTGTTTCTGCACAGTGTACAGAAGCTGTATTTTATGTTTACAAGTGGAGCGTTACTAGTGTGAAACGACAAGTGCTATTGAAACTCGTATCACTGCCAAAACCCACTTGCTCTCAGTACCCTCGTTTATGCGGATCCCCACCTCCACTGACGCGCCTGCTCCCTTCGGACGCATCATCTCGTTAATGGTCAGGCTCTCCCGCTTTGCTCTACACTGACTCTGTTAGATAACATTCGTGCTTTTTAGTGGCTTGTTAAGTTTTTTGCACTAGTTTTTATGCATACATCAGGACGCCGTATTTATACGGAAATCGTAAAGGAATTGTAATTTTTGAATTTTTGAACCCTTGAATTTTAGCTATGTGATGGGAGATATTTGCATGTCGCCCAGCGCAAACCATTTTGAAAACAATAAGAAGGTAATTAATGAAAGAATTCTAATTTTTCAATAGTTATTTAGAGTGGTACGCCAAAAGTAATGCTGCACGGAAATTGTAACTTTTTTTTTCGATTCGACTAAACATGTAGGTCTATTGATGTACGAAATTTCCAATCTTAGGATCCTTTTCGAAACTAGTACCAATGATTCAAAGTCACACTCCAAAATTAATACCGAAAAATCACACCTTAACCCTATCTCTCTGAATTATTTACATACACCCTTCGCTTTTTTTAAACACTGACTTAACTGCCTTGCTAAATTTGTTATTTCTGTAGAAAATTACATCTCCATAGGAAAAAAAAAATTAAAAAATATTGCAAATTGATTAGAAAAGTAGCTATTTACCTTGCCCTATTTATTAATTTCGTTACACTGAATTAAATCACATTCAAAATTAAATCGCAGTTTATACACATTTAGGATCCGCAATATCCTTTTGAGAATCTCTTAAATATCGCTATTTTAAACATAACAAGATAATTTGTTCTTAGCGAACAAATAACACGGACTGTGATATTATTTTGTTTGTTACCATGTAAACAATCAGTGTTGCCATTTCCAATATATATGATGACTAGAAAAAGGTTTTCAGAACTTTTTCATTATGTCGTTCGCAAGAATATACTCAGTGCCATATATATGCATGGCCAGGACCGGATTAACCCATCTGGATGCCCCGGCCTAGAAAAAATATGTGGCTCCTATTGACTTCGCCTAATACTTTTCTGTGAAAGTACAGTAGGATAGTTAAGGGAATATGTTTCATATTTTTGGTCATATTTTATTTTATGATGACGATTGTATCTTTATGATTCCTTTTAAATAGCCAGTTTAGATTTTGATCATCGTAGAGGCTCCTTGTCTACCTAGAGGCCCGCCCACCTAAGCCGGCCCTGCGCATGAAGCAACATGATCCACGACTTGAAGCTTATAAACTTGTCGGGCCATTTTTGGATCAAAAGATCCAATCACAAAAAATCTTCTAGGCCTAATATTTGGAGAACTACATATAATGTAGCCGAACCCAAACTACCAGCATCAGTTAATTCAGTATGATGTACTTATTCCGTAGAAAATACGACAACTCGATTTAGGGATCTTTCAAAAATTTTCTGGCCCCTGATCCAATTGGAGTGTAGCCAATCCCAAACTATCAGTTAAGTCACAAGTAAAGGGTCTAAAAGGATGAATTGAGTTGCGGGATGTGCCATAGTGCGACTGATATAGGATGTGAAAATATGTATATGTGCAAAGTTATAGCAGCGGATGGGAGGGTATGCTATGCTATTGAAATACATCAAATAAACTTTTGAACCGTGAAAAGTGAAAGATAGACAATACAAACGGTGGTACCGGTAGTTGCACATATTAGCAAAAGAAGTATGGGCGGAGTGGGTCACTAACCTCCACTGCCATCTTGAAATCCGCCATTTTGAAATATGTGATATTTTTTGAGGGGAACGGACAGAATGGCAGGAGGACAAAATGGCAGGGGACATAATGGCAGGAGAGGAGGACAAAATGGCAGAGAACGAAATGACAGGGTACAAAATGATAAAGGACAAAATGGCAGGAGGACACAAAGGCAGAATGTATAATTTGAACTCTCGGGTTTTAAACTATTTTGTTTCTTACTTGGTAAATGAAGATTTCAACATAAATTTTCAATTTATTCATTATGTTCCAAAATTCAAACTGCTAATAATATTTCAATCCTGAGAATTCTGATGTAAGAATTAAGATAGTGCCACCAAGATTTCCGCCGGAAGTTTGGAATGCTCATGAGGCAACTCTGCCTAACAATCCTCGCACATATAACTTATGTGAGGGGTGGAATCATAAGTTTTTCCATTTGGTTGGAGACAACCACCCAACGGTATGAAAACTCATACAAAGCCTCCAGAAAGAAAATTCCACCGTTCATTCTACCATTTCCTAGTGTGAAAGAGGACAATACCCCGTCAAGAAAACTAGAAAGGTTTATGTTGATCTGCAGCATAGATTGAGGAACCTATGTGTGGTCTGTGGATTATGACACAATCAAAAGATCTCTTGAGGAATTCTTGCGAGAATTGATCACAACTTGAAACTAACGACAATGTAAGTAGCTAGCCATTCTTATGACTGCAAATTGTTTTGTAATCTTTTTTACGGTATATTTTGTTATATAAAATTAACACCAATGTAATTATTAGTCATTCGTACAACTGCAGAATGTTTTTATATTATGTTCTAGTATATGTGTTATAAGATGTTAACGACCTGGTATCAGGCCGGTAGCCAGCCCAAAAATGTAGGGGGGGGGGTCGGCTGAAGTTAGAGGGGGCGATTCAACCATATTTTAGTTCATCATATTATAGTTCATTTTGCAAGCCTACCGTGAAAATTTTAGATGACTGCAAAAATTTAGGGGGGCCCGGCCCCCTAGAACCCCTGAATACGGGCCTGCCTGGTATATAGTTAGTAATTCTTACGATTGCAAAGTGTGTTTATAGTTTATATTATGATATATTTTGTTATATAAAATTAAGGACTATGTTTTAGTCATTCTTACGAGCGCAGAGGGTTTTTACTAGTGCTGTCAAAACCGGCTTTTGAAAAAACCGAAAATCACTTTTGTAGTTTCGGTTTTGAAAACCGCAGTAGTTGTTTTTACAGTGTATTCTAGGATATGTGTTATAGGATGTTCACGACACAGTAAGTAACTAGTCATTCTTACGACTGCAAAGTGTGTTTATAGTCTATATTACGATATATCCTATCCTAACTATATATAATAAACTACATGAGCTGACATAAATTATTGAGCACTTCCTGTATTGATACAATGATTAAATTTGGCATGATTGTAGCTTTCCGGAACTAACCCACAGGAAAATTGCCAAAAGTGAATATTTTTAATTTTTCGGGGTCTAAAGAGGGGATGAAGAATTTCCCCATGTTACCGGTATTTAAATGGGCCTTCTTTTGGACATTTGATCTCATGTTTTAGGTAGATCTACTTAGAATTGGAATATAAACTTGAAATTGGGAGTGTTTGTACGTTTTCGTTGACACTACCTAAGTAAATCAGTAAATATAAAAAAATTCCAACCTTAGAGTGGTTTTATAGGGAACTGAAAAATCTATCCCATGTTAGTTATATGGAACATCTTTTACACCTCCCACATTATTGAGCACTTTCTGTAGGGCTACAATGATTAAATTTGGCATGATTGTAGCTTTCCGGGACAAGCCCACAGGAAAATTGCAAAAAGTGAATATTTTTGATTTTTTTGGGGGGGGGGGTGTCTAAAGGGGGATGAAGAGATTCCCATGTTATTTAAACGGACGTTTTCTTGGGATACAAAATATTGAGCAACTTGTGAAATAGGAAAAGAACCTATAGACAGCGGCGTAGCGAGCATTACAAGATTGGGGGGGGGGATGAAACTTGAAATTGCCAAGTCTTGATAAAAAATTGCCAGGTGTTTCGATACTCTTAGTCTTACTTTTACCAACCCTGTGGGAAACTATAGCAACCTTATTTTCATATTCGTGCCACTCCATGCTCCATCTGAGATACTAATACGAACACCTCCCGGTTTCGAGTCCAATTTTACACCTCAACTCAGGATCATTATCATCAACCACGATGCATAACTGTTAATTTGACAACTCATGGCTAGTTTAGGTAATCCCCGCCAGCCAATCCTCACGAGAAGTGCGCAGAGCTTTTTTTTTTTCTTCTGTTCTCCAGTCTCCTCCCACTTCGATTTCATGATTTCGCACTCTGATGAAAAGTATGAAATACCGTCAAGAAAAATACTAATATATAACCTCCCTTTTATACGCGTCTCTAACCACGTGCCCGGGGCACGTGCTTCGCTTGCTTCCCCATAGTTGCGCCTCTGTGAGCTACATAAGTGACATACAATGGTTACGTAATTCTTTGACTTATAAATACTATAAAGAAAATAAGAATTGCAATTTTGTTTAACTTTCCGAAAGAAGCAACTACGGGATTAAAAATAAGGTAGGAAAGGCTACACATTTGTATGAAAATGAAGTGAAACACACACCGGTCTATGCTTTTATCCGGCAGATGTATTGTTTTGTCCCCCAAAATATGACTTTTGGAATCATGTACTTAGGTTCACAGCGGAAGCGAGAAGATAACTTGACTCATCCAATGTAGCTTGACCCCATCAAAAATCCTCTCCAGAAAACTACTGTCCCACCCAGTTCCATGACGTCGAAAATCAGTGCTAGGGGCGAGAGTATACGACGGCGCCCCGTACATATGAGTGAGGTCGACTGACGAGCCGCGAAGCGCCACCATGGTTGGCGCGAAGCGCCGTAAAATTTTCAAAAATAAACCCTACTTTTCCTTGATTTTGAGCACTTTTTATTACTTTTTCCTTCTATTTTATATATGTGCACATATATTTTCCTAACATGAGTAACATTATAGGAAATTTCCTAAAACGGAAACAGGATTTAAGCACATATTAGTAATATTCCAAGTAATACTTTCTTTCTTTCTTTTTCTTTCGTTCTCTTCTTTTCTTTTCTCCTCCTCAATTTTTCGCCCCACTTACTTCTTCGCAGGCCCGTAGTTACGGGGGGGCTAGGGCGGGCTCAGCCCCCCCTAAATTTTTTGCAGCCCCCCTAACTAAAATCATAGTTCGAATTAACGGGGGATGCCGGGGAAATTCCCTTTCGGTAAAATTTTATGTCCGGCTCGTATCACAGAAGTAACATAAATTTTCGCCTTTACATTTACAGCAACAATACATAAGCATCCCCCTCTCGTTCGAAAGTTTAATTCGAACACTGACTGAAATGTTGGAAGAAATTGTATTTCCAAATGTATTCAAATTTACTTTTATTATCCTCATTTAAAGTATTGGCCTATTTATGCGCTACGCTTCTTTGAATTGCTAATATTTATTTGAGGGTGAGTCTGTTTATATATATAAACGACCTTCGCTGCAGGAGAAAAATAATTTATGGTTATTCTATCGGCAAACATGTATTTGTGTTCAGAAACAACATAATTTTACTCTGCGGACAAAGAGTTTACTTCTTCCTGTTCTTTTTGGAATTTGCAACTGAAAACATCATTTTGCTGTGAGTCATTGGCTTTCGGTTAATATGTGAGAGATTGAAAAGACAGCATCCCTCAACAGGGGTCGCAACTGCTTTGCTCTAATAATCACACAGGTGTATGGGTTTGTTTTGTGTATATTGGACATGGAGAGAGAAAGGAGTGGGGGATTTTGACTACGTTTTATGTCACGTGATAACGGAGTAAGAAAAGTTTCCTTTTCTGAATTGTATTTACTCTTGTTGTGTTGTTAGTTGAACATGGTTGTAATTGAAAGTTGGTCGATGCTGGTTTCTGAAGATGCACCGAAGTTCACTTGAAGAATGCGAATTGTAGTGTAGCAGCAACTTGACTATTTGTTAAATAACTTAGAATAATATATCTTTAAACTAAAGATAAGTTCGATTCACTTAATCTTTATCGGGGGTAAATAATTAGATACTTATATTAAAATAATTTAATAATTGTTGCCAATTTTTGGTGCCAGAATCAAATGTTCAAGCAGATCATTAGACGTAAGCCTAATCATGCAAAGTTAATATTTTGTAAATGAATACCTTGCAATCTTCTGGTATGTAAACAAAAAATGCAGCGGACTAAACGGAGGTAGTACAGGTTGCACTTATAGGAAAAACAGAATGTTCAATTAAAAATTGAACCTTATTAGATGATAATATGTATAATGCTTTATAAATTTGAAATTTTACCTTTGACTTAAAACAGGGTGCGTTGGGGAGTTTAGCGTCTCTCTTCAGCAGGGAGGCTATAAAGAAACGGGACCTATAGCTTAAAGTAACATCCAAATCACTATCGGTTTGAATCCGAGGACTCCCAGTACGGTTTGAACCCGAAACCAGACGCACCGAAGGCGAGCGCTGTACCCATGAGGCTACGGGGTAGCCCACAAAAGTAACAATTTGTTAATGTAGTTTCATTTTGAAGAAGAGATATCTTCAATAGAAATAAGTAAATAGCTCTTTAAATAATTAGTTCTTAACTTAAACATTTTAGTACCTACGGGGAGCAACAGATCTCGAATTCTTATTTGTACAATGTAAAGAAGAATTTCATGTATACTTTGATATGAATTGTACTATACAAAGAAAATTTAATGAACTGTTACTCCTCTTATCAATTTCGTTTCGAGAAAGAAGATAACTGCGCTAGAACAGGGAACTTTTTTGGAGTTATTTCTTATTTGAATGCTCGAGTACCAGATCATAACAGATTATTTTTACTTAAACATGACTTTAGTAGCAATCATCCTAAATGATTGTTGATAGTATGTTCCAAAGAGTCTAGAACAGTGGTTCTCAAACTGGAGTCCGCGGACCCCAGGGGTCCACGTGACCTCGCTACGGGGTCCACGACGTGTAAAAATTGAAATGTGTTGTGATAAAATGGAACTCACAGCTGTTATGCAAAAAGTATTTTTTCAGTTACTAAAAAGAAAGCAAGAAATTATACGTTTGTAAATTTGAATATTTTCTTTACTAAATTTCTGCCCTGAAGCCGGTCAACCTTTATATAGAACTACTTCAGGTGAGAGGAATTCCTTCTTTGTTAGGGCATTTTTTCAAAAGGAGTTGTACATTAACTGAGTTACAAGGACATCACCAGAAACCTCGATCTGGACACAATTGTTTTAAGATTGGCAGCATCCAAAACAAGGAGACTTATACTGTGATAGTGTTGTTAGTGATTGTTCAAATGTACAACTTGTTTCTATTATAGTGTGCCAACATGAGGAGTGTATATATGCGTGTTGTGTTTGTGTTTCCTAATCTTATGAAATTTATAAATTTGTAGATAGCAAAAACCCATAAACATATCATTATTTCTTTCGAACATCATCATAAAAAAAGATCAAAAAATGTTTAGATGTACAAGTGTAAAATAAAGCGCGTGATATTTAAAGAAATATAAAGTTACATGTCTAAGGAGATGTAAATAATAATACAGGTAAAATGTTAATTTCACTTTTCCAATATGCATATATTTGTTTAGGCCACATGTATTTCAAAATATTGATTAAAGATTCTGAGACCCTTCTCTGTAGAATATCTTTGAAGATAGTATTAAATCTCATTACTCTCTAGATGTTTTCAAGTTTCACAAATATTTTTTCAGTCATCAAAAATTAAAAAACCTATTTCTTGCACTAATTCTTTGGAAATTTTAATGATTGGTTCGTTCGGCCAACTATTTTTTAACAAATATTTTTTTTTATTTCCTTGAAGATGAGAAAACGGAAGAAATATTTTGTTGCCATAACAAATAAAATAAAAAGGAGACACATAGTATTCTAGCTTTCAGGTACAGTTGTACTAACGCTATAGGGGAAAATTTTAATAATAATTCCTTCACGCTGTAGTTTTAGTTTTAAGAGCATAGAAATTATGCATCATCACACACAGAGACAGACATTATATATATATATATATATATATATATATATATATATATATATATATATATATATATATATATATATATATAATGTCTGTGTCTCTCTCTGTGTGTGCCCCCCCTAATTTACATTTAGCCCCCCCTAAATTTGAAGGCTGGCTACGGGCCTGCTTCTTCGTCCCGTCCCACTCGTCCCCCCCCCACTGGTGATGCCATTCTCAAAACACATTTTTGTTCAGTTCTTCCCACTCGAAAAGCCTTGTAAATAAGTAAGAAAGTTTTGCTGCAAAACAGAACTGAAATAAGTAGAAATGGGCACGAGTCGAGCTAAAACTCGACTCGACTCGAATCAAAGTTAATTTTCACGAATCGAGTTCCGAGTCGGTCACTGTTTTGAGGTCGAGTTTCGAGTTGAGTTGATTTGATTTTAGTTTAGCGTTCCTTTCAGCAGGAGGCTATATGAGACGTGGACCTGCTGATTAACGTGGAATCCGAACCACATGAGCTCTCGTCGGGAATCGAACCCGGGTCTCCCAAGGTCAAGTTTCGAGTCGAGTCAAGTTAGATAAATGGCTCGCTCGTCCAGCTCGTTTTAACTCGTTTTGAAATCATGCCCAGATTAGACTGGAGAGCGAAAACCATTAGAAATGTAAGCAGTGATGTGGAATACTTTTAGTGTTGCTCACGACAGGGGTGTATCTCGTCTCGTACTTCTAGTGCATTTTGTGGGGATATTTTTACTGTGTCTTGTCTCGCACGGTCGAATTTTTTTTAGCTCAAGCAGAAGCCCAACCCGGATAGTGATGTCAACTGGCTCGACTCGGTTCCAACTGAACGAACGGCTCGAGCCGGCTAGATTGGGATGAGCCATCGGCTCGGTTAGGACAAGTCACCGATTCGGCTCAATTGAGCCGATGGCTTGAGCCTGCTCGGTTGGCATGAGCCACTGACTCGGCTCATGTGAGCCATCGGCTCGAGCCAGTTTAGTTGAAACTAGTCCATCGGCTCGCTTCGACTCAGCTCAACTGAGTCGATGGCTCGAACCAGCTCAGTTCGGTTCGGCTCGAATGAGCCATCGGTTCAAGCCAGCTAAGTTGGGTGAGCTGTTGGCTCAGGTTATTTCTCGGTTCAGCTCGTTAGTGAATGAGCTGTGAGACGAACCACTCGAGCCGTTGACAAGACCTAAACAAGGGTCGAGAAGTTTTGAATATGTTTGGTCGGCGCCCTATTACTTTTAACAATTTTTGGCTTGAGCCAGAGTACTTGCTCCTCCGGAACTCAAATCCAGAGCCTCATAACCGATGTCCTTGACTCCTAAAGACTTTTCGATGACCGAGATCGACAGTCAACTAATTTTCAGTATTAATATACAAACCGCCTGCCTTTCATGGTTATACAAGGTATTGTTATAATAATAATAGTAATAATAATAATAATAATAATAATAATAATAATAATAATAATAATAATAATAATAATAATAATAATAATAATAATAATAATAATAACTCGTTCGAGCAAAGAGTTATTCAAAGAAATGTGTTGTCTCCGGATGAAATTAGGAATACATTTTTAAAAAAGGGCTTCCTATTGGGTTTAAACACACAAATATCTGATTGTTAAATTATTGAGCCAATGCGCTCGGCCATTCTGTATGAAATTGCAAAATTTCTTTTGACTTTTGTGTAAAGTAGTTTTCTGCTCCAAACTCACTTTTGTTTAGTCCGATATGACTGAGTTTGCGGTGAATATTTGGAAATCACAGCTCCTAGCTCCTGCAATGTATAAAAGTATTTTTCGAATAAATCACTTTCGATTTTACGTTCTAATAACTTACATAAAACAGGTTGAATCCGTGAAATGTTTGTAGTTGGAATGATTGTAAATGTTTGTAGTTGGAATGATTGTAAATGTTTGTAGTTGGAATGATTGTAAATGTTTTCATAGGAGTCTGGATATGCAAACACGCTTAACATGAGGATTTACTTCGTTAAAACATGACACTAACTGGCAGTAATGCACCCATTAAATATAATCATAGGGCCCACAGAATAATAGAAAATTACGATCCACAGCATCATATCACAGAGCTGACGCTTGTGTCATATAGAGAGGAGAGAGTTCGAAGTATATGTTTCTTTGGGAGTTGCCACTCATAAACACGACCTGTTTACGGGAATAATATGAAATATCATTCATTGGACCATATTACGAGTTTTATATCATTGGGAGTCCATTGCTCATGTTTTCAGCATTATGATTTCCTTCTCGCTAAAGCGTTGTTGGAGATCAGCGATTTAGACAGCAGATATTCGGTTTATACAACTCGCTTCGGATTATGATTGTCGGAATAGGATGTTCCGAGTTCTTACTGAGATCCGTAGACACTTTTGACTCATTCGTTCTACGTTTCTTTGTGACAATCCTCTTGAATGTTCGGCAATCCCTGTCAGTTTCCCGGCGGTTTCCCTTCCGTGCACTATTCTTCTTCTCCAATATTACTTTGCCAGAACTTCTGTAAGTTGTCATCATCTTGGACACTCTTCCTCGGGATCACTAACAACAAAAACAAAAATAAAAACTTTAATCTGCACACGGCAGAGTGGGACCTCTAGCATGTGTCTACTATTTTGCCTATTGAATGCGATTGGTAGAGAGAATAATGAAGGATGAAGTCGGAGTAGTGAGAAATCTGCGCTCTAGTGTGATGCTGAAGTCGTGTGATGCCTGCGGTTTAATTGCTCGAGATGAGTTGGGTTATCACCTGCTACTAACCTTGAGATTCTTCGTTCTTCTGTATTCTGCCTTCCGTGAAGAGTGCAGAAGAGAGAAACTTATGGGATGTAATTGAAAAACTGTTAGTGTGTGTTTCTGTTTATCTTTGTGTGTTATTTAATCTGTTGTTGTGCAAGATTTGCGTCGGTTGTGCTTATCTGATGGGTGGCTGTTTCGTGTTTGTGCTTTACTTTGCCGAGTTGTGGTCTTCACAATGAACCTGCTTGTCTGAGTAGAGTTCTTCTTTGTGGGCCTGTGGTGGAAGGTGGGACCACTAAGTACACTGGCTATCTTAGATACACTTGCGCTAACTGACCGCCCAGCCACAATTTGGCTTCTTTGAAAATAATATACTTTGCCCACTTCAACATACGCCTCCGTTCTAACCCCGCCTGATGTATTACAGACAATCACCTAATACACTAGGGGGTCAGTGGCGGCTCAGTGGTAGAGCTCACCTCTTGAGATCCCAGGTTCGATTCCATCCTACGTAAAGTGAACTTCGTAGTGGACAAATACTGTGTGCGTGAAATTTCTTCGGGCTTTCTCGTTTCTTCTCACTTTCTTCATTCCACCATCATAATCCATCTCAACATCTCCCTTATGTTTGGTGCATAATCTTGAAACGTTAAACTGGAGAAAGTATAATACACCAATAATAACGGTGGTAGTACTGAGGCGCTGCACACAGTCTTTCATATAAGCACCTTATACATCTTACGCAACTACAAAGTTTCCATTATTTTGAGAGCATCTACATATTTATACTCATAGAAATAAGAGCATTCTCGGCTTTCCCTAAGTAGAAAAATAATATCCGATTAATAATCCTAAACATTATTTACTATTTAGTAACACCACGTTTCCCCTAAAATAGAACCTAACCAGAAAATAAGCTCTAGCATAATTTTGCAGATTGCTCCTAATATAAGATCTGAACCCAAAATATGCTCCAGTAGTTACAGGATTCGAAAGAGGTTTACTTTATGGTAACTTGATTAATTCTTCTATGTGCAAGTACTAAATCGTTACATTTTTATACGTCTTTTGGGAATAAATAGTATAACACCCGGTCTTATTTCCTTAGAGCATCGTGCTAGAGACACATCTATGCCAACTTTAAGCATTGACCTCTCAAATTTATGATTAATGATAATTTTTGAATATACAACATCATCATTTTATATCATGTTTAGGATGACCATAATTTCAACAGCTGTAAGCGGGACATCAAAATGAAGGAAGTACAAGTTCTACGTCTTTGCAGTTGCACCTGCATCAAGTTAGCCATACTTTAAGAAAAATCTACTTTATTACTGTATTTATAAAAGATCTTCCGTGCTTCTATTAATTGAAGGCAGGCATGTGGCATATCTATAGATCTATCAGTTTCTATGGATATTCTAGTATTTTGAGTTGAAAACTTGACTAATAAATATTACTTTTGACTACAGCTTTTGTAACCTAACTAACTAACTCCATGGCTTATGGAACCCGGAGGTTCAATGCCGCGTTCACAAAAGCTCTTCACTGACTTCTATCCTTAGCCAACTGGATCCAGTTTCTACTTTGTATTCCTATCTCTGCGAGATCCATCTTAATATTGTTCTCCCATCTGCGCCTAGGTTTTTCTAATGGTCGTTTTCCGATTGGTGTTCCAGTCAAGACTTTGAAAACGTTTCTACTTTCTCCCATCCTCGCTACATGACCTGCCCACGTAAGCCTTCTAGACTTGATGACCCTAACAATGTTTGGTAAACTGTATAAATTATGTAGTTCCTCGTTAAGAAGTTTCCGTCATACCCCATTCCCGTTCCTCTTGGGTCCGAATATTCGTCTCAAGATCTTGTTCTCATATACTTTCAGACTATGTTCTTCTCTCAGAGTAAGCGACCATGTTTCGCAATCATATACAACAACAGGCATGATTATCGTTTTATATATTTTAAGCTTCAAATTCCTCGACAGAATTCGCGACGATAAGAGATTTTGAACTGAATAATAACATGAATTCCCTGCTTTTAGTCGACATTTTATTTTTTCGTGAATATGATTTTCGCCTGTTAATATTGATCCTAGATATTTGAAAGTATCCACTTTATCAAAAGTATTATTTAACATTTTAACGCATCCATAATTTGCCGTATTACGGTCCCGACGCACTTCCATGTATTTAGTTTTCTCTGCATTTACTTCTAAACCCATGTCCCTGCAAACATTTAATAAGATCTCTGCGTTTCTTTCTATTGTTCTCCTGTCACCCCTATTAAATTTACACCATCAGCATATGCCATAGCCTGGTGAATACCGTTCAACTCTAGGCCATGGTTGCTATCTTTGATTTTCCTTATAGCGTATTCCAAAACAAAATTGAATAATAACGGCGACAACGCATCTCCTTGTTTCAGGCCATTTTTGACGTGAAAGCTCGTGGACAAAAATTTTCCTACCCGGACTTTACTTTGGGATTCATTTAAACATATCTTAATTAATCTAATTAGTTTTCTCGGTATTCCAAGTTGTGTAAGAATGTTGTATAAAGTTTCTCTCCTAACCGAGTCGTAAGCCTTTCTAAAATCAATAAATAGTTGTTGTACCGGGGTATTGTATTCCCACTTCTTTTTGAGTATTTGGCGAATGGTAAATATTTGGTCGATAGTTGATCGATTTCGTCTAAATCCCCACTGATAATCTCCAATAATTTCATCTGAGTATGAGGTCAATCTTGCTAAATAGAATATTTGAAAGGATTTTATTTTCGTCTACACCCGGAGATTTGTGTTTCTTTAATTTCTTTATAGCGGTTTCTATTTCTATTCAGTTAGGTTCTGGAATATACAGTTCTGCGGTGTGTATCTCCTTTTCTCCACGTACATTACTTTTTGGCTGCGTGTTAAGCAAATCGTCAAAAAAAAAAAACTTTCCATCTATTTAAGATGCTATCCGTATCAGTGAGAACTGTTCCGTCAGCTTTCTTTAATATATAAGCACGAGGTTGATAGCCTTTCTTAAATTCGTTGATTCCCTTATACATGTCCCGAACGTTTTTATTTTTACCATTATCTTCAAGTTCCTTAATTTTAGCTTTCAAAAAATCGCGTTTCTATGTTCTAAAAGTTTTGGAAGTTTCCCGTCTGATGTGTACGAAATTTTGTGTAGTTCGGATTTTGTAGCCACCGTAATTTTGCCTGTTTTCTCTTCTCTGCTATTTTAATGCATTCCTGATCGAACCATGGTTTGTTCCCATGTGTCTCAATTTTTCTTTTGCTGAAATATTAATACTATCTCTAATTTCAATCCAACGAATTTTCTAAATCCGAGAATCTATTCGAAACTTCAATCTTGTATTTCTCTGTTATCTGGCTCTCATCTAATTTCTTTAAATTAAATCTCTCTGTTTTCGGACATGTAACCTATATAATTTATTTCATCAAAATGATTAATTTAACTTATCAGCAATAGCGATTCTTGAGCAAAGTCATATTAGAAAAGAAAACCAACATTTTATCGCTACAAGGTAAGGAAACTAAACTTAAAAGATGCAAAAATTCCTGTTTACAGTTGCAGTCCTAAAATTTTCACAGAGTACCGGTATACGCTGCTTTATGAATATTAGGCTAATGATTGGTATGAAAGACTTATGAAAATAAAGTATTTAAAAAATGAACAACGTCACACACATGTATTAAAAATTCCATTAAAATATAAAGACTACAGGGCCGACTCTCTACCATATGTGTAACACGTGCATTTGTATGGGGCTGCAAGTTTCGAGGGGCATCAAAATCTCTCATAACTATAGCTATTATTTAAACTTAATATTTCTTGTTGGAAACATACTTCATGATGATGTTAGATAAATTTAGTAAGCTGACCTTTTATTTGAATGCTACATTGATAAATCATGTTTAGGTCACATTAGTTTGTCATATGGACAGTGCTAAAGCAAATGGCCAAACAAATCCGAGCATGAATTGCTTGATTGTTGTCAAATACAAGAACTCAATTCTCGAAAAGTAGCAAACTCCTGTTCCATTTAGTTATTTATCACAGTTTGGATATGAAAATTAGTCTTGTCTTTGTCACAAACAAGTTCCTTATCATTGAAGGTGGAAACAAGTTTTTATAAAATTTTTATAAACAGATGTCGAAGGAAAATCCAGAAATAAAGATAAAAGAGATAGTTGCACTGGAATTGCAAACTGATACATTGTGATTGAAGCTCGATATTGAATGCTATAAAAATGACTACCGTCTTTCCTCTGCAGGTGTGTTTGATTAAATTTCACTATATTATTATTTAATGAAAAAAGAGACACAACGAGATTGTATTTGTAGTGTTTATGCCTTTCTGAGTGCGAGTGGTCTTTCCCACCTCTTCGTTGTTCATGATGGGGTAGCATACTTAAAATCATGGTTTATAAGATTTGTTCATTCTGGAGAAAAGGAGGATGGCAAATTGCCTGGGCCGGCCCTGAAAGCCTGAATATTATTTTATAGTATGAAAGGATTTTATGCAATTTTCTTGGTGATGCTCCTTAGATAAACCACACTATTAAGAACATAAATGGGTGGAGGTACACAGAAGAAACCAATCCACTGCGAAAAAGAATAAAAAAATTGTGCCAATGTACCAGAAGGAATTAAGAAAATTGTGATAAGGAGTAGAACAGAAATACAAAATTATAAACAAAACTTTCGTATTGATTTTCACTGATCAAAATAACACAAACTTGAACAGAGACACAGTTAACGTATTTTTTTTTTAATATTTTTCTCTTCCTCCTTTTTGTGATTGTAGAGTAGTGAGAAAAAAGGATTTCCTTGCATGATCGATACTTGAAGAGCGGCTAATAATATAATAAAAAAGAAAGTGGTATGGCCATTTTATCACTGTAGTCATGACCCGATTAATTAAATACACAAAAATATAAACAAAACATACTATACGCCTTGAAGCAGAAAATATATTCTAATGACAAAGATTAAGCATAGGATATATGGCGTATACCTCTTTATACAGGACTAGCTCGGGAGAGTAATGCTCCCGGAAGTAGAAACGAGAAACACAGTTCTAATTAGTTGGCGTTCACTTCTTGCCACGTTGCATTAAAATAGCAGAAACCAAACGCTTGCTGCCGTCGGCCTTCGTGGCCGAGTGGGCTAGCACTATATGCTAGTAATAAAAGGCTTTTATGGCGTGAGTTCAAACCCGCCGCGAGGAGTTTTTTTTAACATTTTTTTTACATTAAATTAAAATAATATGAAAATAATATTTAAAAAAGTGATTTATTTACTTTTGTGCAGATAAGTAGTCGTAGTACTTATGCCTTTGTACTCCATGATATAGGGCTCGTTTTGTTCCCCTTGTACTTCATGATATAAATTTTGTGACTAACTTAAAAACAACTGGCTAGGATAGCGCGTAAAGCAGCTGGCTAGAGTAGCGCGCGGAAAAACGTACTTCAGGGAGTATTACTCTCCCGAGCGGGTCGTCTTTATACCCACAACTACAGCCCTACTTGTAGTGCTGAACGGGACGTTAAACCTAAAATCAACTCAACTCAGCGATAAAAAGTGTTATTTTTTTTAGCGATGTGACTTCCTTCATGAGCCCCAATACTGGTTAATTTAAATTATTCGTTGTGCTAATGAAAATTATATAGATTATGCATACTATAGTAAAAAAAAAAACAATAATCAAATAAAGAATAAAGACAAAATGTGATTTTGTTAAAAAATCGAAACAATATTTTGCGTTCTGAAGTCGGGGTAATTCCGAGTAATCAGGACTTATGATTACCCTAATCATGCTATTTTGTTCCATTTTTGCATATAGATCCTTTCATAGGAACTTCACCAGTTAGTTATAACCGATACGATTATGACTACACGGTTGTCCGAGAGTAATAATATAAATTGCTTAGCTAAAATCGATACTCACTTGTTTCGTGTTATGTTCTATCGCTTGACAAAATTTTAATATCGTACAGATATGAACAATAAGCTTTACCTTATCAATTAATCATGTATTGTAAATGAATAGAATTTTTAACTAGGTAATCATGTAGTCGAAAATCCAGAAATTAATTGGTAGTCTGTGCGATGAAAATTCAGACCACTTTTTATAGCGTTTTGTGCTTGAAATTCAAAGCAAAATTCAAATTGTATGCAAAAATACTAAATGACGACAATGTTATCTATTTTTTTTTTTATTTTTGAAGGAATTTTGATTCCTTCAATTAATGAAGTTGTTATATAATGTTCTCGTGGTATTACACGATTTAAAAAAAGACCTTAATGAATACTGTACACATACTTGCAGTTTATATAGTTTTCCTCTGTAATCTATACTTTGTGGGTTCCAAATAATAACCTAATTAAAAATTCTATTTATTTCCAATACATGATTATTTAATCAATGCATGATTGTTCAATAATCTGAAAGATAATCAATTTAGCTACTTTAAGCGCTAGGACATAATAATAAAACACTGCTTACGTATTAAAACGAAAATACCATTTTGAATATAACAAACGTCAGCACTTACCTTGATTTTTCTGTGGACTGATCGGCTTGGCATTCTTGTTTGCGTGACCACTACTTCAAAACAAAAAGTTAACTTTGAAACTTCTGCAATAAATTTCCGTGGATGTGTTCAGAAGGATTATAGTTTGTACTGGTATAAATTATGTGCTTGATTCAAAGCACAAGAGTGTCGGTCAATACTTATATTTTATTTTCCTTTGATAAGAATGGGAGGAGTCTGGATTCTTTAATCGCAGTAAATATCTATTTTACTTCATTTCATTACTTACACATCACGCATTACCATCAAGTAAGTATACTATTGGCGACAATACGAGTTTCGTGACCATTTACTTAAGTATCAACCCATGTGACTAGAACTCACAATGCATATAGGAAATAGCTTTCTAGAGTTTCCACGTAGCTAAACAGTGCACATTAGGGCGGGGTGAAAAGTAGTGAAAAGAATATTTCAATAGAAATTTTTAATGGCATAGGTACTAAAGTTTTCCTTAAATGTTGTACAACATATATTCCAATTTTTTTGAAATTCTGAACATATCTTTAGGTTGCTACCAGCTGTTTTCTTACTGTCATATTACACGAATAATCGGGCATACAGCAGGCTCATATAAAATGGTGGTTTCCTTCTGTTTGATTACTTCTAGCATGTTAATTGATACAGTTAAGACATAGTTAAACGCAAGTAATGATATATTAAAACTTTCTGAAACATAAGACAAGACACCCCCCCCCCCCCCCAACGGTGTGATAAATCCTTAGACACTGCATTACAAGTTTGACTTTAACCTATTACACTCACTGACCCGTTAACACTTTATGCAGCACTGTAGTCCTTGGCATAATGAGTCTTGACTTTATCTTCGTACGTATGAAACATAAGACAAGACCCCCCCCCCCACGATGTGATAAATCCTTAGACACTGCATTACAAGTTTGACTTTAACCCATTACACTCGCAGACCCGTCAACACTTTATGCAACGTTGTAGTCCTTCTTGGTTTTAAAGACTGGCATAATGGGTCTTGACTTTATCTTCGTATGTATGAAGTCTAGTGATGAGCAAATGCAAGACCAAGACCAAGACCCGGGTGGTCTTGGTCTTGGTCTTGGTCTTGCACATGCGGTCTTGGTCTTGGTCTTGCACTGGAACCCTCGGTCTTGGTCTTGGTCTTGGTCTTGCACACCTAGTCTTGGTCTTGGTCTTGGTCTTGCACACCTAGTCTTGGTCTTGCTTGCAAGAGTCTTGCAAGTTTTGCTTTTAAGAAATCTATGATTTTCATAAGTAAATTTTACTCTGGATATAAGGGGTAATAAATCCTACATTGCGTCAATAGTGAGGGAAATACAATGTGTGTTTCTAAATGTAATATATTTTACCTTCGTGTAAGTGTGATGAGACTGTACAACATAGGCGATGACCTTTACTTTTTTTTTTCAATGGGTGATCACGCTTCACTATAAATCACAACATTTCGTAATATTTTATATGTTTTAACAGATCCAATACTCCACTGGTTCCCAAACTTGGGAGGCTACCCCTGACAGTGAGACGCATGAAAGAAAACCAAGACGGCATAGATTACTGAAATACCATAAATTGCAAGGTGTCAGATTTTTTTCTTTCTAACCACGATTAGCTCATCTATGTATTGAACAAACTCCCAATTAAATATTGAAATTTAGTTTTACTGATTTTAATGTGTACTGTATGGGGCAGAAACTGAAACAGTTAGACTTTCGAAATGTGGGCATGGAGAAAAAAGGAGAGAATCAGCTGGGTTGAACGGAAAACGAATGCGAAGGTTTTAGAAATAGTAGCAGTAGGGGAGAAAAGAAGAATTTTAGATGTAATAAAGAGGAGGACATTGGCTGAGGAGGAACTGTATTATGAGGGACGTGCTAGAGGGAGGGGGCGAAGGAGATTGTAGTTGAAGAAAGATATTAAGACAGAAAATTGCTACGTTAAGACGAAGAGACTAGCTGAGGACCACAGTCATCGAAGCTTCTCAGCTGCAGCAAGTGACCTGCCAATAATGGCAGAATAGCTATTATTATGACGATGATGATATGTTTTGCAATATTGACCAAAATAGAGAGAAAAATTAAAAAAATAATAATTAAACCTCTTAATATTTTAGAATATGAAATGAAATTAAATTTGTGAGTTTTGCGTCCCACGCTTATTTCGGCTAGGCTAAAAGAGACGGTGATAATGAAAATGATGGAAAGAAGAAAGTGGGAGGAAACGGGAGAACCCCGAGGAAACCCACGCACACGGTGTTTGTCCACCACAAAGTTCACTTGGCGGGGGCTGGGATCGAACGCGGGACCCCAAACACCAGAGCTAAACGCTCTACCATTGAGCCACCGCGGCCCCAATATTTTAAAATAATTTGAGTGAAAACTGAAAACGACTCAACTGTCTATGTCTTTTGTGTAAACTCAATTTATATCAATACTTTTGACCTACATTAGAAATACATAATAACGGCATCAAACTTCAAGTTATTTGAAGTAAGTACGAAATCACTCTCAGTTGTGAATATAGATTATTTATTGTTGTATAATGTTATATCGTTGAATCCTAGATATGCCGTATACCTAAGGAGGCTATAAGTTATATTGATAAACAATTATTCAACGTATAAGCATCCACCTATGAAATCAAACTTGCGATCACATGCGCTAAGTTTTTGTCAATGTGATGAAAATGTTATTTCAATATTAATTTTATAAGTACACATTAAAAATTTCCAACGGATACTTGAACCTCAGAGCCAATGCCATACCCATGTAGTCGACATCTATGGTGTACAGAATTGCCGATGTTCAATACTACATTTCTTTAGTTTTGGAAGAAGAACACCATTAATATGTTTTGAAATGAAATGAAATATTACTTTAACGTCCCACGATTATTACACTGAGGCTAAGGGAAACAGTGATGATGAGAAATGGTGGAATGAAGAAAGTACGAGGAAACGGGAAAACCCACGCACAGGGTGTTTGTTCACCAAAGAAGCTCACATAGCGCAAGCTGCGATCGAACCAGGGCCCCATGTACCAGAGGTGCACGCTCTACCACTGAGCTACCGTGTCCATAACATGCTCTAGTTTATTTTTGCTTATCCACTTCTTATGGACACAACTATTCTTCGTATGATTTCCCAAAATCCAATCATGGGCCGTCGTGAATGATCAAATAATGACCAAAGTAAATCAGACACTGAAGTTATTATATCTTGTAACAATTCAAAGAATTATGCTATAGGTCGTCTCGTTAACAACCGATTCAAAAAACGACATACTGTAGCTATATGTTACAGGAACAGATCGACTCACATGGATTGCATAAACTACTGGGAACACATTCACTCCGGCGGTATTTTTACTGGAGCCAAGAAGTTCACGTGAAAGATGTAATGATTTTTCCCCTTCCTTTTTACATTCTATAAAAAATCAAGTAGTACCATACTTGTGCAAGACTCTTGCGCAAGAGTCTTGGTCTTGGTCTTGGTCTTGCAGGTATGGTCTTGGTCTTGGTCTTGGTCTTGCAGGTATGGTCTTGGTCTTGGTCTTGCATCGGGATTCCTGGTCTTGGTCTTGGTCTTGGTCTTGGTCTTGCATGCAAGACTCTTGCAAAAACTGCAAGACCAAGACTCTTGCGCTCATCACTAATGAAGTCATCCTTTGCTTCTGAACCAATTACAGCCTAAGATGCTTCATTCACTAACTTTACGCATCTTTCTACGGCCTGTGTGTGGCATGGAAATTTGGGGAAATTGAATACCAGCATTTCCCGACTGATGATAAGCGACTGCAATTCTCATTTGTAAAATTTGTCAAAATTGGGGGCTCTGTGACTTCAACTTGTGGCAGTCAATAATTTCAGTATAGTCTCGCACATCAAAGTTCAACTTTAGAATTGTGAACTGCCGTACTTTGAAAGCAGTGCTTGAACTTCTAAGTTCTCTAATGTGCTTTCTTTGATCCTTTAACATCCCTAACAAGAGGTTTTCAGGGTGGCCGAAATATGCGTTTCGTTGTATCACGGG
Organism: Thermobia domestica; assembly: GCF_964235325.1. Lineage (NCBI taxonomy): Eukaryota > Metazoa > Arthropoda > Insecta > Zygentoma > Lepismatidae > Thermobia > Thermobia domestica. Next base: position 147,838,736 of record NC_137465.1, on the reverse strand, counting down.
ATCCACAACACTTCTGAGATGTGAAAGTAAGAACCTTGATAGCACTATGGTTTCAAACACATGTTGAGCTCCGTCCGTACGGGATCACTTGTGTTTAATTTTGAACCAAAGGGGAGCATACACTTTGACAATGTATTCAGTCACAATAATCAGATTAAATGATGGATTCTCAGTTCCCACATACACTCTCAGTACCCTGTTAGCCATCGTTAGCCACCTTGAATGTGACAACTTGCCAGGGTTTCGATTGACGAGATCAGTAGAGCAATTTCCTGAGAAAATGGCATGGCACATTTCGTATAAGTATTTTTGATCTGTGCTTAGATCATCCGCAGAAATTTCTGGTAAATTACAAGTGATTTTCTGGAAACTTTTAACAGGCAAATGTTCACAATCTTTCAGCATATTTCCAATCGGTCCAGAGAATTCACGAGGTCCCAGTGTGACTCCATCAAGGTACTGAAATAAGTGGCGAAGGGGATAGGAAGGAAGAGTCCTATCAGCGTGCCTTGTTCCTCTCTCTTTTCTCGAAGCGTAGCTTGTGTTTTTTGTCGTGCTCTCCGTACTTCTGTCAATTACTTGAGATGTGTCTTCCCTGGAAACTATTTCAAAATCTTGTAAAGTTGCAGATACAATTGCGGCAATACATCTATCAGATACCCAGTGGCGTATTTAGGGGGGTGGCTTCCGGGCTTAAGCCCCCCCCGAAATCTTACTTAGTATAGTAAAGTAAATGAAATATCTTGCAGAATTTTCACATTTCCAGGCAAAGCCCCCCCCCCCGAAAGTTAGCAAAGCCCCTCCCGAAACAAAATCGTAAATACGCCACTGCAGATACCCCATACTGATCTGAAACTCTTGCCAGTGTTGGAAGTTGTAATCTCATTTGGTTTTTTGAAGCTTTTTCTTTTGATGTTGAAATGTCAGTTTCAAATGTCTCTCTGTCATCCTCAACCTCATCCTCAGATGACAAAGTTCACCAGTATCGGCAACATAATCAGTGCTGACTGTTGGAACATCAGTAGATATTTTATACTTTTCAATCCTTGAAGCCTCTTTTCTTTTCCTTTCTTCTGCTCTTCCTAACTTCATTGCCTCAGTTTTATCTACGGAACCAATTACCATCTTCCTGGAAGATCTCTGGTCATTAAAAAATGTGTGCTCCTTTGCAAGCACTTTATTTATTTTTTAAAATAAAAAAAATCCTTCTTTCACCTTTTTGCCCCTCTGGACCCCTCTGCGTTAACGCAGAGATCTGAAAAAATCGAAGAAATACTAATGGGTATAGAGAATGTGAGTGCAACATTTCGACCTTCTAAGTGCAATAGTAAGCCTGCAAGAAAATAATGAAAATAGGCACAACAATTTGTTTTTAACTTATGACGTCATCACCCCATGTCCCGACGCAGAAAGACGAAAAACTGTACGAAACGTGTTCTACAATGCCTCCAAAACAAAAATAAACCTAAGTAAAAAGCTTTGTTGGTTCATTTTTAAGCCAGCAATGAACATACTACGCCATCGTTCCATTTGAAATGATATAATTTAAAAGGGTTAAATGACAGAAGTTCAGTGACTGGTAGCACCCTAAAATTATTCACGAAATTTTATCAAATTTTACAGAGGTGTTTCATTGACAAGTAGTAAACTTTTTATGGGTCTGCCAAATTAAAATTTTCTCTTTCATATTTTCGCTCCACCCTAGTGCACATGTCGCTGGCACGGATGAAACGGGGTCGATTTTCGATGAGGATTCATTCAGCTTGAGTTATGCGTTAAGTTGTAGATTCATGTCTTATATAGCTTTGGTACTGAGAGGAAAGTTAAACTCCAAGAGTTATTATAGGAAACATTAGCATTATTAATCATTATTATATTTAATATTATGAAGTTAGTGTAAAAGAATTGTCCGTAGTACAAAAAAAATTCTTATATTGCTGTCCGCCCTCTGTAAAAAAAAAAAAAAAAAAAAAAGACTCGAACCCTGCGTATAGTGCGAAACTTATCTAAGCAACAAAACACAGGGATGAACTACGTCCAGCAAACAGGCTGGAGTACCCAAACAATAGGGATGGAATTGAGACGAGACTGCACACATGTTCGGTAGGCAAATTGCTATTTCACTCTCGGTCTTAGTATCGAGGGCCAAGTATCTTGATCTCATCTCGAAATAAATTGAGTGAAATTAAAAATGAATAAGTATTATCATCTTACAGCTTGTCGTTTTCTCTTTTTATTTTTTACTTCATTCTTGGCTGTAGAATTATTGTTCGCCGAGTACCCCTTCGTAGCTTAGAGGCTTTCCTCATGCTTTCTATATATATGTTTCGACAATTCAATCCCTATTAGGCATATCCAGCCTTGGATAAAACTCAAATAGTGATTCAGATCCCATTTACGCAGTAAATCTTGTATCATATATGCTCGGTACTCCAAATGGACGTTAAAATCTATCAACCAACTCCTAATTATACTATGGTTTATTTCTTTCCTGCTGAATCAGTGTTATCAAATATCACATAACAGGTAACGTGGTAGATAGCACCAAGACCGTACTTTTAACTTATTATCCATTTTCACTTATTATCCAATAAATTATTTCTGATTATCGTGTTTCCTAGAAAAAAAAACTTTATAATCTAATAGCTACGGTATTCATCTTTGCTGTGCACGGCTCAGGGCTGATCTCCAAACGAGTTAGATTCGAACTCTGATGTACCGCATGATTCGGATTCACGGCATTAAGGCATATTTTCATATATACAGGGTGAACCATTTATCTTGAAACGCCTAAACAACTTTTAAACTAATTGATAAGTCAATAAAATTTTGTAAATGTGAATATCAACAGAGGGATATTGTTTGACACACTCCACAATACAACTTCATTAAAAGTATTGCTAACCCAACATAAAGTTGCGTTGTTTTAAATAGCACTTTGACAGGTAATCACAATTTTAAATCTACATGCAGTGACGTCGCCTTGTGCAGTTTGCAAGAGCACGTGAACCACCAAGTATCGTGGGCTGTTTGTTGCTCATTAAGATATTTAATAATATTTAGAATATTATTATATTGCCGTTTCGTTTCTATTCTTTGCTTACTTTACCCCTTGTGTATATGTATTCCATCATCACACCACGTTCACAACAGAGCAGCGAGCGTGATAGGCTGCTCTGTGTGTAATACAGAAGGGAAGCGCGGGTAGCTGAGCGGAGGAACTGCGGTCTCCTGACATTCAAAACAAGATTTGCACGAGCAGCGTTCATAGCACTGTAGTTGACTTATTTCCAGTAATGTGGCACTTTAAACAGAATCAAAGAATGAACTGCGTTGACAGCTGTTGTTGACTAATTTCCAGTAACGTGCCGTTTTAAACAAAATCAAACTTAAAATATATAGAACTGCAACTTAAAATATATAGAAGAATATAGTAGTACTATATAACTCATTCTTTCAAACAGTTATCTACATTTCTTTTTATCTCAATTTCTCGTAATGAAAATATACTAATGGAACAAACAAAATTATGGCTTTCTGAGGTCGTACCAAGGGGAATGGGAGGTTTAAAACCCTTCCCCAGAGATTTTTAAGTTAATGCAGAATAAAATTAAATTTTAATTTATTTTCAAGACTTTTAAAAATATGTATAATCTCTTCTTTTTCTTTTGGCTACGGTTTCTTCTACCTAAATAAACTAAATGTTTGTAAGAAAAGCGAATAGCCTATCAAAACATGCTGTACTTGGTAATACTGCCACAATAGTAAAATCTTACCTTCTGTATTGTGAGAATCTGAAGGAAATTTTGGAATTGATTTTTTTCAACATTCATCTTTAACACATGCAAAATAGAAAAAGACGAGTATTGAGATTTGCAGTAACGTACGTTCAGCTGCGACCGGAAAGGTTTTTTTCTTTGGAAGGGGGCGGAACAGTAATGAAGTATCTTGAGATAACAATGCAAAAGTACAAGGACAAAGCGTTCCTAATTAAAGGAGCCTCTGCAAATATCATAATGATTTGATACATTGCATCTTTTGTGTATACTGTTAACAGTTCACGCCAAAGGCACGTACGCTAATTGCTTAGCCACGAAGGAGCTCTTCAAAAATACGAGGTAGCAGACGTTTGCAGTCTTAATACTAATGGAGATTACATTTAGTATATTGTGAAATTGATGTTGAGTTTGTAGAAAGAGAATGGCATACAACAAAATTCGTGAAAATCATAGCAAATAATCCGAAGTTGACTTCAGAAACTGAAAGTTGTGTTGCCATATTAAATAATATGTAAGCATTTAAAGGAGTACCGTAGCTCAAAATAGTCTCATTGCATTAGCTTAAGTATAAACAGAGGGAAAAAATAAAAAAAAAACTAAACTTCAGAAGAGTTATTGACAAGGTGATTGCCCAGAAGAACATGAGAAGTAATTTCATATACGAAGTAATTTCATATACATTTCAATTTTTCTTATTTAGAATACTGTGAACTACCGAAAAATAATGTCACGACACGCCACTGTCTACATGTAAAACGAAAACTTAACAATACCGCATTTATTACTCAGTGATAGAAACTATGGACGTTACAGTATTATAAATATTCGTTAACATCCCAAATTTGGGGCCTGTACAATTGGGGGCCTGGCGGATCTAGAAGTTAAAAATCAGGGGTGCAGCCAGAAGCCAGACTGTGATAGGTATATCATGAGTTTCTTGTAAACTTTCAAAAATATATAAACAGTGGTGATATTCAGCCGGTTCAGTAGAACCGGTTGTTAAAATATTTCGAGTTCGCAGAACCGTTTGTTATACCCAGTCATAAACCCGAGCCGAACATACACACACAGCTATAAGGGGGAGCTTTCTGAATACATTGTTTTCACAGTTAGAAACTCTTTTTTTTTTTTTGCTCTGTACATACATGAAGATTAATGGTGAGATGGAAGACGTCAAATTTTATTTCAAGGTCTTTGCTTTTAGAAATTCGTATAGCAATAGGATTAAACACAAGAAAACAAGGTATAAGCGTTTTTTTCCCCTAATTCCAAATACTCAGATATCAAGAATGAGAATTAGGGTTATATAAGTGAAGTGGTTAGCGTTATTTATATTGGAAACACATACATACCATTATCAGCAATTGTCGATCCATCGCTGGATGAAGATCTTTCCAATACTTTTGGACAACCATCTATTTTCGACAATTTGTTTCCAATATATTCGCAGTGCTACATAACTTCGTCACGCCACCCTGAATTCGGATGCTATGTAGGTCACTGTTTGTCACTTGTCGTATCCAGTAAAAACTTTGGCTTTGTCTATCTTGTATGGTTTATTTCCTAAGAGAGTTATATCTATCCAGCTACTCTCTCTCTCTGTATATATATATATCGAGAGAGAGAGAGAGAGAGAGAGAGAGAACCGGTTGTTAAAAAATAGAATAGCACCACTGTATATAAATAATAACTTGTGGGGGCAACTGCCCCCCAGGGAAGCTACCCAGCGTTCGAGGGGGGCCCATTTTAAGACAAAATTTTCTCACTCCATATACGATACGAACATGAAATTATAAATGAAGCATCGAATGGGTTCACTACATTACATAAACAAAACAACACACAAAAGGTAAATAAAACGAAAATGAGTTATGGGCCCATTTCAGTAAAAGGATGTCTACTGTTCGAGGCCCTAGAAATAATATTTATTCGTATGGCTTTGAGATTTGTCAATATTGTCCCCTTAATTAATTTGTCATATATGAAACTGGCCCAGAGGTGTAACTAATAGCCCCGCAGACCTTGCCGTGCGGGAGGGCCCACAGCCTCCGGGAGCCCATAAACAGTAAGAGAAAGATGGAAAGAGGGGCCCAAGAATTAGAAACCAACTTTTTCTAGGGGGCCCAAATACGCGTATTAGTGCTTGCCCCCCCCCCCCCGAAAAAGATCTAAGTTACGGCGCTGGCTGGGTCCCCTCTGTTCTACAACAGTAATAACGCAAGTAAGACGGACATGCCAATGGACTTCGGAAGTACCTTAGTGCAGGGGTGGACTCCGTCCCCCAACTTCCAGAAAATATCTATGGTGTTCACTCACTTTCTATAAAAATAACAATGGGTAAAGATAGGCACGAGAGACGACGTGACATCATGCGTTCTCCTAGCTTTTCAGATCCACTTTTAGGCCTGCCTTAATGTCGAATTGTATCACCATGATGTGACGTATTTCTAACAAGTTACAAGGAATCGAAAATTTTACTTTTCTCAAAAGGTTTTATTTCGAAAAAGTGATTGGATAAATATCACATCCATAGGCGTAACTACGATATGTGGATGTACACACCCAAATAAAGTAGTTTGATTCTTTCTTCTGTAAATGTCACGCATTCTACATTCATCTTGATTCCTTCTGTAAGCTTACAGTCAAAGACTAAGACGCCCACGAGGAAGCTCATATTTATATTTTACTTCGGGTGGAGGACAATCTTCCATTTAATTCAAGGGTAAAGAACATGTCTTTTGTGTAGGTTAGCCTTCGGCGAGCGCCACCCGATTTCGATTCCCGGTAGGAGTTCATGTGGTTCAAATCACGGTCTCCTGATCCACATTGAGCTACGCCTCTATAGCTTTGCTGCTCAAAATGTACTTTGACTTCAAACCAAATAAACAGAATACTAGTATATATGTTTACTATGATATCAGTAATCTTAGAACTAAAGCAGAACCTAAAGCTAACTTCTTTTTAAACTTAGGATAACTCAGTTGCTCTATTCAATCAATTTAGACATCTCTGATACATGTGGTCCTCGGTACGATCCCAGTTCGCTCCAAGTGAACTTTATGGTGGACAAACATTGTGTGCGTGGGTTTTCTCGGAGTTCTCCCGTTTCCTCCATTTTTCATTCCACCACTTCGTTCATTTCTCATCATCACTGTCTCCTTTAGTCTATCCGGCATAACCGTGGGATGTAAAATCTTTTAAGTTTTAGAGTTAAGGTTATGCCGGATAAACTAAAGGAGACAGTGATGATGAGAAATGAGTGAAATGGTGGAATGAAGAAAGTGGGAGGAAACGGGAGGACCCCAAGAAAACCCACGAGCACGGTGTTTGTCCACCACAAAGTCCACGCGTCGCGAGCTGTGGGAAGTAAAGATTTCATTTGAATCAATTTAGAATTAAAAGACTTGACAGACTGTAGCCTACAGTGAATAACTCGTCTACACAATCCACTAAAATGCAAACTTTGTGCGAGTCTGAAACAAGTTGTTCCTTGATAGAATTAAAGTAACGATGGGTTGGTCGGTAAGTCATCAACCTATCAACCGGACAACTAGTTTCGAATCTCGATAGAGCGGGATTTATTCTCCCGTTTCAACATGCTTTAAACATGTCTAAGGGGTTCACCCAGCCTCATTCAAATGTATGTGGGAAAACCTGGGCTTATATTTAATAGGTATAGTAGTAGGGACAGGAGTATAGCTCACTTTGCTTTGACTGGCTGAAGGATTCACCTGATCTGATCACGTGGTATGATGTCATAGAGGTCAATGCCCTCTTGATTTTGGCAGGGGTACCTAGGCCGACAAACCAAATTTCGGGAGCGGTACAATAGACCACTTCCTTAACATTTTGGAAATTACAAAATTTACGAATTTGGTATGGTAACATATGATCGGGGTATGTGCCTTTCTAAGCTTAAGTAATTCATCTCCTTCCCTTTTCTGGGTAAATAAAATACCAAAAATGTAAATTTAAGAGGTTTTTGACTTGTTTTATCCTCTTTCATGATAAAACCTTATGTGGGTGAGTATAGGAGTATATCCCCTTTCATAAGGAATGGGTACAGTACTTGGCAGTGAAAGTGTTACAAAAAGTTCTAATTACTAACAAACTCTTGCACCATGTACTTATGCATTGAGAAACACACGCCTCAATCTACTATTTGCTCTTGGTATTCAATCCAACTTGTCCTTCTTCTCCTCTCTTTGTCTAAAGCAGTATGTGTGATATAATATACACTTTCCATTCAGACGGAAAAACAGGAACCATGTTTACAAGCTTTATAGCTAGAAAACCGTCTCTTTCATTCGTTTGTTCTGAAACGTCTTTTTAGAGCCTCAATAAAAAAGTCGTTACAAAATGTTCTCATATCTTCATAAACGCCTTTATTTGCATTCTTTCCCTTCTTCAAAGACTGCTTATCACATCAAGCTAGGAAGATGCTTCTTGTGAAATATATTGAAATTGTCAATCACGGCAGTAGGTTTTGTGCTTCTCTAGGTCTATAATGCGGGCGCAAAGCCCTAAAAACTACTCACAGAAATGAGTGTTATTCAGTGATTAATTTCATTTTTTCCCAGTAATTGCAAGCAAGTGTTCCAGAGGCGTTTTTTGGGTAGGAGGGTGTAATTCCCCTTCCGTTGAGTTTGATAAACACGTATTGTTTGATCAAATGTATAGTAAAACACTGATATAAAGAGTGAAACCCTTATGTCGGCGGTGAATTCACACCCTTGCCCCCTCGAACAAAATCTAAAATTACGCTGCTTTTAGCAACAAACCTGTGGAGTTACGACAGCACATTGCTAAAGCTCTTACACTTGATTTCAAGACCCGAAGTTTGATTCGAGGATATATGCGTTCATAGTGGACGACATTCAGAGGAAGAGATTTAAATATGGAAACAGAGAGGAATGATTTACATATGCAAGTTTAGGATTGGTGAAAAAAATCGGACAGCATCCATATTATAACGAAAGTTGTGATTTTGTAAAACAGAACGAAAGTTTCCGACTGCGAGGATCACATCAGGCAGTTGCCGAATTAAGACGGATAACTCTCTTTTAGAGTAACAAATGATTGCAAAGGGAGAGAAAGATCTTAATGTATTGGAAATTAAGAATTTAAAAAATCTTCAGCTTCTGAAAACTCTACGTAGTCCAGGGGTGTAGCCAGCAGGTTTATGTAGGGGGGGCCGTCGTTTTTGAGGGGGGGCCAGCTACAAAGACAAAAGAAATTATGTTGCAGCTAGTGTTTTTGAGGCCTGAAAAAACCGGCAAATTTTTGTTTCCTTCCGGGAAACTAAAAAACACTGGTTTCTAGATTATTATTATTATTATTATTATTATTATTATTATTATTATTATTATTATTATTATTATTATTATTATTATTATTATTATTATTATTATTATTATTATTATTTGCTTTTTGTCCATAAATTATATTGCAGGTAGTTTTTATTATGTTTAACCAATAATTATTGTCCCGGATCAAACGTTATACCTTTGTGCATAACTGTTTTAGTTTAAACCCTTGTACACAGAACCTATCTACATAAGGCTGATTTTCTTTGAAATTTCACTTATTTTCTTTAAGATTTCCTGACAAAAATAATTTATTATTATTTGTGACTAAAAAAAAAACATAATTATTTTATTAACATCCATGTCTCATTTCCTATTCTAGAGGCCGTCTACATATTACGTAACGCTATTTTTGCCCAATTTTTACCCCCTCCCTCCTGCTTGTCACACTTCGTAACGCAAGGCCGAACCCCTCCCCTTTGTTATGTAGCACTTTTTGATCTTTGTTTTTTCATTATTTTGATTATTTTAGGGGTTATTACAATTTAAAAAAAAAACTATTTTAATGGTAGAACTTTTTATTACAAAATGCTTATATTATTGTGAATATATTTGTAGCGTTTTTCGCCAACAAATCAAAGTATTAGAAAATGGTAGACTCGTAATAATCTTTTATCCCCACAAGGTTGTTTAATTAACCAATCCTAATTCTTCAAAACTACTGTCGTTTCCCCAAGGAGATCGTACCCATCATTTTAGGTCACTGGTGATTGGCAAGGAGAAAGTACTGCGGAAGATGCAGTTAAAACAGGATTTAAAGAAATGACATCGACGTCTTCTTCTGAGATCCAGGATGCTTCCTGCATTTGAAGTTCGCCAGTGTTTACGATGCAGAGTTTTATTCCTTGTCGACCACAGATTCGAAGTGGCTGCACACGTGAAGAAACAGAAACATCTCGTTTGTAAACAAGCTTTCGAGCATCTTCTTTGGATTTCGGACTTCAGTTTACCACTTTACAATTTTTTTCCACCTAAATCAGTGCGAGAATGCGAATAAACTCGATTTCTTCTGAAATATTCAAATCCAAAAATAATAATAAAAAGTAGTACGACATTAATATCTGACGAATTAGGTTTTTAATATCTTTAGGTCTGCAAATCGTGCATTGTTCCGTCGCGGAAAATATTTCACACACACACACACACACACAAAAAGTTTCTTCTGTTTCACATGCGAAACTTCTTCGAAGAAAAGAGTAGGTAATGATTCGAATCAGTAGTTTTAAACAACATTCTTAGAAATAGCGATACAAGTGGGAACGAGAAGGAATTTTAAAGCGGTGGTTACGATCACTAACAACTAACTCCAGAAAAGCGTGTGACGTAAATGCAATGCTACGGTAGCCGCAAAACGGAGTTTTATTGTAATACACACAGGGTTCTTCACCAGTCATGCTGGTGTCTAGTCCGTCTTCGAATAACTTCTGTATGATTCAATTTATATAGGCTATAGTTCGCAACTTTCCGAAATAATGTAATTATTTATTTATCTATCTATATATACAGGGTGAACGGTAACTATGTGGACGAACATGGACGGGTGATAGTACATCTTAAAAAAAAAAAAAAAAAAAAAGCAAAAATGTCCTAGTGAACATGGGGGAAATTCCGTCCTGTTTAGGAATGACATAGTGTTTAAAGCGTGGGAACATGAACTTCAGAGGCCAACAGTTTAAAAACAATACATCGTGGAGAGTGCGGTTAAAAAGGTCACTTAGAAAGTCATACCTACTCTATTGAAAAATGCATATTTGAAAACGCAGCTACGTGTGTGCACGGGATTAACAACGTGTGACACTTCTTTCCTTTACAGCATGTCCGGGAATCCCTCCGTTCCTTTGGGGAATCCCGTGCGCACGCATGGCTGCGTTTCCAAACATACATTTTTAAACAAAGTAGGTATGACTTTCTAAGTGACGTTTTTAACCACACTCTCTATGATGTATTGTTTTTAAGCTGTTGACCTTTGAAGTTCATGTTCTCACGCTTTCGACACTCTGCCACTCCTGAACGGGCCGGAATTTGTCCCATGTTCACTACGACTTTTTTTTTTTTTTTTTTTGCTTCTTGTTAGATGTACTATCACCCGCCCAAATTTGTCCACGTAGTTTCCGTTCACCCTGATTTCGATTAAATTTTCAACGTAGATGAAGTTCAAGCCTGGAATGGTTTTTTATAGCTTCACTTTAAAGGTGCACTTTGAAGAGAAGGGGAAGATATACAAAAATGATCGAAAATGACCAATATTAATGTCGAATCATAGTTTTCGGAGTGGCTGATATGAACAGTGCCACTTCCGATGCCGTTTAAATCCAAATTCAGTCCCCATTTTAGTACTTCTACGGGTAATGGTGACATGTAAAAATAATTGAAAATTACCGATTAATTGAAATCCATACTGAAAAACGTTTTTCACCACATTTTTCATTTGATATAAATATGATTTTTTTAAAATACTAGTAATAGCATATAAAAAATGTGATGCAGGCCTACTTACAAATCAGTTTAGTATCGTTGTTTTATGGTAGTATTTACAGTAACTTGTTGAAACGTTTGTCTTCAAAGTGTCAAATATAAATCGCAACAAATTGTGTAATCTGTTGTAAAAAAAATTAAACCATACTGTTTTCCGATAGGTATAAGGAGCAGATATCATACTATTTTTCGATTAGTATGGTAAAATAGTATTTTTCCATACTATTTTACCGTAAATTATTAATTATATGTAAACGTTGTTATTTTTAAGTGAATGAAGCGAGGTAATCTTACAATAATGTTTTAAAAGCTGGCCATTTGGGGGGGCCTGGCCCCGATGGGCCCCCCCGTGGCTACACCCCTGACGTAGTCATTCATATATATATATATATATATATATATATATATATATATATATATATATATATATATATATATATATATATATATATTTAGCTATGTTGAGAAATTAACAGAATGGAATTTTGCAAAAGCTGACTTGGTGGATGCGCCGTTGACATTAAGCATAGACCTCTTGTAGCTTAATTACTGGGTGCATAATGAACTTCCCCTTCTTCAGGAACATTTTCTAAGGCAGTAAGAGTTTGTGTACTACTATGTTAATTGAGTTATATTTGATAGAACCGTCTGAAAAAGTAGTGCCAAATACTCAGACATAAATTACCTTTTGCGAAGCTCTAGTGGAAAATGAAGCAAATCGTTGTAAACATGTTAGACTTTTGAAAAGAAGTATTTCTTTAAAAAAAAATGAAAATGAAAATGCGCATAAGTGTGTCACTTGGATGCGAATTTATAATTTTAGAAAGTAGCACGTTTACCTCATTATGTGTTAGATGAATGATTAGTGTAAGTGACTTCTACGTGGACGGTCCTAGGTTCTAATCTCGATCGCTCTTATTGCTTTCTTTTAAGCTACATTCATAGTGTGCATTCCAGATGTTTCAATTTTGAATTAAAGGAAGTCGCAGCTAGTTTAAGCCGAAATTATTTTCAAATATGAGACGTTATTACGTGTTTTTCATTAGTTTACAACAGAGTTGGAGTGGGTCAGTGGGTCGGTGGGTCAAGTTTTCTGAGTGGGTCAGTGGGTCGTGGGTCAACGGCATGTGACCCACTGCGACCCACCACCCACCATGACCCACTGTGACCCACCACCCACCGTGACCCACTGCGACCCACCGACTCAGTATGATCTACCGACCCTCTCTGCTCACTGCATTGTAGAAAGTATCTTCTGAAGACTGGTAAATTTATCTTCGTTTTACTTCCAAGACCTTCATTTCCCTTCCTTTTCCACTTGTTTCTGTCTACTTACCAGAGGTGAGTATATCTAACCAACTGAAAAAAGAACTTCAGGCGCTTTTGGATATTGATATTTTTAATTGTAATAATAACAATAAGACTTATACTACTACTTGGCTTTCGAGTTCTGTGAGTTTTTAGAGGAGCTAACTACTGGAAAAATACATTTTTGAATCACTGTAATAAATAAATTATTATATAAAAAAATGAATGTAACTATGTGTGCCTGATCATCACGGCCGAATTGCAAAGTCAAATGAAATTACTTTTGGTATGTAGTTAGGCCTTAATCCAAATTGGGATGTTGTATTGCTTTCATTATAATAGTTTGGCGCGGGAGGCCCGGGTTCGATTCCCGGCGGGAGCTCATGTGGTTCGGATTCCACGTTAATCAGTAGGTCCACGTCTCATATAGCCTCGATGCTGAACGGGACGTAAAACTCAAAATCAATCAATCAATCAATTCATTATAATAGCTACATATCCTAAGGAGGGTGAGGATCCGAATTTTTGCGGGAAAAAAAATAGTATCTCGCAAGCCGTTAAACTAACTGAGCTGAAATTCAGTGTATTAACTCTTTATTGAAAATAAACAAAATGTGTAATAGCATATTTTAAAATTCTCCTTTATGGAGGGGGGCACTCTATATATGGAAAATTGGTAGTGAGTTGGTTTGTAAAAATGATCGAAAACGATCGATGTTAAGAAAAAAAAATCAGAAACAAAAAATTACAGTGTTTGGCTTCATATATCCATTGCTTTCTACTATAATAATTGCTGAAGCTTATGTTTATTATATGCAGCGCTTACAGCACAGGGCAATCAACCCAAAAACTTGTGACTAAAATAGGCATAAAATTTGTACTGTAAGCTTAATTACACGGAAATTTTAAGTTTGGATTGTACGCATAATTATATGGAAAATTTTACACTTTTTTCCTTTACGTTGGTCTACTTACCTTGATTTTGAACTTTCAAATTTCATCCTTTTTTCCACTGAAAAGTATTGATAATTCAACAAGGAAATAATTATACTATGATAATTTAATTGAAATTCATCGTAATTTGGCACATGGCAAACAGCAGTGTGATAATTGAAGGGGAAGAAGGAGAGAAATTCCCATTCACCTCTGAACACTTTCCAGGAACCACGTTCTCTTTCGCTTTCTAGACGGGAGAGGGAACTTCGTAATGGCATCAAACCTTCATGTGTAATTACAAAAATTAAATTTATAAACAAATAAGAAATCTTCAGTTCATCAGGCTTTAATTGATAATTTATTTACAAGATTCCCTATCGAAGGCGTGGTAGGTGAAGTTTCTGTTCTCCATGAGTCGATATTGCCAACTGACATGGTCGATATGGAAAAGATGTTGTGTGGTGATAGCGAGATGATACTTCTTGCTGAGTATTTCAAAACTGACCAAGGAAAATCGTTATCAGACTTAAGTCTAACAAGCAGATTGTCGATGAGGAGTTGCAGAAATCGGGTAGAAGTATCATCAATTTCCACGACAGAGTGCGAACGGGGACTTCCCCTTATGAATTTACAGATGACTGATATTAGAAATTGACTAATGCTCAAACATTGTCTAACTTGTTGTTCATCAATGTTAATGGCCCACCGCTAGACAAGCTCAAAGTAGACAAGCTATTTATTTCTTGGCTGAAGGATGGACACCATTCCGCAGCGGATGATTTACCACGAAAATGTTACCAACAGGAAATAAACCCGATTTCAGGTTTGTTTTAAAGTGGAAAATTACGAGCTATAGAAAATATATAGGCCTCCTTGTATTACTAATGGCTTATTTGTGCTATTCAACTTTGTACCTATTTTTTAGTAAGTCTCTTCTTTGCTTTAGGTAAACTACTTCGAATAAATATTCATAATAATTGCAATTATGCATATTTGTAACTTAAATTTAACGTGGTGTTTAGTGATTACACAAATTACAATTATGAGCATACTTTATGGAGATGCTCTTACATAGGGTACCCGAACACCTTTATACACTATGAAAAACTGATTTTTCAAGTCTTTTATGAGAAAAATACTGTGAACTGAGAAACCATAACTTTTTCCATATTGTATAGGGGTATTTTCCTACGAATAGAAGTTTCTTTTGGAATGCGATGAGAAATTAACACTTGCAAGAATACTTTCTTAGTGCAAGTATATTTTACGCACACACTAATTTCCCCTCACCTCGAACTGTTTCAATTTCCTCACTGACAAACACTTTACCATTTTATATCATAAAGATCAGATCCACCGTTATTGTAACAGAGTGGTGCTTGAGCGATTGACTAGAAATTCAAACTCCGATTAGTGACAATTTCACAGTCGTTTTATTACAAGTGTAAACTCTTTAGTCAGTACAGAAGAGGCCGTGAATCGTGTTCCGAGTTGATGACGATGGATTTTGGTTAGTCAGAATAGGTCACAGTGGATGAGAGTGGTTCATGGTGGGTGGTGGGTCACGGTGGGTGGTGGGTCAGAGTGGGTCACAGTGGGTGGTGGGTCACGGTGGGTCGTGGGTCAGTGGGTCGTGGGTCAAGTTTTCATTGACCCACGCCAACTCTGGTTTACAATATTCAACTTTGATATCAACTCTTGCAACCTTTTATTTAACTCATTTTCCTACGTCATATCATGACGAAGTGTTGCACAACGACGACAGTCGGGCAGTAATACAATATTCTACTGTTACTCTAATCTATTTACATCTTTAGAAAGAGAGAACGTAGGCTCTTGTTGTCCAGAGGTCCCCTAAACTCACTACGTTTCTGTAAATTTCACCTAATTTTAGAGATGATGTTAGACATTTTAGTAGAGTATGTCCTCATATTGAATTCGAACTTATCAAAAAGCTTTCGATCTCTGAAATAAATTCCTGCCTGCGCCCCTGCAAAGTAGTAACGATTTTAGGGAGTGGTCAGGGGGTAATGCCACCATGGAGCAACGACAATTCCCCAGAAGTCATATCTCTGATAGTTCCCGATGTGATAGCACTATTTGTGCATTACCACTTTTCACTCTCAGTGTATTGAAAATCACCCAAAAGGAATTATTCAGAAATTTTTCTCCCTCTGACTCCCATGTCAAGGCGGCCGACCTTGGACAAATACATCTGGAATATCACTATTTATGCCAGTGACCCAGAAAACTATGTATTCGACACATATATAGAATGTTTTCGATTCTTTTTACCTGTCACCCTCCCACTCTGACCTCCATGCCAACCAAGGTTTAACTTGGACTTAAGCAGCATCTGAAGTGACACTATTTATCTTTGCAACCTCGAAAACTATTAATTCGACACTAATATCGTTCGTATTTGACTAATTTTACATGTCAATTTCCTCCTTTATTAGGGATGGTTTCAGTGTCTCGCCTTCACAACTATGGAGGAATTGCAAACAACTTAATTACATTTATGCCTATAAATTACCATATAAAAAACAACTGTGCTTTTGATCCTTTTCGAAGAGGAATTCGTTGACTACTTTTTCAATTTCAATGTTGTGGTTTTCTTCGCTTTCAATGCTGAAGATTGCCAAAAAAACTCAACTTCATCTGCAACATTGTGCTATGAATATAGGTTTTAATGGCTTTTAGTTCACTGAATGCTCGCCTGTTATACACTACGAGATAAATCTTAGGATTTATCTTCGGAAAAATGTTGACATATTCGTAGGAAATCCTACTGTTTAGTGCCATACACGTGATGAGTTTTCCTGTCTGAACGATTGACGTTTTTCAATATTATGAAATAATTCTATTAATAAAAGTACAAGATTGATGAATTCCTATGCTAACCACGGGCCGCGGTGGCTCTGTGGTAGAGCGTTCACCTCTGGTGCTAGGGGTCTCGGGCTCAAACCCTGCTCCCGCCAAGTGAACTTTGTGGTGGACAAACACCGTGTGCGTGGGTTTTCTCGGGGTTCTCCCGTTTCCTCCCACTTTCTTCATTCCACCATTTCATTCATCTCTCATTATCACCATCTCCTTTAGCCTAACCGGCATAACCGTGGGACGTAAAACTCAAAAATTTCATTTCATTTTCCTATGCTAACCACACTGCTCATCCTACTAATATTAATACCAGGCGCTATATTGTTAAATTGGATACCTCTAAAAAAACACACAAAAATCAGAAAGGCGCTAGTGTAATTTTGGCGCACCACATTTTAGAAGATTTATAGGTAAAATTCAATAGTTTGCATGAAAAGACATATTTATAAAGAACAAATTTTTGCAAGCAATAGAATTAAATTCAAAAGAATACACCTATATTTTACGCTTACAAGTGTAGGTTTACTAGTGTAAAATCATTATAAAATCACTACGGACAAAATAAGTGAGGGACAATGTTTAGCGGAAGGGTTCCAGCTATTTTTTCTAATACTGCTTGTAGACGATCCAAGAAAGCTTGAACAAGACTCTTGTTCAAGACCATTCAAGAGTATTTGATGAAAAAGGCGTCAGCACTGACGTCATTTTTGTCTTGAATTCAATAGTTTCATTCAAGAGATTTCGTTTCGGTTCTGTTCTAAACAATCCAATTCAAGAGCATTCAATAGCCAATCAGCGCCCAAGTTGATTGCAGGAAAATACAAAACAACTATGATGGCGTCGTGAGACAGAGCAGCAGTTATTCAATAAATGTCTTTTTGTTACTCTTTTCCACAATTATCTGGTACTGAAAGTATGCATAATAATAATAATAATAATAATAATAATAATAATAATAATAATAATAATAATAATAATAATAATAAAAGCAAACATCCGTACTGGAAGATATTGTTAGTGTTATTGTCTATAATATAAACAATTTATGTAGTTACAGTGTTTGCATGCTTATAACTATTGTTAAATTTTGATTAAGTGATAAGTATAATAATATTAATTTCAGAATTTAATATACAAGAATATCGAGTGTACATACAAGCCCATCAAATAATATATATAATTATTAATCTGGGATAATAAATAATTACGTACAGATTGATAATATGCCCACAAACTGAAGTACCCTGGAAATAATTACATGCTATGCTATTATAATATATGCAATTATTTTATCACGAAATTTACACGTAGTGTTTTAGAAGTTATTTCTTAAGGTAAGAGTTGCGTTCATGCGTACAGATAAATTTTCTGAGGTCTTTGCCCTAAGGTACAAATGCACATCCAGACTTATGATACATATACGAAAGTGCAAAAAAAGAAAACTAAAATCGAGAATGCTTTTCAACTGTATCAGGGGAGGAGCGTAGAAGAAGGCCCACGCACGAGTACGTCCGTAGGGAGCATGCGCGTCATTGACGGAGATTATAGTGCAAAAAACATAAGAATAATGCATAAATAAAAAAAAAAGTTTGTTTCACTATTTGATGTCATATTCAGTCATTTGAACTCAACTATAGCCATTGTAATGATTTGATACTGGTAACATTTAACTTCTAAATATAAAATACTTATTTCCTACATTAGACAAGCACGTTCCGACAGTGCAAATTATTGTCCCATATAATCCTCTTTCACATGCACTCGCACATTTTAACAGTGAAATCACTATTTGTTTGACAGACTATTCTAAACCAGTACCAAGCATGGGATAGGCTTGTGAAGGAAGTCGGGTGCAGATATGGGTGGTAAGTCCAGTAGATGAACAAATATTATCATTGCTTCGTTTGGTTCCCTGTGTTTTCAGCCTTTTCTTTAAACAGTCTTCGATGTCATAGCATAAATAACATCAAAAGTCAGTCTTTGCCTCGTGTTATACATATTTTTGGGAAACAGTTCGATTTTTCTTGAGTGTAATTCTGTCATCAGTACGTCATATGAAGAATCAGATTTTTAAAGAAGCTTAGTACAGGGAACGATTTTATGCCTAAGCAGCACTTTATTCTTTTAACGTAAGCTAACCTAACTCGCATTTAATGTAAAAGGGACGAAATACTTAGTGAAAATTCGATGGCGTTACTACAAGATCAACTAACCTGTTTTCTAAATGATTTAATACAATGTATTAATTCCAAATGCCTGGAGAAATTTAGGAAAGAAATGCTAATATAGTTATTCACGCACAGGTCTGAAGAAGATGAGTACGCAGTTTCGCTTTCATTTGTTTTCATAGTTTCGTTAATTCTTATGGACTGCCACCTACAGGGAGTAATCTACACCCCCCAACACCCCCCCTAACACCCCTCCAAATCTCTTTACACACAACCCTGGATGGAAAAGGAATACTCCCCCAAATCCAATTGTATCAATCAGTATCATATAGGTTATTTATTACATCAAGTTAAAAAAGGTTTAGCGTTTAGGAAAGAAGAAAATATTCTTATTTATTTATTTAACTTCAAAATACGAAGCGGCCTCGTTCTCATGTACGGGTTTGAGAACCACACGACCTCATTGTTTCGGGCGGTGTTTCGATCGAAACAATTGACAAAACAGACCGCTGATATAATACCTACCTTCCTGGGCTCCGCGGTCGTTTCCGAGAAAAGAGATTGATGGACAGATGCAATGACTGAAATTGGCAACGTCTTGAGCGGTCATTCACCTACCTCCTCCTCAATAAGGAAAAATATGACAATATAGTAATAAGCTTATACCAGATTAAGTAGGTAAGTGCTACTCTGCAACAGGCTCGCAACCAGAGGGGGGCTAGGGAGGGTCCGGCACTCTCTAAATTTTTCATGTTCCCTCTAGACCTTAATACAAAATGAACAATTTAAATATTTGTAAGAGATTTTTTTAATGATTTGGCACCTCCTAACATACCCATGGCCCCTCAAACCTCTGTGCCTGGTTTCGAGCCTGCTCTGCAAGTGGTGTATCATCTGACGGACGTTAGAAGGGTGTAGTCAAAACGTTTTTAGAAATGAATAAATCGATCGAAGTAAGAATTATATATTTTTTAGACTGAGTCTAGTGTTATGCAGGAACGCACTTGACGCTAGCTTAATTTTTTTGTAAAGTATATTTATATTCACGTAAATTCTTTGAGCGGGACAGGGCTCATAGCGAGTCACTTTTTTAACTAAAATTTACTTTTTTTCAAGTTGGTCCTTAAAAGTTACTTTTTTTTTTCAAATTTGTCACTAAAAGTTACTTTTTTGGGAGGTAAAGTGACTTTTTCGTATGATTTATGTTTTGCATCGGCAGTTTTCTAAGAAAAATATTATAAAAATAAATGGAAAAAGGCAGAAACTTGTTACTTATTACTCTTCTGAAAGCTTCAGTACTTGCTGCCACATGTGAAACAGTCAGCTTTATTCTCACTTCAGCTTTTATTCTTTCTAAAGCACAGTGGACGGTTGGTGGATGCTTAAGTTCTCAAGGTGGGGTTGAGAACCCTTCTGTGTCTATTCTTTCTTCTATCATAATAATCTTTTAGTTTTCTCTAGTAATAGTTAACGCTCCGTTCAACGTTGTGTGTGTGTGTTTGTATGGTTCATCATGTTCGTCTTGTGTTTTGCTTCTTGTATGTTCTTCTTACGAGTAGGCGATGAATTTGAATATTTCACGTTTTTGAGAACTCTTAATGCGAAGTTAAATATAATGTCTGGGATGAAGAAATTCGGAAATAGGCCAGAACTGGTTCCACTTACTCAGAAGCTTTTTACATCTGCTAAGTCTGCTTACAGTAACTACAAAGCACACTTAAAAAACCTAAGAAAGGAAGAAACTCAAAAAGAAGAAGTAAAGAAGAAACAAAACAACAAAGAGATAGGTGATGGAGAAATTGACAAAGGAAAAAAGGGGCATGATGAGATATGGTTACTTTTTCGTATGCTTTTGGACATTTTTGGTCACTTTTCAACTATTTACAAGAGACCAGACCACTATGAGCCCTGGGATTATTAAAATTAGGTTATATTAAAGAAAACAAAACAGAAAGATACAAAATATTTGTAAATTGAAAAACTGGATTTCTGGAAAACAACTAAATCAATGAATAATTTTCTTATGAAAGATATTCAGAGCCAATAACGTAACCAGGAAGGGGAAGGAACGGAGATTAAGAAATCAAATAATATTACAACTAACGTTAACAACAGGGTTAGAATATTAAAATAATAAAATTGGTACTATGTACAGTACTAATTACTACACGAATGTGATTTCAGCATGGGACGAGGGAATTTTTTCCAATTAATATTTTGAAAAAAAAAAAAAAAAATCACCCACTAAAACTTGCTGGGGGTGAATAAATTGAAATAATAGCAGAATTTTGCAAAACAATTACAATAATTCGTATGTAATCAATTCACATGTAATTACTGGGTAAAATAGTGGAGGTTAATTCCTAATACAGTGAAACCTCCTTATTCTTCCATAAATATGTGTGATGTGGTGTTATGAGAGAGAACCCTTCCTTTTAGGGACACCTCTCATTTACGGATAAATAATCGGTTCCACCGATGTCCGTTTTGAGAGATTTCACTGTATTAGTTTAATAAATGTTCAAATGTGTGAACTTACTTTATTGAACTACCACTGCGAAGAGCTGATATTATTATTATTATTATTTTAGTAGTAGTAGTAGTATTGCAATAGTAACAAAATATACTGTTTTCTTGTTTGAGTTTGTTTAAAAATTATATCACTATTCTGAGAGCACACCCCCTTTTATTTTGAACATCCCCCTAAGTAAAAATTTCTGGCGTACTTACTGGCCACCTATCAACAAGCACATAAAAACGTGATTCAATACCTCTATGATCGTGTAAACGTTGTTTCAAGTTCATTCGAGACCCCGTCAGTAATCTTCTGATATGTCCAGAACAAAGCAAGGTTTTTTAAATAAGTCATTTGTTTTTAGCCGTGAAAAATTTGTAATGAACATGCTCTCCCTTCCAGCTTCCTATGTGTGTGTGTGTGTATGAGTTTATGACTCGGTATAACAAACGGTTCTGCGAACTAGAAATATTTTAACAACCAGTTCTAGCGAACCGGTTGAATAGCACCACTGTTTACTATACATTTGCTCAAACAATATGTGTTTATCAAACTCAACGGAGGGGGAAATTACATCCTCCTGCCCAAAAACGCCTCTGGAACATTTGCTTGCAATTACTGGGAAAAAATAAAATTAATCATTGAATAACACCAATTTCTGTCAGTAGGTCTTAGAGCTCTGCGCCCGCATTACACACTTTGGGAAGCATAAAACCTACTGCCGTGATTGAAAATTTCCATAGATTTCACAAGAAGCGTCTTCCTAGCTTGATGTAATATGCAGTCTTTGAAGAAGGGAAAGAATGCAAATAAAGGCCTTTATGAAGAATGGGAACATTTTGTGACAATTTTTTATTCAGGCTCTAAAAACGCATTTCAAACAAACAAATGAGAGACGGTTTTCTAGCTATAAAGCTTGTAAACATGGTTCCTGTTTTTCCGTCTGAATGGAAAGAGTATATTAGTCATACATACTGCTTTGGACATGGAAAGGACAAGTTGGATTGAATACCAGTAGCAAGTAGTCGATCTGAATGCGTAAGCACACGGCGCAAAAGTTTGTTAGTAATTAGGACTTATTTTTTTGTAACACTTTCATTGCCAAGTATTGTACTAGACTCAATGTTTTGTATCTATTCGTTTAAAAGTTACAAGGAGTGTATCAAGATAAATGGTGTACTTTGTATTTTATATATATATATATATATATATATATATATCTATATATATATATATGTATATATATATATATATATATATATATATATATATATATATATATATATATATATATATATATATATATATATATATATATATATATATGTGTGTGTGTGTGTGTGTGTGTGTGTGTAAAGGTTGTTCAGCCTACGTTTGGCCGATTTCGTTCCTTCCCCCTCCCGGGCAGAATGGACTCACCCGACCTGGCTCGTGGCGTCCTGCAGTGTTGTGCAGTGGCTTCCAGGGAATGGAGTTATTTTTCCGCGCGGACGACAATAACGCACAAAACAAGACCATTGTTGTGACAGTTGTGTTAAATTTGTTCCCAAGTGTGTGGGTTTCCGCTCTGTGACCAAAATGCCGCCCAAACTAAGTCGGTTTGGGAAGGCTATGTTGCGGCTCTTTATGACGCCCACTTTAGTGTTTCTGACATTAGAAAACAATGCAAGAAGAATGGTTGCAACATCAGTTTAAGTGGAATGTTATTAAAAAGCTCCACCATTTGGATCACCAACGAAGTTGCCTAGGAAGCGGGAATGCACCAAGGCCACCTCCAACATGCAGAGGAAACTTCGCAAAATGGCAATGAAAGAAAATCAGCCAACACAAAGGTGTATGGCTAATCGTCTTGACGTGTCTTTGGGGACTGTGAGCCGGACCTTACACCATCAACTCAAGCTGGAGAAAGTCATAAAAGCTCGCGGAAGCTGTACGAACGGCATCTGGCAAAACAAAGGTGGATGTACGTCGTAACGCTCGATGAGCATGGATTTACCTTTCCGACTGCGGCAAACCGAGAGCCATCATGTACCGAGAGAAAGGCGCCAAGAACTTCAGAAGGTGGGTCCGTGACTAAAAAATCCTTCCCAAAAGGGTTCATGGTCGTTACTGGTTACTCTTACCGAGGTAAACTGAAGATTTGTGGGGTGGCGAAGAACTACAAACTAAATTTGCAGTATTTCCAGGAGCAGATCATGCGGCCGATCTACGAGCATGAGATTCCAACAATGTACGGAAATGACGCCAATCTGGTGCGCATTCACATGGACAAGGCCTCATCACATACCTCACGATCGTTCCTCGCATTCTACAGGGAGATGGAGGAGGCAAGTGGTATACAGGTGATACCTTTCAATGAGGTACCTGTTAAATCTCCAGATGCAAGCCCTATGGACTATTGTGGATTTGGATTGCTGAAGAGGGCTTTGGGAAAACTGCAGAAGGACTTTGGAAAGCTGTGCAAAGGGAATGGGACAAGATTCACCTCCCAGTTCTTCAGAGAAGCCTATTACAGTGGAAATTACGCTATCGGGCTATTGTTAGGAACCAAGGGAAACACATCGAGCACTTACGGACCTGGCGCCATGGATTCATATAAATTTTTAGATAAGTCGAAATTGGCCAAATGTAGACTGAACAACCTCTGTATATATTTGTTTCTCTTTATCTTTCCTTCAGTTTGTTCGAATTTAAATAAAGGTTTTGTTCATGCGAGTTATTAAAGTGCATTTTTTAAATGAAACATTTTCGAAATTGTAACTTTACTATGTCAATAAACACCAAAAAGTTTCAAGTTATGAGAAGTTCGACTACATGTAGTCTCGCTATCTTCTTATTGTGTAAAGTTGCTGAGTTACGGAGATTACAAGCTATCCATTACTGTTTAATATATTAGATAGTGAAACAGTGATGTCATACGGAAAATTGCCCAAGGATGCCAAGGTAGCATCACTCGAAATTTGAAAGAGGACATTCCATCTCATAATAAAAGTAGAGAAAAAAATCTTTACAATCCTCTCCCCCCCCCCCCCCCGAAACAAAAACGACTCAACTATGAGTATTGATCCAGTCATACCTGATGTGAAACTTTATCAGCAATTTCCATAAACGATCCTAAATAATAATCTTTGCGAACTACACAACATTACAATGAAAAGACAGAAGCTCAAACACCAGTAAACGTATTCCAAAATCATTTCATTTGTGTTAGGAGCTACTCACTTAATGCTCGAAAGGAAACTCCGATAAAATCGAAACTAGTGGGAACGAAAAAGGATAAATGCTGGAATTATGCATGCGTCGAAAATGAAATGCGCATAGATGTAGAATATGTTTGTTATACATTGTTAGTGGAAAATTTTTGAAGTTTAATTAAAAAGCAAGCACTGAACCACATCTGAAACAGTCTTAAAATTTTCGTTTTAAAATGTTTTTAAAAATCTCATTCTTCGCGGATCGAAATTCCCTGATTCTTAACATAATTTACTGTCTTCTCAAATTCCTTGACATATCTCGGTTTTTTCCCAGTTTGTCGCCACCATACATCATATTAGTTTGCACCCAACAAAACCAACTTCCTCGTAAATCAAGATCTAAGGATAACACAATTGAAGGGAAAGGAAGAACTGGTGCATTGTCTATAGTGCCTGCTGATGATAACGACAAGTGACTCTTTGTGATAACAAGTAATGGAAGCAACATTGATTTAATGAAAATCCACAAGTGGCTTCTAAACATATTCTCTTAGAAGTTGTGCTTCACATAAGAAAAATATGTCTATTTGTAATTTCACTATGAATCATAATAAATAACGTATAAGATTGTGTTTTGACACATTTTAAGTTGCTCAAAAGCCCTGCATTATATCCTATACATCGCCCTGAATTGAAATAGATTCTGCAATGATCTGCCGACGAGAAGAAAGATATTCTCCTCATGCTTCTATGCCTGAAATTTTTAATTTAAATATATATTAGTATATCTACGACAATACTTCCGAAAACTGTAAGACAATAAAACTCTTGATTCCTATGACATACTATCATTTTTCCATAGCTCATCTCACTAGTCTAGGGGTGGTGTACGTGCCTTTGGTGCACAAACTGGGTTTAATTTCCGGTGGGAGAGCTCACACATACTAGTAGTTCAGATTCCATTTTATACTGTAGGTTTCATTCCTATAGAGCCTCGCCGTTGAAAGAGGATGTAAATACATTTCAATCAACTATCAATGTAAGCTCCCGCGCACTTTGTCAGTTTTGGTGTTTCATAAGACCACAGCGCACAGTTCCTGAACCATCGTCTTAATGAATTTTTATTTTAGAATGAATATGACGGTTATGTCAGGAACTTAAATGATCCTGTAATATGGTTCTCTTGAGGTATGATAATGTAATAGGAACATGAATCTTTCTGCGTAAGATGACTTTACACGATTCTATGTAGAACTCTTGTTTCACCAGATCCGAATTCCGGTGTAGTTCTGAGCTCAAATGAATAAAATGGCGTATCATTCATAACCTTGGTATTACACAAGGCACAAAATCAAGATCGATCATCTAGTATAGGTAACAGAAGGACCAGGAGTCAAACTCTTGAACTCGCTAGAGTAAAGAGAATTCTAATTTACGTTTTTACATAGTTCCATTCAGCAAGCACACTTTTCTACACAACGCCTTGATACGCGTTTCCGGTCATGATTATTAATAGCTTCCTTATGCGCTCTATTCCAAAGTCTTTTAAGTTGGAATTAAATCATATTATACATTGCATATTTTCAGTAACATATCTTCGTTATGTAGTTTTTCTTTATTTCACCAAACATATTTAACTTTGCCCCATGAACAGGAAATTATCCTTATATTAACCAGAAATATGTCCTTATAACCTAATACAACTACTAAAAACAATTCACTCTATAGTAAGAAACTATAGTAATGTTTCTCGAATTAAATATAAAATAACAAACTTTTTATTGTATAAGTATTTATTTTTGTCATTTTGTTGTTAATTTTACATGTAAGAATGATAAGCTATATAAAAGTATTTTATACAATATGACTTACATTTTATTTGGTTCATTGGTGATTCATTCGATCAATCATTCCAACATCGTGTATACATTATCATCCATAAAAAAGAATTTTTACAAACATTCCAGAAGGATGTAAATATTGAACATCAAAGTATTCTCTGTCATCTTCCATTTGCTTACTTGAGTTATAAATATTATTAGATTTCCCTACAATAGATACGTTGTTAATTGATGGCAAATCCAGGTAGCCTGACGTTTCATAATATGTATGAATTACAGAGCCTAATGCATTTTTCATATACCATTTTTAATTCCGGCACCGTTGATAAATGTAGTTATTTCACAGCATTTTGTCATATGAAATCCATGCTAAATGCCAAAAAGAAAATTTTCAGTAAACAGCCCACATGTTACTTCAGAACTGATGGCATATATAGGCACGCGCATTCTTCTGGGGATTATTTCAACTAGTTCCACAGTGAATACTATAGATATACCACAATGACTTGACACCTAGTCTTCCGTTTCAGGCGCTGCTATCGGCTGAAGGAATTCCACTCCCCTTTTCTCTCTCTTAGCAACAGCTGAACCCATATTGGCTCAACGTGTGGGTGTGTCGAGGGTATGAGCTTTAGTTCGCATTTTTGCCACGGCTCAAGACATTTTGGCAGCACTATAGACAGCAAGTTTTAAACTCAGTAGTGTTAGGCACATAGGCCATATTTTAAATTTAACCGAATCTTTTCCATTTTTGGCAATTAGCACGGATTTTAAATTCAGCCTACATATAGATTTACACTATCGCATAATAACAAACCTATGACATCTGACCGTATTTACGAACAAGCTTAGGAAGAAAACGACTTGTCGATGTTCCCGTGTGAACCATTGCACTAATCGATGATAAAACACTAAAAGCCTTCAAAATACATCAAGAAATTGTTCGATAAAATGAAGCAGAGATAAACAACAGCAAAACTAAGGAAATAACGAAATTGATTAGGCGATTGTTAGGAATTTATATTCTGAAACAAATGCAATGCAAAAGGAAAAGAAAATTGAAATGAACACTATATTAAAGGTTATTTTTCGATAAAGACGAAGAGACTAGGAGAGAACTGGAATGAATGGAAATAACACTGATTGTGGCAAATTAGCTGACAGACAACAGAAGATAATACACACTCAAGTAAAAAGAGATATCACTCATATAAGAGCTATTGTTCTTTATGCAATTATCGGAATAGGATATGCTTTCAAGTGTAAGGGTAAGTAAATGTTGACAAAGACGAAGAACTTGTGTAGCTCAATATTGAGAGGATCAGAAAAATACCACACTAATGCATGAAGTTAATGTTAGTAAGATATAGAATGCAAATAAAGACATTTCATGGCTTTTCTGAACATGAATTGTACTGTATTATTTACCACTACCTGAACAGTAATTGGCTTGATTTAATTTAAAATCATATGTAGAATGCTATGGTTCACTAAACCAAGTGAGAAGAACACGAAAACATCTTACAATTTTTACGCAAAGGGAACAAGAACTCCAACGTGCTCACAGTTATTAATCTCAAAAAACATACGTAAATGAATAAATAACAAATTAATTACCAAAAGATAGCACAAACACTGGCACACAACACAAAAGAAAGTAAATAACAGACTTTCGCTAAACGCTTTAGTATCTTTCACTAATTATCCTCCACCACCACTCTTGTATTCTTACTCACAAACATACCTCATTAGAATTGTTTTCTTTCACTACAATCTCTCTACTTTCAATTGTCTACCACCGCCGAAAGTGTAAGGCAAGAACACAGCTTGGTAACATAGCTACGTGAATTTGGATTCCCACATGGACGCTTTGTAGTTTTTTTTTTTTTTTTTTTTTTTTTTTTTTTTTTTTTTTTTTTTACATTTTCTCCTATGTGATGAGATATTTAACGAAAGAGCTAATATTTTTCTTTCTTTCGTGTTGTGTAATATAGTATTTGCTTCTCTTTATTGGTACATAATTTCCATGTCTGTTTTTAGATTACTTTGTTCCAATTACAACTGAGCGAACAGATAGGAATTAAAGAGGTTGGGCTTTACTCTACTTAAGAATATTTAAGTAGTTCTTTCCCGCCAAAGAGGCAGCTGAGCAAACCATTCATGACAATAAGCGTTCTCCTTCATTACGTTACATTTATCTAGAAAAAGAGAGGGGGGGGAGGGTCAGAATAGAAAAATGAACAAACAAGGAATTTATAACTTAATCACCACTCAATCAACTTAATCAAACTAAATACTAGCGCTGAACTCGTCGAACGCCGTCCCTGGGAAACCGCCTTACTTGCCCCACCCACGAAACGATCCTCGACGAGAACTAAAATACATATAGTCAGCAACAAGATTTACTAGCATGCACACATATTCTATCGTTTTCTTATTATTGCTAAACGTTTTCATGCCTTGCTCGATAAATACATGCTTTGTGATGAAAACTGAAATAATGCTTTCAGCAAGTTTGTTTTTATTTCTCATCCTCTTCCTTTTTGATACAACACTGTATACGATACTAATTTTGGAAATCATGGAGGAGTTGTACTACACTGACCTTAGTTAAAATAAGCTAAATTTTATATGATAATTATTATTCATTTATTTCCCCAAAAGTAGTATTTTAGATTATTTCACCTATCTAACCCACCACTAAATTTTCTAGTTTTGAGGAAACTCTGATCTGAAAGATGTTTTTCTGGTTATATAGAAAGGTACTATAGGTTACCTCTGGCCCAAATGCTTATTCCTATTTTGCTGTTTCTTTGTGTAGATTGCAGTACAAAACTAGTGGTCAGATTATAAATTTATTATGTTAATCATTCAAGCCCCCTCCCCCTTTAATGATATATAATTTCTTTTCTTTGTAATTGAAGCTTGAAAGTTCTTCTTTTAAGAATTTTCGGAAATGTGCATGTATCATAGACCGCTCTTTAGAAGATCTGCTTTCAAACTATCTGCGCACACTGGCAACAGTTTAACAATCCAATTAGCGTTCCATTACTAATTAAGAACGGAATTTTCCTGTACGTCCATACATACTTGTTAACTTTCAACTACTCCTAATTTTAAGTGAGCTGTCAAGGAAGGTGAATCAGAGAATACAAGGAACAACTACACTCATAATTATGGCATCACAATTTCTATTCTACTTTTCTCACTTACCAATGGATGTAACACAAGTATCCTTTAATTTTTCTTCTTGTTTTAGATAGGTATTAATTAATGCAATTAAGAGCACTTCGTTACATCAGGTACATAATGTTGTTACTTATTTCTTTTTTTACTACGAGTACAGTAATATTAACAATAATTGAATACTTATTTGCAAGAAAAACATAATTTAAGAAAAATATACATAAGCAAATAACAGTTACAACACTGGTATTCTTTTCGCCAAATCACAATAAAAAAGTTATCTTACGCAAAATCCAAAGGAATTGTCGCTTTGTAAGCTCCAATAAAAATAAGCTCGAAATAAGATTTGGAGTCCGCTCAGAAATTTATACCATCTAATTTCATGTAACACGCTAACATAATGTACACGAAAAAGATATTAATTATCAATATATACACGGCCGGTCAACTATTAAAAAATTACAATTATAAATTTTCTTATTTTAGGTTAGAATATTTCTTACGTTATAACTTGAAGAAGTTATTATCTTTGAAATAATTTTTTGTAGCACTCACACATGTGTAAGTATTTCTTTAAAAAAATAGTAATTAGCTCAAGTCAATTGGCGAAAGATATAGTGATATGTCAGATTTAAGTAGAAATATCTGTCTCTACGAGTATTACGTAATCAGCTGAAGATTCCTGTTAAAAAGAAAACAAACCAGTTATTTTATATGTCATTTTGAAAAACAGTAATGTTCACCAACAGAATACGTTTTCTTCTCGTTACCTAACATTACAATTCTACACTAACAAGACTTGAAACCAACTTTCTTCCAACGTTTATTAAATAAAAGAAATCAATCTTGCGGCTCTAAATATAACCAATTATCCTCACTAAAGGATAGTTTTCCATTCATTATATCTTATTGGCGTTTCAGAAATATATTACAGAATACAGCTCTCATTATTAGAAATCGGATGTTAGGCAAAATGTATATTTTTTGAAGTTGGAGATATGATAAAAATGAACATGCTGAAATCATTTCCAGAGTCTTTGCTACTACGGACCTATGTTCCATATCACAAAAGCCAAGGAAAAACCTTTCCCATTATAATACTTGGGTTCGTCTTTTCAATTATAATTTCATTCGATTCCAAACAAAGCTCTCTTGTGATCTCCGACTAGCCCATGAACAAAATCTTACTCTGTTCACTGCACAATTCCACTAAGCACTGAAAGTTAAAGTTACAATAGTATAGAAAACACATCACTTAAATGGAACGAGTTCGTCAAACTTTAAAAAGGCATTTTTTCATTACTTCTGACAATCAATTAATTACATACAAAAGTCATATTTATAAATCTACGCTCTAAAGTCAGTATCTTATAAGCTATTACAATCATCATCATTATACAGATATATTTATTATATAAAGTTACTACTGCCTTATTATTTTGTTTGTTTTAGACCACGTTAAATTCTACTAATTCACTGCTTTCTTTCACAGAAAGGAAACTATATGTCCGCGTTTTAAAGAAAACATATTTCATTCAAAATTGGTATAAATACGCAATTTCTTAATATCCACTTTTCCTAATGGTTAGGAGTAAAATTAATGTTAACTTTGTACGCAAGTCTAATACAATCAACTATAGTACGCTCTTGTATAAAATATTTTCACAAAGTAATTCCGGATTCTATTTACATCGAAATAGTTTTTACTCAGCATGTACTATTTTTCAAATATTCTAAATTTTATACTGAAAATCATTTAATGCTGAAAAACATTAAAAAATCAAGACTGGATACATGTGTTTATGTTAAGATCGCATTACCATTATTACTGAATGCCAGTCTCTTACTGTACATACCAATATGAATTGCTACAGCAAATTCAGTTTCTAACCGTTTAATATGAACTATTCAAACTGTTACATTCACATCGAACTTTGAATATAGCAGAAATTACCTAAATCAAATTATATAACACAATACTTAAATGTCAAATTATATGTAACACGTAACGACAGCCCAACATTACCCTACTAAAGCTGGCTAAATTCAACTTAATTGATATTATATCGAAGGACTAGGCAATCAGGTTTTACAACATTTAGTAGAATATAGGTAATTTTCTTAAAAACACAATATTCAATCTGATAGGTATTAGTAAAAACTTAAATCGGATCTATGCCGACATATCTGTATGTTCACTGAAGTTATTAATAGTTTCAAGTAATTTGAATTTGTCAGTAATATTGTAATATATATAAAACTCTAACCCCATATAACACAATGAACAACTTCTTTTTGTTTCCACAACAATCACGCTGTAGAATTTTGAATGCAATGAAGCTTCAGTGGCTACAAATGTATTATAGTTCTGTCAAATACGTTTCTTAATATACATATATAATTATCGAAAAAAGTGAAGTGTTAAGGGTTGAGAATTTTTCTTCCTTTTTCTTTATTATTATATCAAGGCCACATCCAGGATATCTATTAAAATGGGATTCGAATCACTAGTGGAGTCTATATCCGGAGCACTGCATTTCCAACAGGACTTGAACCCTTTCCGTTTTATCTTTCCTTTCTTTTCTTTAAGGTCTATCTTTAATTTTTGGAATGAGAATAGTCCATGAAAGATGACTTGGAAGAAAGTGTCATGAAACAATAGATGAAACTTAACGGTACTGTAATGACATTAGATATTAAAAAACTCATTAATTAAAAGTTTTCTACTCGCAGTGAGAATAGACAACCCGAAATATCTTGAGTGTATATAGTGTCAACTAATAAATGTTATTCAAAAGAATTCCTTCAGGCACTCCTACTGATATATGTAATCTTTGATCTTGATTTTACACCTTACGTGTGAAAATAAGATTACTTAGAATCTTACTATACATATTTTACGTTTTAAATTACAATGTGCAAGTACACTACAAAATTTGAAATATAGACCTTGAAAGAAGCTTTAACCCAAACTTTAAACTTTCGAACACTATTTACTTACTGTCGTAAAATAAATAATGTGAATTTAACAGAATTCTTAGAATAGATCCAAATTGTTGATATACGATTATACTATTGGCGATTTACGAATCTGTGTATACAAGAAAATAAATGTTTGCTTACAACACGAGCAGTACAAAAATATCACAATATAATCATTAAGTTCGCTAATTAAGAGAATAGGAACTTTCTATATACAAACCAAACAAAGATTTACTTGAAGTTAATGATTTCTCCGAGCTCTCCACTTTATCACAATATGCTTCTTGTAAAAATAATTTCTTTTCGAAACTTTACAAACATATTTCCATGGAAAGACAATCCTTCGTATGATATTTCTCTTTATACATTTACATCTGGATTACATATGCACATACATACATTTACTTACATACAAACAAGGAAATCTTAAGTTACTCAACATCTGAAATCACCAGTAACATTATCTCGAAGTCGTAAGAAGCGTGTCATGCTTTATGAACGACAATAATACAATTTAATACACTGACATCAATTTAGGTATGATTGTTTAACAGAGTAAGGAACATGCTACATCTAAAAAGCATTTTCTAATGGGGATGACCATCAAAACTACAACGGAGGTATTTTATTATTATTACTACCAAACGATTCGCGATTTCTTTCTTGCATTTGAATAATAACAGAATTTCCGAACAGCTACCACAACTGACTTAATTTAATAACGGAACTAGTGATTAATCATAATTAAGCTGATAGATATAACTGTCACTGTCTTACATTAGTTACCAGCCATCTCAAACTGAGTAGCTATAACAAAACTCTAAACATAAATTGCAAAATACATACATACATATATACAGACATGCATACACACACAACTGCACAAACGAAACATATGACGTATATATTCATATACATACACTATATATACAAGCACAAGCATACACACACACAATCTTACAAATCGCATTCTATAAAAGAAGAAAAAAATAAATTCTGTTACGAAAGGAAATTGTGTATATTAAACAAAAGTCCTAAAATTTTGTGCATCAAAATTAAAGAACAATTCACCGGTAACAATAAATTAGTACTATCAATGTTACCGACTTCAAGTTTTACACGTAAATAACTCGCAATTTTTCGTCAATACACTTTATCTATTGTCATTATTTTCAGTAAGAACTCATTTCTTCCCTTCTTTTTCAACCATCTTCATATCTTTCATTTAATCCTTAATAAATGTATTTACACACGAAACAAGTATAATACAATTGGAATCACGCTGAATAATCAATTTATAAACAGAGATGACTAGAGATGCAAAAAGGCCGGCTTCTTTCAGTATAGTTTTTTTTTTCATATAAAAACCTAGCTTTTTTGGGGGGAAAACCGGAAAACTTTCGTTTTTTTTTTTTTTTTTTTTAAATTTTGTCATTGAAGTACCACCTTTATTTTTCTGTAGTGGATTCTATAATTTAGAAAGTTACTTTATAATAATAAGTACTTGTAATCCGGTGTTCAATCCGGGACCAGCTATCTTGATTGGTTATCGAACTGGCATTGCATTTGTTGCCAGCAATTGTAAATTATGCAATC
The DNA here is from genome assembly GCF_964235325.1 of Thermobia domestica. Classification (NCBI taxonomy): domain Eukaryota; kingdom Metazoa; phylum Arthropoda; class Insecta; order Zygentoma; family Lepismatidae; genus Thermobia; species Thermobia domestica. Next base: position 147,804,510 of record NC_137465.1, on the reverse strand, counting down.
CAACATTATTAAGTGCTGTAACTACTTTACCAAGTGGTTAAAAGTTATAAATCTTGTCATACGTGTTTCACGAGTTGCCAAAACTCACACTGGGACGCAACAAAAGAAAATCAAGGAAGAGATACAAAACTATTTTTGTTTTGATATAAAATACTGTTACATCTTGTTCTCCGTTCGGCAACATCTTATTGTGAGCTCTCTTAGCATCTAGTATGAGTTCTGGTTAAAAAATTAAAGCCGTAAACGGCCATTTTGAGCATGATGTTAGTTTAACGCGGTAGTAAAATTATTGTCTATTTACAGAATTTGTTCTTTCTTTACTGTTATATCGGGACAAAGTGTTTCAAATCGGAAATTTGTGGATAGTTTTTCAACTTACTCCCCCTCCACTTTTAACAGTCTCAAACTACGAGGAACAAGGTCTTAATAAACTAGTTTACGCAAAATTGTACATGATACTTTTGTTCCATGAAATCTAACTATTAAGTTTTCAAAACAGTTACTGCTAACGCCATGACGTTTTACTGAAACATCTTTTGTCGTTGAGTACTACTCTAGAAGCTCTACAAACAATGCGTCCACCAAAATGTCCTTCCCTTTTGCTACGCAAGAATTTTTTTTTTTTTTATTATTATTCTTGAATTTCTTCATGTTTTTCTCTTTTCGGACTGAAATCAGGGCGTCTACTAAAATTCCAAAATGAAATTTCGTGACTTTTTCGTGACCTTTTCTTCACTAAATCATAAAATTTCCTAACATTTTCAAGAGAAAATTCGGGTGCGAATTAGGTTGAATTTTCATCCATACGATAGAAACGTACTTTGCTTGCGATTTGGTAGCGTCTAAAGCCGACCATAGACATTTTTGGTGGTGAATTTGACGTTTTATAGAACGAAATTTTCCAATCTGTACTTACATTTGTACAGTTAAAAAAATCGTGACCCAAAAGCTAAATTTCGTGACTTTCTCGTAACTTTCATGACCGTTTTCTGATTTCGTGACTTTCGTGACCGATAGACAGACACCCTGTAAATGGTTTTTCGAGTATAACGGGAAAAAGAAAGGTGGAACGTACTATTATTTCTTCATTAAAACAGAAGACTTCTTAAAAGCCGAAAATTTCCCAGGCCCAAAAGCAATGGAAAAACTTGTTTTGTTTTCCTCAAAAAAAGCAGTTTTTTAAGCCCTTGCATCTCTAGAGATGACACTACAATTATAACCACGATTATGTCTACTAATGTTTGATATAACTGGCTAGACTTTCGAGTAAAAAGTCCTACTCTACAAGCAACGTCATCCCACCCATTATAGCAATCCCACACAAGAGACTTAGCAATTGTTTCATAGATTCCCAAGGATCTTCTTCTTGCAGAAGTTCTGGTAGAACAGTGACTAGAGATATGTGTAAAAATCCACCTGATGTAAAGGGAAGAATCCAGGCTGTTTTAGCACCTAAAAGTACATTTAAAAACTTGTTACCTTCATTTCGAAGAATATTACTATAAAAAAAAGTTTCTAAAAATAGTAAATAATTTTGAAATATGCTGTACGGCACAGATTAAATTCACTGACGACTTTGCTCGAATATTTTACAACATTCCTAGCGGAAAAAAAAAATGTTAAGTAAAAATCCTTATGTTTGTTTCGTTATAAACTTATCGTGTTTGTCGGCATGTATGACATCTCATCTTCTGTATTCAATTTTGAGGATATATATATATATATATATATATATATATATATATATATATATATATATATATATATATATATATATATATATATATATATATGTCTATAGCACAAGTGTGCCCGGTGAAAAACAAATATACTATGAAACGATAAGTAATAAGAGATTGTAACCAAAGTATATTTACTGAGTCACTTAATTGTATGTGGCTGGAATCTTGTTGCACACCGTAAGGAAAAATGGAAGATATAAAACAACACAGAGACAGAAATACTTACTGAAATGAAATAATCAAAATTACTCTATCGGTGCGTAACATGCATTCATTCTTGGATTTATTCTCAAAAGAAAATGCGTCTTAACGTCGGCAAATATAGTATTGCAATAGACTTTTCTTGTTCTGACATAGTAATTCTCAACGATCAAAAAGTTCTTGAGTATAAAAGCAAAAGTTTCACTGAACAGAGGCTTAAAATACAATGAAAGTACGCAATTGTAACCTTTCGTTACCATAGGAAAATAAAAGATAGCAACCAGGGTATAGAGCCGAATAGTATTCAGCTTATAACGTATGCTGAAGACAACAACAAAAGAAATGCAGAGGTTTTATTGAACGGTTGCAGGGACATTCGTTTAGAAATAAATGAAGAGAAAACTAAATAAATGGAAATCTGCCGGAATCGTAATAACTGCAAATTATGGATAAGTCGAAATATCTAATAATACTTTCTACAAAGTGGATACTTTTAAATATCTATGACCAATATTAACAGACCAAAACCATAGTCACGAAGAAATTAAATGTCGACTCGAAGTAGGAATTCGTGTTATTATTCAGTTCAAAATCTTTTGTCTTTGTAAATTCTATCGAGGAATTGAGGATTAAAATACTACAACGATAAACATGCATATTGCGCTGTATAGTTGCGAAACATGATCGCTTACTCTGAGGGAAGAAAGCAGACTGAAAGTATCTGATAATAAAATTCTGAGGCGGATATACGGACTCAAGAGGAACGGAAATGAGGAATGGTGGAAACTTCATAAGGAAGAATTTCATAGTTTACACCGTTTACCAAACATTGTTAGGGTCATCAAGTCTAGAAGGGTCAGGTAGGCAGGTTATGTAGCCAGAATGAAAGAAAGTTGGAACGCTTTCACAATTTTACCTGGAAATCTAATCGGAAAACGACCATTAAAAAGACCTAGGCGTACACGGGAGGAAGTAATAAGATGGATCTCGCAGAAACAGGAATACAAAGGACTCAGTTGGCTAAGGACAGAAGTCAATGAAGAGCTTTTGTGAACGTGGCATTGAACGTCTGGGTTCCATAGGCCATAGAGTTAATTAGTTCTATTGAAACTTATTCATCAGTGTCAGAACAATTACTCCTTAAAGTCCTAAAGTTTCTTTGTTTTGCTGCTCATCCTGAGTAAACTAAATTGTTAAGATAAGCCTGAAAGCTTTTTTTTTTTTTTAAGTCTAAGGGTTTACTTACTGGATGAAGCATAAATGGTGTGTTGCGACTTTCGGTTTAACCCCCTACATAACACTGAGGTTACAAAAGAGGAATCTATTATAAAACTAGAATCCTAACTACTAATCAGGTTTATTACCGACCCGAAGATTTAAACTTGCGATTAGCGCAATGAATGCAAAAGTGTTAAAACATAAAAATACATGGTAGAACAACCTTAAGTTTATTTATCTCTCACATCAATACATCATAATTAAACAACTGTAATATAACACTTGACGATATCTACTAATAACTATTCTATTAAAAACTTCGTAAAGAGATCAATGGACGCATAATTTAATAATAATCAAATATTTCCTAGTATAGTTTCAACAGTTAACCTTCGTCAATATCAGAGATGTTGTAGAACTTTCGTTGCAATCACATCACTTCTTGTAATATCAACTTCAAAATTCCAGAGCTAACGTGTCGATGTGTAAAAGTAACCAACTTGTACGTATGAAGGAAATGAAAAATTAGGCAAATAAGTAGAGACCGGATGTTTAGGCACTAAAAATCTGAAAAACACGCAGCAAATAGGCACTTAAAATTTAAAAAAATAGGCAGTAGAATAGACACTAAAATGTAACTCGAAATAATGAAGATAAATACTCAATACGATTAAAAAATTGATTCAAGTCATAGATAACGTTCAAAGAAAATAGAAACATACCTGTTGGTCTTCGAAACTATAACCCCCATATAAACTTTAAAACGTTATTTTTGATATCTTTAATATTAAAGAACAGGCATTTTCCCTAACATCCGGTCTCTGCTAATAAGGAAAAGATTATGGAAACAATGTGGTTTTGAAATAAATCTTTTTGATTTTTTTCTAATGCATTTTTTCATTATATTTCAGAACAGAATTTTCCAGATTAATTATTAGTGTTTTACATAAACTACTACAAAGGGGTTTAAAGGGATGCACCAGATTAATCTCTTTAGATACACATTACAGCTGGATAAGTTTGGTGTTACAGTGTTTAGTTTTCATTATTCGACAGTCTTTTTCTTATGGTCCTAACTTTTCATTTTCTTCGTATGTACAAGTTAAAATATACTGTTATGCATTGGAAAGTTAGCTCGGAAATGTTCAAGTTTATATTGCACGAACTGATGTGATTGCAGCGAAAGTTTCTTAAACACCACTGATAACGACGGAGGTTATCCTTTGAAACTGTACGGTACGGTACGGTAAAATTGTACTGTATAAAATAAGACGCTTATTAAGAAATCCTTAACATAAAGATGGTTTTGATACTGAATAAGTCATGAGCAAAACCTGACGAATTACTAAGATTTTGTTTCTCACAAAAAAACTACTTGTGGATGACAGTAGAAGCTTTCTCCAAGTATCACGGCCAGATTTAAGAGTGTTTATGATTAAGCTACGTCACGCAACTAACATAAATAATCTTTGAAATCTCTGGCCACTCACAACATATGTAAAAAACTCTATGCTGTCATCCGCTAACCACTCTATACTGTGCATGTTTTGATAATGACTTACCAACTTCATCTGCATTACTCGCTGCAAGTGCTACAAGAGCTCCCAGTACTCCAGTAGCTGCAGTCACTACTTGCGCCCTGGCCGCATCCCACCTAGAGAATCCTGATCGCAACAAAATTGCAAAATCTCCTACTTCATGTGGAATTTCATGAAGCAAAATGGCAACTGTCGTTAAAAGTCCAATTTTAAATGAAAGAAGGAAGCTCCCACCAACAGCAAGTCCATGTGTGAAATTGTCAATGCTATTAGCCAGAAGATTCAAATATCCAGTAACCTTTTCGACAGAAAGAAAATTATCAGTAAAAACTGTAATTTAAATATTAATATTTATACAGATTCTCTACAATACATCATCATCTCTCTATATAAGTTTAGTACACCAGATTTCTCTACTTTCTTCAGAAAACACTACGGTGCTAAGCGCAAATTTGCAATTACATGGGTTTCATTTTTTTTTTTTTTTTCACATTTATACTTTTTTTAAAGATCTGTGCAAAATATTGTCTTAAAGACAAAATGTATCTGTAACTGTTCTATGTGGTGACTTTATACTATAAATTTTGTTTGAGAAATTTACCTACATAAAAGTTTTGTTGAACAGCTTTCCATGTACATAGACAAAGTAACATACACAACTGAAGATAATGATTCTAAAATAATCTAGAGACATTAATTTTAAGCCAACTAAGTACAAGATTCATACGTCATAGCCTAATTTAAACAACAGTGTGATTCTGTATTTCAAAAACCGATACGGCTGTAACTTAGTCGTTTCCTACTGCATCCTCTATAACGTACAGTTTGCTATTCCGTTTCATAGCAAACCACAAACGGAGAGGAGTAGCAGTAGGCAGAAAACTTGACGTTACAAAAGACAGTGCTGGCAGGCAAACAGGGACACTGATAGTGTACTCAATGGTTTTGGAGGCATACTATCCGTGAATTCATGATTGCATGTACACTCATGTCCAAAATGATTGTCGCATATCTATAACTGTCTTCTTGTAAGAATATAATATGATAATGATTTTGCAGGGTATTTTTAATACTGATACTATGTGTATAATCGGGAAATGTATATTTGTGGTAAATTTCATAGGAAAAGAATTATAAATACGAAAATTAGAATGAGTAAAACAAAACGTTGCTAAATGGACAAGAAAGTTTTATTTTCGTTTCATTGTTCTTATTTACTCCTCTTTTGACATGAAATTTACCACATACATGTCTTTGCCGATTATACACATACTAACATTATTAGAAATACCGGACGAATTCGTTATCAAATTATATTCCTACAACAACATATTTATAGACATGCGACAATAATTTTGGACATGAGTGTACACTACCAACGCCACTTTATTTCGCTTTCCTAACTTTCTGTCTTTCCCCCTTTGCTCAATGTGTTTCTCTGATTGTAAAAACAGCATTCCTGGGTCATATATCGGTCTGTTCAAAACGACTGCTACAACTCGTCGTATCTGTGAAAATCAATTCGTTTAGAGTCTACTCTCACAATTTTTGAAGCACGTGTTAAAAGAAATTGTGGAAGTCCCAACAAAACAGGGGTTGTTCAATTTGTGCAACGTTTACTTAAAGTTTTATTTTAAGACAAGTCAATTTATCAAAAAATCTGAATACAGTTTGTTTGACGTAGAGGAAAACTGCTTTATATGATACCGAAATTCCACTCAAGACCGTTATTTTTTTTTCTGAAGTTATTTCAAAAAAACTGCTGGCGACTGTATAGGTCACCGTGTATCATATAGACAATAGGATTGTAACATTTAACGTTAGGAAGGACGGAACATATAGACACACAAAAATACGAGAATGCAAAATGTACAAAATTATAGTTTTTGGACTACAATTATGGAACAACATTATGAAACTTGTGAAAGGAAAGAGGGAAATAGAGATTCAAGTGATTTTTAATGATTAAAAAAGTAGATATTTTTGGTGAAAAAGCACAAGTAAGTAGGATTCCTAGTATACATCCTTCCTAGATTTTATTTTTCAATAAATTTGAGATGGTTCCGTAATTTGTATGTTTATTAATTGTTATGTTTGTTCAGAGGTTATCAATTCCCTTTCTGGACATATTTAAGCAATTTCATGTGCTGCCTCCTTATTTCAGGATTTATCATCCTTTAGTCTTTTGTTTAAAAAATAATAATAATAATAATAATAATAAATAAGAAGGGAGATTTGTTTATTTTGTAATACTTTTCACTCATCTCAGTGAAGTAATGGCTGTAAAAGACAATGTTTCACGTACGTTATAATATAAAATGCTTTTCAAAACAACGGCAAGATTGGTCAACGGTAGTTTTGAAATGGGAAGTTGTGTGGTCTTCTAATATGACGACTTCATTTCATACAAGGGAACAGATAATGTTTCAGTTTTCATTTTTTTTCTTTTTCTAGAAGTTCCATTGTTTTTGATCTTATTTATTATTAAGAAGGAAATTTGGAAATTTGGAAATTTTGTCTGAATATGTGCAACAGATTTTGAACTAAACTCACCCGACGATTACGGAACGATCTAACAAAATCTTGACAAGGCTGCAACGTTCTTCATGAAGTACATGAACTAGTAACTCCTCTTTTTGAAACAACTTCAAAAATTTCTCAAATGGTAATGGTACATGTAGTAAAAAATGCAACTGGCTAAGAGTTCTCAAAAGATAATCTTTCACATATTGCACTAACCATTTACATCGATTGTTTTGTCCTAACTTTTGGCCTCGTTTGAGAAGATATAAGAATATTTTTTTTTTCATTGCTGGCTACTTGTAAAACTTTCTGCAGTTGGGATCGAGGTCAATCACCATGCTTCAATAAAAAATATTATAATAATAAATCAATAAGTAAAAATTGCAGCTTAAACTACATGAAAATAATATTTGCATATATTTATTTCTCACTGAAAAAGGAAGACTTATTTTCAAAAAGGGGGCCACAGTGGTTGTGGTAGAGCGTTCATCTCTGGTGCACGGGGTCCTTGGTTGGATCCCAGCTTGCGCCAAGTGAACTTTGTTGTAGACACCGTGTGCGTGGGTTTTCTCGGGGTTCTCTCGTTTCCTCCCACTTTCATCATTCTTCCATTTCCTTCATTTCTTATCATCACCGTCTCCTTTAGAGCCTAGCCAGCATAACCGTGGTACGTATAACTTAAAGATTTCATTTCATTTTTATTTTCAAAAGTATGACCTTTCTTACTAAAAAGGTAGAAAAAGTACAACAACTTGAATTTTTGTAATTATGATTGACTAGTTTGAATTGGCACACGGTAGGATTCAATATTAAGTTTAACTTCTATCGAGATGAATCAACTAACTGATTTCTTAAGCCATAGACATAGTATATAAATACATACACTTTATATGAATGCATATATGTACAGTATATATGATTACCTACCTGTTTACCGGCAAAAGGTCCTTTTTCTTTCTCTACTATTTTCGCGCATGATCGTCGTCCAGTACACAACGAAAGTCCTTCGATATCAGTTGGACATAAACCACTGCTAAAATGACATTTACTGCCACCGTTCATTTTAACATTATTATTTTGTGTGGTCATACAGGAGTACTTGGTTTCCACCTTTAACTTTATTTCTTCCTCTTCAGATTTAGGAAATATCATTTCTACTATAATAAATACCAAAATTCCTATTAAAACCCACACGCCGGTTGAAAAATGACTGCCACCTGGAAAATATAAGGAATGTAGTATTACTATAATGTCGAAATATATCTCACGCAGATATATATGAAAATAATCGCACATTTAATGCTGTGCAGTATTGAAAACATTTAATTATACAGCTATAATAGTAATAATGACTATTGATCTTCGTTAAGTCTTTGTGTACTTAATGATCAGATTACTAATGATACTTTGTAATGATTACTTTGTGTGTCTTAATGACCACACAAGGTTAAGAAGGGCGGAACCTTCTTCTGTTTACCTGAGATCAGAACCACGCCGGGACTTAAAATAAACCCATTATCTTATTTAACCTTTGGACCTCAGAACTGCTCTAATAATCAACAGATAGTTAATGTTTAAAGGTATCAACTCAGCATGTGCCTAGTAGAATTGAGAGAAGCCCTACTCATGATAACCGGCAAGGCGACTTGATTTTTACATTACAAACAAAAAACGCTAACCATTCACGAAATGGAAAGCAACTTCTTTATTCACCAAACAGAAAGAATGAATGTATCAGTAGCAGTAAGGAAAAAATAAGCCATACTTTAGTTATCAACAGCAGCTCTGTATGAATGAAAGACGTAGATACTGCGGACAACAAAGATGGAGGAGCGGGAAAAAGTGAGATTCGAAATGATGCGCTGAAGATGAAATAATGTGCATGCCACGGGCAAATAAATATATAAATAAATAAAATAGAAGACATAAACGGAAAACTGAAATACTTTGGCCATGATACTGAAAGGAAGGAATAAAATGATAACCCACATAATTTCACACTTTGGATTAACATACTACACTTGTGGCGGTAATTTTTTAATACGTTGCAGGTTAGGACAAAGTAAGAACCATACTTGGGGAAGGGGGGCTGGGGGCACGTAAATTAAAAATAAATAAATAAATAAAAAATATACAGCAATGGAAATATTTTGTGAATCTTTGTTCTATGTATTCTGCTCCTTGTTCCATTTCTAAGGGTAGGCCAATTAAGATCTTAGCTACAAACATTTGAAAGTAACTCTAAGAAATATGAATTAAAAAAAAAAAATCGACTCGGCATCAACGGACTTACCTTGCAGAATGGGTTTGATAACTGCCAGGTTAAAGAAAATATTTTCACAGTTAAAAGTTAGATATAGATTTACGTATATTATAAGGTATAACTCTTCCTGTTACACATGACGTAAAAAAAAAAAAAAAAAAAAAGAAAAAAAAAGAAAAAGAAAAAGTAACAAATTGTACAACTTTATTCGGGGCCGTCATTTGAATACACTGCACTACATGAAGGAACAGCACAGAAAGAACTAAGTATTTCCATATGCCAAGAAATGGCGGCTATCTTCACAGGTTCAACCTAGCAGTATATAGATAAAAAAAACTTCATCGTTTCATAAAGTTATTTGGGAGAACAACAACACTTGATAGACATTCCTTTTTCCTTTATTGCAAATACGCAAGGAACACTGGAAGTTATAACACACACTTAGGAGAAACGAGTACTCTTACATGTGGGATGAAACGAGCTATTTTGCAATGCAAATTGCCTCTGATAACCCGTTCGGTGTGCTATCTCTATGTAATCTTTCGACACGCGACCCTGACACTATTGCATTTCAAACATAGCACTGTATATTAATGTATGTGTAATCACTATAATCTTCTAATATTACAATAAATGACAGAACGATATTTAAACGATTTGATTTTAAGAATTTATTAAACAGAAGACTAGTGTTTAGCATTCTTGCTTCGCAACAGGAGGTTATGAGTTCGAATTCTATGACTGGACATCATGGTTGATGTTTCCAATTTTTCTCTTACGCAAACGTTGAGCTGGCATCTTTAAATGTAAGCTTTGGCCAACTTCTGTCCGCCTAATTTTCTGTTATTGTTTATTCTTGATTGTTATTGATTTCAGCACACTTTAGCTTCTGAAAGTTTGTTAAATAAATAAAATAAACCTGACATTGGATTGGTTGGTTGGTTTGCAGTCTTGGATCCCTTTCAGCACCGAAGTTATATAAGACGTGGACCTACAGCTTAATATGGGATCCGAACCACAGGAGCTCCCACAAATCCGACATTGGGATCACAGTTGGCATTTCGCATCTGTTGTCCATTCATATTACTGTTTAATATCAAAACTTACGCTTATGTGGTTTTGTATGTACTGATTGTATCTTTTAAAGAAGAAAATGATGATGGTGATAATACTGAGAAATTTAAAAAGGAAATAATCGTTTATAATTATCTTTAAATATAGGGTAAATTCTTTTCTCAAATATTTGATTGTGTAAAATAAGCCTATTGACGTGACATAATTATTGCTTTCACAACTAGAGGGGCCCACGACGCAAGTAAATACTGACCAATTGCCCCAAAGGGTATTCTGAGTATTTTTAATCACAGAGAATAGAAGTTATTCATATAAGGTGAATGTTTACCTTCGAAAATTTCGTTCCGACTGGCTACATATTTCCAGAATAAATTCCCAGTAGTTAGACTAAACTATTGCCTACCAACAAGTATAGGAAGTACCTTAAAAATGTATAATCATACCCATATGATTATTGTTATACCATTCAATAAATTAGTATGGAAGAAAGGAGAAATTCGTTTATCCAAAACAAGAAACCCAACAGGCTGTAATAGAAAACGATAATAATCTGTAAATGACAACTTCTTTAGACTAGTAAATTAATTCAGTTAACAACTGAATGATAAAATACGTAGGTAATGTTGCTACTACTAGGAAGACCAACAGTTGACATCCTGGATCATCTCAACTGAATGCATTGTCATTTCACACAGATTATGTCAAATATACCACATGAATGTCGAGAGAGAATCATACGTAAACATCATGATTCATGATCATCTCGTTCCCCTTGAGCTTTCTAAATGGTACGCGTTCTCACCTTTGGTGTGGGAGGCAGGTTTGATTTCTTGTAGGATCGCAAGTGGTTCGAGTCACAAAGAAAACGATAGGTTTACGTTTTATATGGCTTTGATGTAGAAAAAAGATGATAAACTCTACACAAACAAACCAAATAAATCCCTTCTTCGTTCACAATTTTTACTCCATGTATTATTCCAAAAGTTCTCAGTTCTGGCCATAACCCACACAACTATGAGTGTAGATAAAATCATTAAAGTAACAAGAAAAACAAATGCAAACTATAAGAAGTAGATTTTTTAGATTCACTGAAAGTGACATTCGTCGTTATGGCGCTTTTTAACTTTCGAATTCATATATCATATATATATATTGCGTTGGTACGCAATTTGCAGGTCGAGTTTCCTCGTGGATGGATATATAGCTAGCACAGACTCGGATTCGATTCCCGATTGGAGTTCATATGGTTCGGACCACACACTAAACTGTAGATCCACGTATCATATAGTCTTGGTGCTGAAGGAGACGCTAAACTTAAACAAACAAAAAACATGAATGAAATTTCGGCAATGCTGAATTTTCCTCAAACCAACATAAAATCTTCCCTACTAAATTTCCCATGTCATTTCCAAACGGAGATCCTCTACAACAACGAACAGTGGCAAAGGAAGAACTATGCCACAATCTCTCTCCCTTTCTCAACAGTGTTGGTTGTGTATAGTAAAGATAAATGCTGTACTGTTATACTATGGAGAATAAGATCACCAGAAAGTTACAGTACGCCTGTGTTATAAAGTGTCAATTAAACCCAGAGAGGTAAAAGGTAATGAACCATTTCATCCATTTCAAACACAGAAATCAATTTATTGTTAAAAATAATCCAGCTTAACTTGCAATTGTTCTGTGTAATCGTTCATCAGGCCATTAATTTATGATGAAGATATTTCGAGGGGATGAGATCTTCTGCCCACTGTACTGTGTCGAGATTATTTTCCAAATTATAAAATCTTTGCTAAATACATATGAGCTGAGAATAACTCCTGTCCATGTCCGTAAAACTGAGGGTTCTGTCCCGTAACGATACATACCTAGGTACATATTTGCCGGGACAAAAGAATTTGTCCGTGTTATGAATTGTTCATTAATGGAGGTTCTATTATACTATGAATCCCACTTACTATAATAGTAAGTTCTATTAGATCCTTGCGAGATCCCTTTATTTGGGTGCATTTTCAAGCCAATTATCTAGATTCTCCTGTATCTGACAAAGCAGCAAATACAAATATTAAAACATCATTTGAGGTTCCTGTCCATGATCATGATGCTGCTACCTATCTTCTAAAGAAAACATGGACTTCAGATAACAACAAAAGAATGACGTCAACTACATTATTTGAAGACTACTGATATGGAGTGCTGTCCAGACATTTACGTCATTACTGATGCACTTTTTTTCTTTTTTAAAGGGCAGATAACATTTACTGAGTTTAAATGTTAACTCAAGCGCTGTTAAAATGACCATAACTCAACAACTAAATTTCACGAAACTAAAATTGTTTAATATCTGTTAGGATCTGAAAGGTCTAGAATAGGTTTCTCAAATTTTTCTCATACTATACATCGAAGCTACGGGAGAGGAGGATGATGAAAGGATTGTAATAGTGGAATGACGAAAGTGGGGGGAAACGGAAGAACCTCGAGGAAACGGCACACACAGTGTTTGTCCATCACAAAACTCATTTGGCGGAAGCTGGGATTGAACCAGGAAATCCACGCGCTAGAGGTAAGCGATCTACCACTAAGCCACCGCAGCCTCCACCACTTTTATTAGCCCAGAACATAAGCAACTGAGAAACAGTAAATCTACATTCTACACTCAAGATCTTTATGTTTTTTCCCAATATCTGCTGTTGAAGTATTCAATATCACATGAATACAATGACTGACAATATAAGCAACAAACCTAGCCCCTCTTCATTCGTTTTAACCGAACTAAACAAATGTCCCTCGGTTTTGAGGATAATAAAACTCTGCAACTGCCCGATCTCCAAGTGCCTCACGTAGGCTCTCAGTATTCACTGCAAACAGAACTTCATAAACCGAAGCAACCAACGTTCAATGCAGTGCACATTAACACGCAGAGCCTTGTCAGACATTATACTGAGTTCGATATTCTATTTCATTCCGTTGAGAATCTACATGCAATATTAGTTTCTGAGACTTGGTTGAAGCCAATTTTTTCTAGTAATCTGATATTGTTAAATAACTTAAAAATTATTCGAAACGACCGCATTAACAAAGGTGGTGGTGGGGTTGCAATCTTTCTGCGAAATGACATTGACGCAAAAATTCTTAGTCAGCTGGTCATTATAGCTTCGAATCTGAGTACATCATACTTGAGATATGTACTGAGCACCAAAAGTTACTTTTGGCTTGTGTGTACCGCCCACCAGGAGCATCATTCAAGAATTTCCAAGAAGATATTTCTCGTATCTCATCACTTTATATGCATAGTCTGATACTTGGAGATATGAACTTTGATTTATTGTCCTCTAAACGTGAAGTAGAAACATTCCGCGAAATTACTACATCATTAAATTTTTCCATCTGTCCGCTGGAAGCTATATTTCATACTTCTATCTCAGATTCACTTCTCGACTTAATCTTAACTTCTGACTTTGATAGAGTTCTTGATTTCGGTCAATTTTCAGTACCTGGCATTTCGCGTCATGATCTTATCTTTGTTTGTTATTCTATTAAGACTCCCAAATTTAAGCCTAAAATTGTTTTATACAAAGATTTAGCCAACATCAATAATGAAGCACTCACTCTTGCATGATGCTGCGTTATTGCCTTGGCATCTAATAAATTCTTTTCCTTCCGTGGATGACCAACTATCTTATTTAAATGAGTTAATTTTACATCTCCTGAACATTCATGCCCCCTTAAGAGAAAAACGTGTTTCTCGTTCTCCTTCGCCCTGGATTACAGATGAAATTCGAAGTTTAATGGCTTGTCACGACAGAGTGTACAGTAAATTTAAGAAAGCACGTAAATTAAATCTACCCAACTCAAATGACAAATGTGAGGAATATAGGATCCTTAAAAATAGATGTAATCAAGCCAAGCGTAACGCGAAATTAAAATTTTCCTACACCCTGATCGAGAATGAGAATCCCTCCCATCTTTGGAGAAATTTGAAAATACTTGGCATTCATAGCAATAAAAGAGACCAGCCTGACGTAGTTGCTCCTTTCCCTGCCGATTATCTTAATAATTATTTTTGTAGAACTAGCTCACAGATAAATGCAAGATCTGATAATACTGGACAAATCCCTAATTTTGAAGAAAATGTTTTCTCTTTCACTTGTGTTACCCCACAGGTTGTAATGAAAGCGATTAAGAGGATAAAATCCACTGCTATAGGTGCAGATGAGATAAGTATAACATTGCTCAAGAAAATATTACCTTTCGTCCTTTCACCAATTACCAATTTATTTAATCTTTCCCTTACTACCGACACATTCCCAGCCTTGTGGAAGACAGCACGAGTTCTGCCTTTCCCTAAGACTAAGGATGTCCGGTCTGCAGAAAACTTAAGACCTATTTAAATATTACCTGCCCTATCTAAAACTCTTGAATATATAGTAAATGACCAAATACGTGGGCACCTTCGAACTTATAACCTTTTAGACACTTTTCAATCCGGGTTTCGTAAACGTTTGCAGCACTTCTACAACCCTCGCTAGCATTACTGATGATATGCTTTGGGCAAGAGAGAGATAACCATACTTATCTTACTGGATTATAGCAAAGCATTCTAATTAGTAAACCACGACATTTTGCTGCAGAAACTTGTACAAAAATTTAGCTTCTCTACTTCAGCTGTTAAATGGATCCAAAATTATTTATGCGACCGAAAAAAGTATGTGGTAGTTGCCAAGTTAGTTTCTGGCCAGCGCAACCTCCCTTGTTGGGTTCCTTAAGGTAGTGTTTTAGGGCCTCTTCTTTTCTGTCTTTATGTTAATGACTTACCGCAATCTCTAAAACACTGTAAGTATCACATGTATCCGGACGATGTTCAATTCTATCTATCTTCTTCACCAAGGCAAATAGATACATGTGTAGCAAAGATGAACGAAGACTTGAGTAATTTGGCTAAATGGTCAGCAGATAATTGTTTGATTATAAATCCAGTCAAATCAAAGTCAATTTTAATTACTTCCAAACATGCAACAACGTGAATATATGCTTCATTTGTTTCCAATATAACTTTAGAAGGCGCAAATATTCCCTTCTCTTCCTCTGTGAACAATCTTGGCGTCATACTTAACAAATATTTGACTTGGTCTGATCAAATTAACGCATCATACAAGAAGGCTTTTGGAATTCTTCATTCTCTCAGCAAATTAAAAAACTTTTTACCAACACAGTTGAAAAAAACTCTTGTTCAAACTCTATTGGTACCACATCTGGAGTACTGTGACACCTCTTTAACTGACGCTGATATACATTTACAAAACCGTTTCCAGCGAGTGCAAAATGCTTGTATACGTTTTATTTTTAACTTAAAATTCTCCGATCATGTAACACCATTCTTTGAAAAGCTACAATGGCTGAAGATGCAGCAACGGCGTAAATTGCACTCGTTGGTACTGCTCTATAAAACACTTACTTTTACAGAACCTTCTTACCTTCTAAAACACCTTAATTTTTTAAGCGATTTCCATGACAGAGACACAAGATCACGTTTTAATAGCCAGTCTGCAATTCCTGTTCATAGATCTACTTATTCCTCGAAGTCATATATAATTTCAACGTGTCATGA
Source organism: Thermobia domestica (assembly GCF_964235325.1). Taxonomy (NCBI): domain Eukaryota; kingdom Metazoa; phylum Arthropoda; class Insecta; order Zygentoma; family Lepismatidae; genus Thermobia; species Thermobia domestica. The sequence goes on along the minus strand of NC_137465.1, from coordinate 147,788,343 downwards.
TTGGAATGCTTTGCTTCTTCTTCCATTACATGGATAAAAATGAGTTGATAAGAGAGGGAACTAAGATTACCGATACAACGAAAGGACACGTAAAGAGCTCATTTGAAACTGCTCACCTGCAGTGCTCGAATAGGGAAAGAAATATTATTGGTATTCTCTTATGCGTTGACCTGTCTAAGGTATATACTTTAATACAATGAAGTTTTACTTTTTAATTTTTTTTACACCTTGATTTTGACGTTAATTTACTTTCGTATGTCATATTAATCTAATTGTAATTATTAAGAGCAATGTATTTCTATACATTTTAAATAAAATTTCACCTAGTCTCTCCGAATGAATTCTCTGATGCACCGTTGATAAAATGTTAAATAATGCATATTATCAATTTTCTTCTTCTTCTTATTATTATTAAAAGCAATTTAGGGTAACGAATTATTACGATTTCCAAAGGTGGTCGTACACTGGGTGCAGCTCCACTCAAATCAACTCCGGTCTTCATTTTTCCTACAATAGTTCATTCAATTTTGAATGTATTCTTTTCTGTATTTGGCTCACGTTGCTTTCTGTTGGAAAGTCAACTTCTATGAACACAAATTTTGAAGACGTCATTGAAGAATTTGAAGGCCATGGTTCCAATCAACAGAAAAATGTCATTGTAAAATTTCTCGCACTTGTTCCGTTTACGTAGTTTACATTGTGAAACCTATACTCTCTTACACACCTAGATTTTCTTAGATATTTTCTTGAATTTATCTATAATTACAGGTACACGTAAACAGTTTCATTAAATATGCACATAAACGTATTTATTACGTACATGTTTAGTACTTTTGTTTTATTCTGTCTAACCCGTCCTTAACCTGCACTCACATTAACAAAATTCTGTGTCCATTACTGATTATGACTTCCATAACTATGCTGTGCAGAAATACAGGGGGAGGGGGTATATAATGTCTAGTCGCACTGGAATACTCCTTCTCGTGACAACAGCGAAATCAACTCGTGCCAGGTGTGGTTCCTTGGTACTACAGTATCTACTTAACGTCGTGAAAGAAGGAAGTTACAAACTCCAATCTAGAAAGTCTAGAAAGCTAGCATTAATGGCGAAGGGCTCCATATACTGACCACATATTATCCCAAAGGCATGAGCCACTCCTGATTGGTAAGCCTTGGCCTCTTAAGGGTGGTTGCTTCAAGAAGTTTAGTTTTTAAATATATGATATACTGTGACTCCGCTGTCTATCTGTCTGTCGACAGGCATCAGAGCAACAGGTAGAAATAAAAAGAATTGATATATTTAATCTCCATCGTGTTCCATCTCTTTCATTATTTATTTATCGAAGCCGCCTCGCTCTCTGTTGAAACTAACTGGTACACCTACCACTTTCGCTTTGTTTTGGATCCCAATAAAGCCAAGATAGTAAGGGATACTGAGAAATATTTTTACAGAGTATTAGACGTTCAAGAATACATTCCATCTTCGCCTTTTACTATTTCCAGCTTCAATCTTCCCGGGTGGTCTAGTAGCTAGCGTACATGCCTTTAGTGCAAGTAATTCGATTCCCGGTGGGAGAGGACAAAAAATTAATCTCACAATCTTTCACCTTCATTAATCATCCGTTTCCTTTAACCTAAAGAGCGTAACTGTGGGACGTTAAACTAAAATATTTGATTTTTTTATTTTATCATTTATTTTTAGATTTAATATTAAGACTCCCATAGAGTAAGAATCAAACTGATCACTTCTGAAAAGAATATTCGACCTAGAGTTAGGATGTCTATCGTACTTTCAAAATGTGAAACGAGACTCATGTATATTGCTTTTCTTTCCCCAACTTTCGAGCTCCCTCTTGGCTAAACGGTTAGCGTACGCACCTTTGGTGTAGGAGACCCGATTCGATTTCTGGTAGAAGTTCATGTGGTTCGGATCCAAGTTAAACTGTAAGTCCAAGTCTCATCTAGCTTCGCTGCTGAAAGAAACGCTGAACTCAAAACCAACTTAACTCTTTCCCCAACTTTCGCTTACCATGTGAAGTAAATTCCCAAAAATACACTATAAGACAAATAAATGTCTTACCATTTTGTCCTTGAATGTTCCAGGCTTCTGGCAGCAAATGCAAGAAAACATCAGCAAGCAAACCGCCCACAGCAAAACTCAATAATCGACGTAACATTCGAGCACCACCTGAAATAATAATAATAATAATAATAATAATAATAATAATAATAATCGTAGTTTAGTTAAGTGTTTTACACAGAACAACACACATGAAGACAATAAGTATTATGGGCCATTCGGATAGGTGAATGGCTAGAATGTGCATCATTGTCCTAAATTGGATATAGTTCGTTTACGCCTTTGACAAACAAAATATGAACTTCTGTATTGCCTTAATGCAGTGATTCCCAACTTCTTTGACTGAGAACACAATTTACTGAACGCCTACGAATTACAACATACTTAGGTTAGTACTTTGATTATATATATATATATATATATATATATATATATATATATATGACCAAAAGTAGGTATACACTACCGTACTGATGAGCTCATTGCATTTCTTATTGTTATCCATCAGGTAGACTTAGTTTCTTTATTATTTGTTCTTAATGTATTTTTACTTATATCTTAAGCTCGGAAGAGCCGAAGCAAATAAACCAATAAACTAGAATGTTCTACTGATCAATGCAGCGGTGTATACTTACTTTTGAGTCACCCTGTATATATAAAGTGAACCATTTAGCTTGATATGCCCTTAGAACTTTTAAACTAATAGTCAAAAAACACTGAAATTTTGTACCATGCAAATATAGGCATGGGGGTATTATTTGACATATCCAGTGTTGTTGTGTTTATATATATATATATATATATATATATATATATATATATATATATATATATATATGTATGTATCAGTGAGATGCGTCAGAGTATTAGACATTTCAAATGAAAACTTACAGTATCCGATCTGTTATTCAGTGCTGCGAACTAAGGATGCTACGGTATCACAAACAACTGAATTTTGGTGGCCTCTATAGCAATAACAACACAAGTGAGACGGACGAACGACGGAAGGAAAACTAAAAATTTGTCTTTTATCGAAAGCTTTTATTTCGAAAAACTGCTTAGATAAGTACCTCATCCAACTGCATACATAGCTTTGAATAGATATGAAGATCATAATGCCGTTTACAACAACTTAATACCTCAAACTGTTCTAGAGATACGGTAAATACTGCTGAAGTTTACAACGCTACTTAAAATTATGTAATTCCGAGAACTTGTAATTACACCTAGCCAGATGTATTGTTGTAATGTTCCAGAAGCAAAGCAAATAAAATTAAAAAAAAAAGTTTCCACAATACGCCATTTTATTCAATATCAAATTTAACCAATTGTTTTACATCTTCCGAATGTTTTGAGATATCAAATTGCTGTGAACGGCATTGTGGTTGTCAAATAATAATAATAATAATAATAATAATAATAATAATAATAATAATAATAATAATAATAATAATAATAATAATATCTATGTACTTGGTTTGTGATAGTTACCTAAACACTAAAGAAATCAAATTTTCAATTCCTTGTAACTTCGTTTATATTTGTTCGAAATACGTCATATGATGACCATAATATTCGACACTAGGGTACATTGGATGTAAGTTACACCGTTCGTGTCACTTGTGTAATTGCTGTTGTAGAACCATCCAAAATTTGTTTTTTTTTTATGTTGGTGATATTGCAGTATTCTTAGTTTGCAACACTGTATAATAAATGTAAGTTTTCGTTTTACATATAGATTAGAAATCTAATATAAATAAAATAAAGAGTTTGTTTGTGTGTTTGTCTGTATGTCTGTGTGCGGTCTGGAGAACAGACGAGTGGACCGCGAGTTACCAAATTTGGGTCATGGGTACCTTGGTCCAGGCCCCAGACCAAGACGAAGTCTTTTTTCAAATTTCGAACCAGGGGGACTCGGGGGAGCGTTTACCGTGACGTGTAAAAGTAGTTGAAAAATGACCGATATTCGTGTCGAATTCACGGTTTTCGCGGTCGCTGCGATCAATGGTGAAACTCCAATCGCATGAACTTCCAAATTCACCCCATTCGGCTGCGGGCCGGGGGGTTACCGAGACGTAAAAATAATGCAAAATGACCGCTATTAGAAAAATAAACATACTGCTGAACAAGACTGCACTTCTTTAATATAAAAACACGTTTACACGAAACGTTACGTGTAAATGTGTTTTTATATTAAAGAAGTGCAGTCTTGTTCAGCAGTGTGTTTATTTTTCTGATTTTATTTGCAAGACGTATGACTATGATTGTGTGACCGCTATTAGTGTCAAATCCATAATTTTCGCGGACGCTGAGATGAACGGTGATGTTCCCAAAGGCGCTGACTTCCAAATACAGCCCTCTTACGAAGAATGAGTATATCAGCTAGTATGTAGTTATCGGATGTGGTGCCATTCGGAAAATTAGAACTTTATATTGAGGAGTATGTCAAACAATGTTCCTTTGTTGATGTTTCCATGATACGAAATTTCAGGGTTCTGTATCTATTAGTTTAAAATTTGCAAGGATATATCAGATAATTGGTCTACCCTTTATATAACTCAAGTAGCTAAAAATTGATTTTAACTTTTTGTTAAAATTTTCATGATAAAAAGCGTGGTATACATTCTAGACTTACAGGTCTCGTATTGTATAGGAATACAATTAATTTTTAAATTAGAAAACTTCATGACCTGCTGGGAATCGCTGCATTAATCTATACAGTGACTACAAAAGTTAACAGACGGGTTTTGTGGAAACATGGGTATCATGGTCGAATAGCACGAAAGAAGCCGTATGTAAGTGAGGAGAAGCGCCTTGCCTTTGGAAAAGAACACCGTGATAAGGAGAAGGAATTTTGGGATAGTGTTATATGGTCCGATGAGACGAAAATAAACCTTTTTGAATCAGATGGAGTACGTACGATATGGAGAAAAACCAAATACAGAGAATAATAGTATGAAATACACCCCACAGTTAAACATGGTAATGGGTCACTATTAGTTTGGGCTTGTATGTCATCGAAGGGAGTTGGCACCATCCAGTTTATTGATTGCATTATTGATGTCAATGTATATTGAAATATTAAAGAACAATGTCAAGTATAGTGGGCCAAAAAAAAAAAAAAGTACGGTATTATCATGTCTTTAAGTTTCAACAGGACAATGACAGCAAACACAAAGCTCGACTTAGGATGTCTTGGTTGATTTGGAATGTGCGGAAATTGTTGCAAATTCCACCTCAAAGCCCGGATTTAAGCCCTATTGAACATTTGCGGTCAGATTTGAAAAGGCACGTTCCTAAACATAGTGTGAAATCAAAAGAGGAACTGAAACGTATTGTAAAAGCAGAGTGAAATATAATAAGCCCCGAAAAGTGCCATGAAGAGACGGTGTCTAGCAGTAATTGAGGCAAACGGATACGCACAAAATATTAGACTTACCAAGTTTGTGTTTTTCTGATGATTCCTTTATGGTATAATAGCCCGTGTACGAAAAGTTCTACGAAAACAGGGTTTCCCTCATTTTTTGATTTTATTAATTAATATTTAATTTATTACGAATTAATTTTTCTATGTTTTTCAATTTGTAAAGCCCTAATGTTTCCAAATGTGACAATCAGCTAGCACAAATTTGTAGTTTAATGGAGAAATTAAATATTTTGTTTGAAAAAATAATGTGTACGAATAAGAATGTTATAAGCTGTTAATATTGTATATTTAAAATCAAACAATATCGAACTCCATTTCGGACAGCAATTTCATTTCTCAAATGATTATTTTCTCTTGTCATATATATAATCCGCTTCAGTACTTTACGCAACAAATGTTTCACGAAAATCTTCCTGCTTTAGTTTTCCAGGAAGAATAAGGAGAATTAAGTTCCTAAAACGTTGTTTATAATCAGACACCCAGGTCACTCAACCTCCTTCACTAACAATATTCGTTTGACACTTCAGGCAACAATAAACCCCTAGTCTTTTCAGGTTTTCCAAAGTGTTAACATTTCTTTCTATCAAAATATATTTATGATTGAAAGCGTTGGTTTTGTGTTGGCAGAATTGTATAATTAACCGATCTGAATTGACACTCACAACACTTTCATTTTTTGCGATTCTTTGTACATTGCTTTAAACAAAGGGGGGAGGAGTTGATGCTATATGTAAGATGTAAAGAAAATAAACTACCATCAGTATGCACATTGCATCATAGACAAAGAAACTCTTTACAATCTTTAGATAACTTGGCTGTCTTCCTAACTTTCTTTTTTACATCTCAGCTTTTGGAAACGGAAATGAAACAGAGCAAACCAAAGGCGCTTTGATTCAAAATACAAAAACGGAAAAACACATCACAGCATGAAACAAATGCTTGTCCCAACATATCACACACAATTGGCACTTTTCTCATTCTCTCAATCTTATTCGAAAAAAAAGAAAGAAACTATTATACAGTACCATCATGATTTGGCCATTATGTAGCCACAATAATTCAACTCAATGTAAATTGTGCGTGGTCAGACAAGAACCATAGTGTCTCTGCTACCACTGACAAACATAGTCTTTAAATTAAGACTCGAAACACGACACAACAAATCGGTACGCGAACCCCAGAAATACAGCTTTGCCTATTTTCCCGGGGATAAACAAGGTGGAACTTCTGTGAGCCAAATCAAACTGTTGGCAGTAGCAGGAGCGACGTCCATCTTATCATCAAGTGTGATTTGGTTCTAGAGAGAAAAAAGTGAGCGTGTGCGCGCGTGTGTGTGTGTGAAAGAAAACGTGTGCGTGATTTTTACTTGATAAGTGTTAATTGTCTTTTACAATGGATGATTCAATAAGCACCACAGCTGTGGAAGCCGCCCCTACTCCTAAAAAGGGTCACCGACAGGTCTACATTGGGACAGGCGTAAGTATTTTGATATTGCTTAGCTATATTCATAACAGTCGCAATATGATTTTTAAATCAAAATTACATAACCATCACAAGAAATTCAACTTTTAGAAGAGCTTCTACGATTTCTCGAACTTTAGTTTTTCTCAAGTTCTTACAGAAATGGTTTAACTTATTAATGATAATAATACAAATCATAAAGAGAAGCATCTGGATTTGAACATTGACTATTGTTGATTTTCGTGTGTACAAAGAACCAATAAAATGCAAGTTACGATTATATTCATTCTTTCGAATAGTCTTTTCTTCAATGGACTTCTCTGAAGTTCATTGTGGTAATGACATCTTGTTTGACCAATTACCATTATTGTGAAGTCCAAAGCTAACGTATACCTTCCCACACAATTCTTTTCTTTACAACTTAGGGCTAACATAAGTAGTTCGAGGTAACCTGGAGAAGATCATGGTTTTCTTAAGTTTCAAGAAGACTCAAAGTTCTGTTTCCTTTTCGAAGATAATTTCAGAAAGTAGTGTGTAAGTAAGTGGGTGTGTATCTTTCCTTGCATTGCAGCAATTACTCGTGCTTGTTGGTCAGTATTCAATATCAACAGGAACTGAACACATCAACTTTAGAACAAACAAATGTAAATCCATTTTCATTTAATAATAAAAATTACATTCTGCATCCAATTTAAAACTACAAATTATCATATAATAATAATAATAATAATAATAATAATAATAATAATAATAATAATAATAATAATAATAATAATAATAATAATAATAATAATAATAATAACAAAGTTGAAAATAAAGAGGACCACGCAATTCTATGTACAGGACACGGGTTATCTGCGTAAGAAAAGCTACATATGGACCTCCCGCTGGTCTAGTAACTAGCGCATGTGCCTTTTATGAACGTGGTCTCGGGTTCGATTCCTAGTAGGAGAGCAAAAAAATATTTTCACAATCGTTCTCTTTCATTATAAATTCATCTCCTTTAGCCTAAAAGACATAACCGTAGGACTAAAACTAGGGACATTCCATGTCAAATCAACAAGTCATCAGACTTGACCATCTCAGATTTGTGTAAAAATTGGAGCACAGCTTTATTACAGTGGGAGATGAAAAATTCCCAAATATTACCTCTCCCCCCTGAAAGTGTTTCCATACAGGGTGTTCAAAAATGTCAAAAAAGGGTATTTTTTCAGTTACAGTGATTATTAAAAATTGTTACAAAATGGTTAATATGTGCACTAGACACGTGAAACAAACACCATTGGAAAGCTTAAAGATTGCTCTACAAGTTGTACTATATTGAAAAAACCTGTACAATAAAAAACAACACTTGAAAAATTCAAATTAAGATTTGAATTTTGAATTCGGCATAGAAATGTCCCTCTGAATTTGTTCAAAATGGTTCAGATTGTAGTCTCATATGTGTACTAAAACACCACAAAGTTGTATTTTGGATACTCAATGGGATCCGATTCAAAATTCAACATAAACCAAGCATTGCACGATATTGACCATGTGAATATCTGGGTTCAGATGATAACCATTTGCCTGGAGTTATTTACCTGCAGCATCAAAGGAATTTATATAATTTAATTTGTTTCTTGATGTATTCATTTGAATTTACACAATTATCTACCTTTCGAGTTATTTAGAGGGTATTACGTTTCCGAACAGTACTCAATGCAAGTCATTATTTTTGTTAGTCAGTATGGATGTTTCTAAATTTATATTGGCTACATTGATATATGTTATTTTCATTCCTTTGTTTCAGGATTGCTGTCACAGATATGTGGAAGTAAATAACTGAAATAGGAAAAAGAATGTATTAACGAATTGTTTGTGCTGAAAGTGTGTGAAGTGATTGTGAGCAGTGTCACTGTGTTTCATAACGCATTTGATACAAACATTGTGAAAGGGAGGAAAATATATGCCTCCCTTTCATATGTTCTGTAATAGCAATCCTGAAACAAAGGAATGAAAATAACACGTATCAATGTAGCCAATATAAATTTAGAAACATCTATACTGACTAACAAGAATAATTACCTGTATTGTGTACTGTTCGGAAACGTAATACCTCTCTAAATAACTCAAAAGGTAGATAATTGTATAAATTCAAATGAACATCGAGAAACAAATGAAACTGAATATAAATTCCTTTGATGCTGCAGGTAAATAGCTCCAGGCAAATGGTTATCGATCTGAACCCAGATATTCACATGGTCAATATCGTGCAATGCTTTGTTGCAATATCGTCCAATGTTACGTTGAATTTTGAATCGGATCCCATTGAGTGCCCAAAATGCAATTTTGTGGTGTTTTAGTACACATGAGACTACAATCTGGACAAGTTTGAACAAATTCAGAGGGACATTTCTATGCGAAATCCAAAATTCAAATAATTTCAATTTTTGAAATGTTATTTTTTATTTTACAGGTTTTTTTCAATATAGTACAACTTGTAGAGCAATCTTTAAGCTTTCCAACGGTGTTTGTTCCATGTCTCTAGTGCACATATGAACCACTTTATGACAATTTTTAATAATCACTGTAACTGAAAAAATGCCGCTTTTTTGCATTTTTGAATTACCCTATATGTTGACACTTTCAGGAGGAGAGATGTAATATTTGGGATTTTTTCATCTCCCACTGTAATAAAGCTGTGCACCAATTTTTACAAAAATCTAAGATCGTCAGGTCAGATTTTGCCATTTCTTTGGTTGATTTCACATGGAATGTCCCACTAACAATAACCGTTAAACTATATTTTTAAAAATCTAAAAGTTGCATATCCTTTTACTATAGGCAAATAACACGTCTTTGTAGTGCAGGTTTCATAGAAGCTAGGGAATTTTATAGATTTTAAACGGGATATAGACAGTTTGTGAAAATGACTCCATTAACTAACTCAGCCGAGATAATAACTCTTTTACAAACAAACGAAAAAAGTTATCGTATAGAGTAATGGACGGATGTAAGTCATTGTTCCTCGTGAAGATGACGGACTGACTCAATTGACGAACTTGGTCAAGATAATCGCTCTAGCTACTGTATCTATTGCAAAAAAAATAGAACTCAAAAATTCGCTACTAACTTATAAGGCCTACTAGTGTGATGATAATTGAATGGTACAAAACATAATTTTATCTCGAACATACCCCTTCACCCTATATCGATCTTTTCCAAACAACTATTTGAATGTACTGTTTAAAAACAAATTATACGATGAGAAAGTAATGCTTATCTGCATATTTTGTTTACAGTCTTGATAACGATGTAAGGGTCATTTGGTCTTCTGTTCAGCTTTTGCACAGCTTTAGGTGGTAAATGAACCATGTAGAGATTATATAAATATTTACCCATGATCAGAAGCTTTTAAAGCAAAATCAGCAGACGTCGCTGTCTCAAATAATAATAAAAACAACAAAATAAAAGCTTCATAGTATCACTAGTCTATCTCTATTTCCAATATAAGCATGTAATCGCAATAATAATAATAATAATAATAATAATAATAATAATAATAATAATAATAATAATAATAATAATAATAATAATAACGCTCATTTAAAGAACTATTAAGGGCCTACGCTTATATAACTTTCTAACTGCGATTTTATACTAGTTTGAAGATCCTGAATCCAATGCAACTATTTTAAAACATACTCGTCTATGGGGTTAGAGGTCTGCACGGGCCGGAATTTTTAGCCCGGGCCTGGCAAGGCCCGTGAATTTATAATGTGAGCCCCGACCCAAGTCCGAAATACGTTTTAGTATTTGGGCCCGAGTTCGTGTCATAATCAAATGAGCCCGAATTACAAAAACTTAATAATTAGCGCAAAAGTGTATTCTTATTTATAGTGATTAGAGGTTTAATTTTGCAGTTGTGCTTTAAAAGTTCTCCAGAAAGAAAGGTCCAATAAATATCGTTGTACAGTATGTTTACAAAATTAGGTCCGAAAAGGCCCGAAAAATATGGTTGTATATTTAAACATATACCCGAAGTGATGTATGCTTTGTAGGCCCGAGTCCGCCCGTGGGCCGAGTCGGGCCCGAGCCCGAGCCCGTGCAGACCTCTATATGGGGCCACAAGAAAAAATGACCTCAAAGCTGGGATATAAATAAAAATAAACATCCTAACTTTAGTATTCCACCCATGATATTCTGAGAAATCACCGAACACCAATTAGAAATAATTTCATACTTACTAATCGGTGCTCAGCAAATATCTGTTGATTTAATTTGATGTGCTTGTTACGTAAAGTACAGTACTATGAAAAATACATCACACGAAATTTTATGCATTTATGCACTGTATTGTATTTCTGTTTAGATGTAAGGGTTTCCTTTCTGACATTAATAACTAATATTCGTAACATTATTATTATTATTATTATTATTATTTTGGTGCTCAGAGGTTGGTATGCAGGCTATTTGTTCATATGTGAGAATCGAATATATAAAAACCTCGGATGAAGATTCCTCATTATACTGATTAGTCTCTTTTAACATATTTATACCCTGTCTGACTTTTTAGATTGATTGTATCAAGACGCGGTTTCCCTGACAGATGTGTGTCAGAAATAAAACTCTGGTATTTTGCTTATTATACACTGTTTCAGGTTTATTCAATATAAAGATATAGTAAATACAGTTTATGATGACTTTTATTTCTACGTCAAGAGCAGTGACTGTTTTCCTACCTTTAATAGTGAGGGACAAACGACATCACTGTATATGTGTTTTAATGGTATCCTGCACAAAAGCTTTAATATTTTCGACTATTTATACCAAATACTAGATTAAAAGTATCATCTGGACAGACACGATATTATTGGTTAATTGTTGAATATTGACTGAATAAATGATGTGGTAAACATTGGTAAAAAGACATATCCTTGAGGTATGCGGTAAGTTACAATATGAAAAAAAAATGTATTATTTACAAGTAGCATATGAACAGGGATACGTCATCATCGGAATTGATTGATTGATTGATTTAAGTTTTAGCGGCTCTTTCAACGGACGTAGATCTACAGCTTGACGTGGAGTCCAACAACCCACATGAGCTTCTAGTGGGGATCGAATCTGGGTTTCCCGCACCAAAGATGTGTACGTCAACCACATAGTCATGAGGGAGTTCACCACCATTAGGAGAATACAAACAACAAATATAATTTGTTAATTAACAATGTTCTTTTTATACATGCAGTACATAAATAAAAACACACGAATGACACTTTCTAGTGTCCTAAACATTGGTTTTTCGTGATTTTCTCGACAAATCTGCATGGTTATTACAAGATTCCAGGTCCTGTGAATCTGTGGTAGACAACAACGCATCCATGAGGTTTTCGGGATTCCATTTCCTTTCACATTCAATTTCACTAATTCTTTCATAATCATTTATTTTCATTAATTATGTCTCCTTTAGCCTACAGCGTATATCGTGGGATGTAAAATTGAAAGATTTCGTTTAGTTTTCCTTTTTTTTTTCTATTTATTTGATAGAGCTGCTAAAATTATTATTCTATGAATTTCGAGTTTGAACAGCAGTAGTTTGCAGTGGAAAACAGCAGAGCGCCACTCAAACCGCAGTAGTGGGCGTCTAACATGTGCTGCCATCTGAACAAACATCAAGAAACTTCTTGTTGTTGCTGCTTATAAAATAGAATCAGAAAATGAAGTAGTAGGCATCATCTTTTTCCTTTTTTTTTTTTTTTTGATATTTCTTTCGCCACGCCATGTGCTCTGACAAAATATCTTTTAATTAATTTCACAACAACGCAGTTTGGGCATTTTGAAGAGGCGACATTTATCTATATCGCATCAAGGGTGTGTGTGTGTGTGTGTATCAACACTATCAAGATCAGAAGATTTACACCAGGAATAACGTATATTCTTCTTCAAAACTTTTACCTTTTTATCTGACGAGCTGCACTTTGTTTCGAGTTATACACTGGCTACACGCCCAGGTCCAACAAGTATGACAATTCTCTACAGTCAGGAAGTCTTTAAATAACGAGTTATCTTAAACGATAGAACACATCACTAAGGCTAGGGTTATCGTCCAACGGAAACAAACACCAAAATACAGTAACAGTTTATATACTATTCTAAATAACGCTCTAAGCCTTACAGCAGCTCTGATTCACACCCAATGTAGTAAATTAATGGAGATAACACACTTGTTCTTTGGCCATGCACATGCACATGACAGACGTGGTCTCGCGCAGCTAAGCAGGGCAGGAGTCTGTCAAGTGATTACATTCGTCTATAGTTTAGTCCAGTGGTTCCCAACCGGTGTCACCAAATTTTAGAATTTAAAATCATGAGGTATTTAATAATTAATTAAAATCAATTTTCAGAGGTTTTAATACAATCAATTTTCAGAGCGACTGTAACAATACAATCAATTTTCAGTGACTCGTTATACTGAAGGAAATGATTTGAACCGTGACTCATTCAAGATTGAAATTTTGCGCACGTATTATGAAAATAACGTTTCTTTTCTTTTTTTAAAAAAAAAAAAAAAATCAGATTCCTACGTGAACCCAGGCCCGGGCCCGAAGGGGGTAGTATTTTGGCGGGATTTTTTAAAAAAATTGTGGGTTTTTCCCGAATTTTCCGGTTTAGGTGTACGATACGAACATGTGAGTGGTACCGTTGGAAAGAGTTCGTTATACTAAAAAAAAAAAAAAAAAAAATTCTCCTGACCTTAGTTTTCAAAATACAAGATCGAAACTTTGCACACGTATTGGGTACATAACCGTATTTAAAATAAATAAATAAATACAAAGATCCCTACATGAACGCAGGTCTGGCCCAGAGGGTCGCAAAATTTTCGATTTTTTAAAAAATCTGCCGGCTTTTCCCTGATTTTCCCGTTTCTGGTGTATAATACGGACAAGCGAGTACTATCGTTGGAAATTATGCTCGGTCTTGCAAAAAACGAGATATGAACCATGATCCTACGATAAATAGTAAAATAGCAGTAGCAATAGCTGAGCACCCATTGAATTTTTGCGTTGAAATTAACTTCGAAATTACACTTTTATGCGCTGAATAATAAAAAGAAACTACAGTGCACGTGATTCCAGGTTGCATTTTAGACAGGGATGCACATATGTTGAATAATCGTTTGTCAGTACCTATTTTAGACACTTCACGTTTATGGCATATCGAGGATCGATTGATATAACATTGCAACAATAATAGTGATCCGTGAGTGTAATTTTGTATAATTATATCATTAAAGAAGTTGGTGTTTGATGTTAATTTATATTTTTAAAAATATAAAATGCTTTACGTAAATTACAAGACGGTTGAATCATTTTCTATTTTCACTCAAAGTATCCTCACATGTTCTAAAAGTTTGACTAATCATTACTATTTTAATAATATTGTCTCCTTATTTTGGCCAATGTCGCTAAACACGTTTCAAATTCACAAACAAAAATCTTAATGTTTAGGAATTTTGTTCAATATAAAGTTTAGGAAATCGTGCTAAAGTAAATTATTGTTTTTAAAGCTTTTGCAGTTAAAAAATAATTTCAGCAGCACTTGATAGTCTTTCTCACCTCTCAGGAAGAACTTGGGAACCACTGATTTAATTGAATATACTTAAAAAGATAATAAAAAAAAAGGATATGGGAGGTTAGTGCCGAAGGCTGAGCACCCCTTAAGAAATTTTACCTTAAGTTCTCCAACTTAAAGTATTTCGCTCGCTTCTACAGTGTAAGCCAGAATTATTATTATAAACATTTAAGTTTTATCATTCACATTGTGTTTAATATTCAATATCGAAATACACAACATTTGTATGCAGCTTACACGGAGTGCGTGGGTTTTCCCGGGGTTATCCCGTTTCCTCCCACTTTCTTCACTCCACCATTTCATTCATTTCTCATTATCACCGTCTCATTTAGCCTAGCCGGCATAACTGTGGGACATAAAACTCAAAGATTTCATTTCATTAAAAGGAAACGTCTAAGTGTTTTTGAAACGTCGTTGTCTCAATGTATAATTAGTCTCCAAGTTCATTACTACAAAGAACTTTGGCGCAAGTGTAAGAATTGTCACGGTAATCAGAGCCAAAAAAAAAAAAAAAAAAAAAAGTGCGTCGCTCTGTCACAAATAGAAATGCGTCCGAATTGATAAAGAACCAGCTAAACTCAACTAAATCTGTTACTCAACATCTTAACACTAAACTCAGCA
The DNA here is from genome assembly GCF_964235325.1 of Thermobia domestica. NCBI lineage: Eukaryota > Metazoa > Arthropoda > Insecta > Zygentoma > Lepismatidae > Thermobia > Thermobia domestica. The sequence goes on along the minus strand of NC_137465.1, from coordinate 147,773,137 downwards.
ACGAACAAATTTAATTTTCGTACACATTAAGATACATTTGTATATAATTACATGCATTGTATAGTATTAGCTTTTTTAAAACACAGCAATTACACTTCCCACCATTTTTCGTTGGCTATCGTAAAGTCTCTTTCATCTTAGTGACAGTATTTATTAAGTTGATCATCTAACATAAATCTATCCTAGTTTGAATAGTTTCGCTTCTTTTCTTCGAAAAGAATTGCAAATTCGCATTTGACTGCATATCCAAGAATAAGAAGTACCGGTGCAATGTCTCCAAGTCTACGCTACGGTCGTCAGGTACCGATAAAATTGTATACAAATTGTCTGCACAGTATTGGAAAGGGGAAGAAATAATAGCTCGTATGTAGAAAGAAAAACGCCGCTTTTCTCTCACTATTCCTGCATCGATTTTTCGAGTAACCGGTAAATGATGTCGAGGCCTAACAAGTAGAACATCGCTGCTGAAATCGGATGATGGCGCAAACTCACGCACAGCAATACATACTGAAGCGAGAGTGGATTTAGAAACGTTCTTGAATATTTAGCTTATTGAGCCATGAAAATGAAATGAAATGGAATCTATCAGTGAATGTTAATCCAATAATTGAGGAGATGAGATTATGAAAGGAAACGGGAGAACTCCGAGGAAACCCACAGGCACTATGTTGTGTAGCACAAACACACATAGCCTGTGATCAAACTAGAGTTTCTTAACATCAGAAGTAAGTGCTTTATCAGTGAGTCAACGTGCCCTCAATTTGGTCAAGGCATCTTGTAGATATAATAATGTGTTGCACATCTGAGATTTGCATGACGGAAGTTACACAATGGAGACAAACAACATAATTTACATTTCTAGATATAACGCTACTCTTTTCCGACTTGTCTGGACGACTTAACAAGCGGATAGAAAAAAAAAATAATAAAACTAACACATTCACGTGCTTGACACAAACAAAGATTTCGATAAAATTATGAAATATTGATTTCCATCTATATTTTTGAAGTCTACATTACACATTCTCGGTCTCATACATAGTCCGGTAAAATAACCCCACTTTCTGTGAATGGAGTTATTTTTTAGTGTCGTAAGCAGGGACGTACGCAGGGGGTGGGTCCTGGGGGTCCGGACCCTCACGAAATTTCGACTCTTGTGTAAATTTAGCCTAATTTTAGGAATTTTAATATAAAATGGCCTCATATTGAGTTTGGACCCCTCTTGAAATAAATTCATGCGTACGCTACTGGTCGTAAGTATTTACGCTTCCAATGTATCAGTAGTCGTATTTGAAGCGATGAGATTCATCGGTCAGCACACAATCTAAAATAATGATTGTGGCAGAGTAACGACAAGATGGATAATCCTATTTGTTTGTCTACTATTATTATTTTAAATTCTACTATCTTCTGTCATGATTATCTCACTTGGAAGTTCCCTAGTGCTGGTTTCAAAGCTAAGCTTTGTACTAACACAAGAAATATTAACTAGATAATAACTAGCTTTAAGTTACATACGGTACATTGTAAAGAGAAATTACTTTTAACAAAAACTTTACGAAGAATTTTAGTTTTATTTAACCACGAAAGAAAACAAAACTGAGGTTGAAACATTTTAATAATCGAAACTTACAGAGAATGTGTGTTTCTAGATGTGAAAAAACTAAATATTTTATTTAAACTCTGACGTTTCGTAATAGACATGAACCATTAAGAATTGCACAATTTCCATTCAAATTTGGCACATGCTTCATTTAACGAAACAAAACAAATCTAGTTTAAATTTTTAAGTTCATTTACTTAGTTCGTTGTATCTTTTACTGTACGCACGCTACATATTAAGTACACAAACTAAGCATATGAACTGCGCAGTGCGCAGGTGCTGCTGAATGGCCCTCAAGGTTATCTACTTTCCGCATACAAGTACTAACCATGTGCTTGTTACTTGGAATCTGTTTTCTTTCTAACATATTTGCATAATTGCACGTAAATAATTCTACAGGTTTTTAACTAGCTGTATAGCAAAATATAACATTTACTGCCGCTACGATGAGATTACAAACAAAGAGAATTTTGAACATAAAGACAACTTTAAAAAACGAAAAGAAAAATATAATCTGAATGTTGATGTTTTCACAACTCGGCATATTAGGTCAACATCCAAACACATGAACAATTCATCAAGCCAGCCGATCGCATAAGAATTTAACACTATCTTTTAAAAAAATATATTGGGAGATAACTGTAAATATAGTCTATATATTGGTTTTGTATAATTCCAATGAAGTGAAGTAATGTGCTTTAAACCCGTCTTGACTCAATATGTATTAATGAAAAACATTCTTTTGATATACACAAGACAAAAAAATGAAATGAAATCTTTGAGTTTTACGTCCCACGGCTATGCCGGTTAGGCTAAAGGAGACGGTGATGATGAGTAATGAATGAAATGGTGGAATGAAGAAAGTGGGAGGAAACGGGAGAACACCCACGCACACGGTATACACAAGACAATTACTTCTCCAAATAAAAATTAAATTTTAACTTAATATTTCACAATTATGCCTGTAAGGTAGAGGAGATTGATGATTATGGAAAACTTGGTACCAGGTGTGCACCCAGAAATTTTTGTTGGGGGTTAAAGCTTTGGGGAGTGGGGTTCTATGTAGTACTGAACACGTATTATTTCTGCACTTGAAAAGTTTATAAGTAATTGTAAAATACTTTCAATATATTTTCAAAAAAAAGTACTACGTAGATTATTTTTATAAGAGAAAGAGTACAGATAAACTGAAGATCAAATTTGCATGCTGCACCAATAATTTCCGTTAAGCAAGTATAGTTTTATTAAGAAAGAGTATAAACGTATGTTGAATTACGAAGTTTTGCGGGGTATGTATTGGTTGGACCCCTGTGGGTGTACCACTGATTGGTATCTAGAATATGAGAAAACCTGGAGAAACTTCTTGGACATACATGGTCCACCACAAACATGCACGGTTTGGAATCAAACAAGGCTTCTTTGCATACTCAAGACACCTCAAATAGATTGGGAAAATGAAACTGAAGAGAGACGGATTAGTTCAGTACTTTTATTCCATTATTCGAAAGTAAAGACAGTAATTTCACATGCAATCTTAGCTATGCTCTTTTACCCAGACAGACACTGAGTGACAAGACACACTAATTTAAGCAGGAAACTGTGCGATTATAAGCAGCGTTGCCAATTCTTTAAGACCGTAGATATAAATACAGTACCGTATGTGTGATTTATTTCAAGCTACTTTTCTCATTGTCTCCACTTCCTTAGTAAGATCTATGCTAATACATCAAACATTATTTTACACTATGGGAGCTACATATTCTAAACAACAAATAATAATTTCTCTTACACCAGTGACGTATATTTTCTTTTGTGTTCTGTCGTATACAATAATAAGGCTGTGCCTCCAAACGAGAATCGAATCCAGAGCAATGCCAAAGGCGAAAGTTCTAGTAACAAAATTACTTAATTACTGTCAAGTTGCCATACAAGCTAAACAAATAACTTCCTTTAATAGTAAATTATTTACGAACGTCATTTATGTCGACCTTGTGGGTTTTCTTTGTAAGGGAAATAAGGGGGGGGGGTGAATATTTGTGTTTGAAGATCATTCCTCTTCAGTACTGATGTTGCAAAATGAGTAGCCCTACACTGTAACATGGGATTTGACCCAAGAGCATTACTCTTCGTCAGCTAGTTTCAAGAAAAATAATAATGAATGAATTAATCTATAGTCTTGTAAGTGTACTTTTTGAATATTCACCAGGATTAAATAACTGAGGGGGGTGGGACTCGAGAGGAAATTCCAAATGGACGACCTATACGATTCAGTGCTCACCCTTTCCCTGGTTCTAAAGGCTAGCGAGCGCCCCTTTGGTATAAGGGAGCCTGGGTTCGATTCCCGGTGGAAAACCTTAAAATTTGAACGCATTACGGTGGTTCGCACTTCGCTTTAAACTGTAGGTCCACGTCTCACATAGCCTGAGTACTGAAAAGGAACGCTAAACTTCCAATAAAACAAACAATGAATCAGTACACTTCCCTAACACTATACTCCACTAAACGTACGATTTATTTTATTTATATCTTCATAAGATTTATTATAATTATTTTAAGTTTTCGGATCATATGCATTAACGAAGTTCGTAGTTCTCATAACATTGTATTTTTTACATTGTTTGGTATTTAACTGGAATAAAATTATAGTACTGTATGTATTTTGTTACTCTTTATGGTATATATATATTTTCTGGAAATTCATATTAAACATTAATTAACTCAATCCAATAAGAAAGTAGAATATTTAATTTGTCCCGCTACCATCATACAGCCCTATATGTTCACTTGCTAATAACTAAAAATTGTACATCAATTTTATTATGGCTTTCAGTCAATTATAGAGAATCACGTACCTTCTACACCAAAGAGAACTGTTAAAATTCGTCAGCTAGTCCCGAAGTTATTACTAAGAGAATACATGTAGGAATATGTACTTTTTTGCAACAACTGTACAACTTATAGTGTTCTTTGTAGCCAACCGAGTAGTAGTTCGAATCTCATGTTAAACTACAAATTCAATCACCGCGTAACATTGTCTAGAAATGTAAGGAACTGGGGTGTTGCAAGGACACGGGTATTACTAGTTTAGCCATTTATTTCAATACAATCACTAGTTTATTATAATCTCGCAGAATCATCTGACATAACACTCAAAACATAGTACAAATAATAAGTTAATTCTTTTCGATCTGCTCCAGGGGCGGATCCAGGGGGGGGCGATCGCCCCCCACAGAAGAGGAAACTTTCTTATTTTATATATATAAATAAAACCCATTCCAAAGTTTGGAGCCCTTAAAAGTAGCAGTATGACAACCCCCCCCCCCCAGAAGTCGGTCCTGGATCCGCTCCTGGTCTGCCCAAGGTTATTATTTCCTGGGGCTATCCAACAGGAAATCACAACTCAAGCATATTTCCCGAGCTAAAGGAGGTATGCAATGGTTCAGTTCCAGAGCACTACCATCTGGTGCGAAAAGTTTCTGGTTCTGTCTCAGCAGCATTGCATCCGTTATTTATCTCAGGATTCTACCACTTCCCTCCTTTCTCATTCCACCAGTATTTACATAATTTTCTTACATTAACCAACCGTATTATGTAGCCTACACGACATGTCGTTAGAATAACGTTCCAATAACTATATGTCAAATTTTGCAACTACTAATAAAAATTGCGTCAAGGAATCGATGCTATATTTTTAGTACGAATGAATACATTGAAGAACATATATCTGAATTATTCTAAACATTATTAAAATTAATTTCGTGTCCTTTCACATGAATTTATTAATTAGTATATAAATTTTGGATGTTTAATGACAATGTCACATTTTGGATGTGTTATTAATATAAAAATCCTTGAATGATGAAACTATAATTTCTGTCCTTCAAGTTCGCTTTGCATTAAAAAAATACACAAATTATTTCTGTTTCACGGTTGGTAGAAACGTAGTCTACGGTTCGTCGTGTTTTCAGACGTAAAAATCTTCTATGGTCACTAACTTCAAATGCGAACAAAAACGCAGAAAACGATTACCATGCTTTTGCTACGATATTTTGAGAGCCGTTTATACGATGACCTCGGCGACGTTATTACTCTGATTTTTCAAGTACACTTTCTTGAACATTACACGCTATTACAAGACGTAAAGTATTTCAGCAACTTCTTTGTTCGATATAACCTACAGTTCTCACATCAAAATCAATCAAGTTATGCATTCCGCTATAAATGTACAAAATACATGTCTGCCAACAATGAATGTTTTATATGGAAATGCCTTGGAACAACGATGATTTAGCAAGTAACTAGTAACCTTTCAAAAGAGAGTTTTTTAAAAGGACACTAGTCATATCAAACCACCTACCGTTCAACATCTGACTGTGAGCAGAAATCCACTTAGCATATAGAATTCAATGAATTCCCAGTGACAGACTCCCAATCGACGAACAATTAAGAGGTGCAAAGATATATATATATATATATATATATATATATATATATATATATATATATATACCTTGATTTTATCGGAATTACGGGAATACCTTGATTTTATCGGAACGACATCTTCGGGAGAAAGATACCTGGTTTGATGCCAGATTATGTGAGTTTCTGGTGAATTACATCGTGTTGATAAATTTTCTTGGGTTTTCCAGGTTCCTTAGACCCTATACTGCTTCATTCCACCCTAGTCTTTCAACATAAGTTAATACCAATCATATTGCATTTATCATCTACCCCTTTTTAGCATACAGAGAATTGTCATGGGACGTCACACGAAAATTTAATTTCCAAGAATAATTTGAATAGCTTTTCAGCACTGAAGATATTATGAAATGTCCACCTACACCTTACTATGGAATCCGAATCAGATAAACTCCTACCCGGTCTCTCGGGCCAAAGGGATGTATGTTATTAGAATGCTATTAATGAGCAAATGAGAAAGCTTATTATTTTTCCTTTAAATGAAGCCTGCCTTTGTTTCCGATAACACAGATCTGTAATCACTAGCACAATTAACACCAAAATATGGTAAGTTTAAAAATTACGACTCTCTTATATAGGATTTAAAAAAAAATAATTAAAAGTTGACTTCCCCATAAAACCAGGAGATCAATATAATTCGGAAATGCTCACTTCCAATTGTCAGAAAGATCAACTAAACCTAAATTTCGACAAAACGAAGAAAAATGTAATTTCTCCCAATTTCCGCAACTTTTTATTGTTCACCATTTTCGGTGAAATGATTAGGCAAACAAGGATCCACTGTATTCTAAAATCGCCGACACCAATATGCAGGCACAATTGATTAGGCGCTCAAAAAATTACTATATTTAAAAAATGAAGCCTCATATCTCTCCCATGTAAGTCAGGCTTCGCCTTCCAGTGCTGATCAGATATGGTGTATGGAACCCCTGTGGAAAATAAATGAACGAAAGAAGTGCGGCCTGATTCTCCGGGTTAAGGGTTAAGTGCTAGCTTCGGAAAAAACAGTTATGTTCAGAAGCTTAACAACACCTAAAGAACAAAACCAAACAAAAACACCTAAAGCAATAATAACACAGAACATGAAAGAGAAGAAAGCTCGGGGAAAGACGAAAAGAAGACTGCTTCAAGCAGTGGAGGAAGATCAAAAGAGGAGAATTAAGGGATCTAAAAGACCTGACCAAAACAGATAAGAATGAAAGCTGTCAAGGGGATCTGGGCCCATAACGGGCTATAATGCCAAAGAAATTATTATACGAGAACTGATTAATCATAACTACATTGGACAAGTATATTGACTTGCACATGCCACTTAAATCCTTTAACATTTTATAATCAAGGAATCACGTCCTCCAGATGTCAGCAATCTATGTCGTAGTTAAAAATGATTATTGACTACCAATATTCTCTTTATAGTATTGTAGGTCATAATTAGCACGGTCATCGATTCTGGGGGAACCGAAGGTTAAACCCCCAAAGTTTGCTTGTTCTCGTATTGGTATTAATATTCTCATTAGTGCTTATTAGACTATATCTGACAACGAAACACATACAACAGAATGCTCCTCCCGCAGTACAGAAATCGATGTCGTTGATAAATTGTGACAAAAGTAGCTTCAGATTAAGGTAGTTGTTTTACAATAATAGGTCACTGAACCAATCACGTGTCTCCAATACAAAAATGAAAATGAAATAAAATCTTTAGTTTTACGTCCCTCGGTTATGCCGGATAGGCTAAACGAGAAATGAATGAAATGGTGGAATGGAAAAAGTAGGAGGAAACGGGAGAACCCCGAGAAAACCCACGAGCACGGTGTTTGTCCACCACAAAGTCCACACGGCGCGAGCTGGGATCGAACCAGGGACTCCAAGCACAGGGGATGAACACACTACCACTGAGCCACCGCTTCCCCTGTCTCCAATACAGTAGAAGAAAAATGTTTAAAACAGTGCGAAGATGATGATACATTATTAACTAGTCATGACTATGGAATTGAATCTATGAAAAGCAATAAATTGATTTCCTTTCTACGGAAACTTCTTGGGACTTATGCCACCTACAATTTACGGTCTCATTTTATTAATGGTCTTCACTTGTAACCAACTTAATGGTCTGTGTCCTACACAAAATTGTTCTTCGGCATACGTTTTTTTTTTTTTTTTTTTTTTTTTTTGCATCTGCTTTTCCCAGAGGGAAGACTGAGGCATCGCTTAAAACATAAAATCAACTTCATTCTACATCACATCTTTCACAACCAAATAGTTAAAATAAAAGAAAGCTAGAATGTAGTAATCTGTTGATACGTTCTTTCAATATACTACATACACAAGAACAACAGAAAAATTATCAAACGACCGGCATGGATAACAGATTCAGACAATCTCAAACCTTTATGATGACTATACTTAAGAAATATTGCTCAGTCTTTCCCTATTTATTTATTTATTTATTTAAAAGATAAGCTATAGCGTAACAGCGAAACCTGCCATGATTTTCTGTCGAAGACCATTAATTCCATTCGGACCAATGAAGGTCTCGTAAACTTAAAGCAGCAATTGCGTACTCAGCGAGGTCAATGATACCATAGAAGGACGAGGCACGGAAGGGACCTCCATGTACAACATTAAAACCCAAAAGAACCTTGGATGTACTGTACGACAATAGTTGATCATTAGCCTACCCTGAGATCAAATTGCGTTTCTTATACATTGAGATACAACGAACCTTACATTATCATGAAGAAAAATGTTCTTTTAAAATATCTACATTTAAGATTACAACTCGTTTTTTTTTAACGATGGGTATGATCTTTCGTTGACGAAACTGACGATCAACTGATTTTATAAAATAAGATACTCCACATTTGGACTGTCTATAAACCTACAGATAAATATTAATCTTTATAAATAAAAATAATTATTTTATAAAAAGAACTAAATTTTTTTTTTCTTGTGGTGTAAAATACATAAACTAAGGGTAAAACCATTTGGTGACTTAAAGTTGAGGACTCGCGCCCCATATTTTTAGTATTTAACTTTACTTTACCCCCCCCCCAAAAAAAAAACTCCTTTCTAATGGAATTTATTGTTTTTTCTTTTTAGGAAATTTCATAAAATCATTGTTTTTCAAGCATTTTAACAATTACTAGGGACTATTATTTAGTTTTTAAGTCTTTATTTAATATCTTTTTTTTTTTTTTTTTTTTTTTGCCCGTAACTTCCTTAACTTGAAAATATGATTCCAACTTGTGAGCTTGCTTACGGTATACGTATTTTCTAAGTGACTACGATTTACAACGCTTGCAACAGTTCATTAAAATTTTTGCAAAATGATATAAAAATGTGAACGTTCATTTTTTATTATAAAGTTAACAGAACCCCTACTTGTCTGCAACCAACCACACTTGTGTGAGTTTAGGTTGTGTAAGTAGCAGGCACTCGATAATTCTAAATAATTACTATCTATTAAAATGCTACAATAGCGACTGAGCTCCAACCTATAAATTTAGCTTTCAAGCCTTTGATTTACGGTTATTTGTGATTTCACGTTTATAACAAAGACAAATATCTTTAAAAAGATGTACTTTAAATAAATTACTTAAAAAGATATTTGGTCCATGTTCCGTTAAGGGGGTCCAAAACAACACTGGACCCCCTTAAGCTAAGCTAAGCTAACCTGACTTAACCTAACCTACCCTAATATAGCCTAATATAACGTTAAATTATGTAATCAAACGAAAATCAATATAAAGAAGTTGTGTCAAAGACACTGGACCCCCTTAACGGAACATTGACCAGATATTTTTCACAAAGTTTAACCTTTTAAAATATTGTTCAAAGCCTTTGCATTTTAATAACCCTTCTTCGAAATAAATGCAAATGAATTGTGCTGCCATCTCTGGAGTTTTTTAAAATATACGTTTGTGGACGTTTATATGTTTGTGGCCAACCTTTCGACAGTGAGATCTCGGAAACTACAGGCTCTAGAAAGATGACTTTTTCACTGATCGATTGTAAATTTTGTGTAGATTGTCCAGTTCTAACTCAATATTAAAAAACAAAAAACAAAAAAACATGGCCATTATTTCTTTATTACATTTTTACGGGTACACTGGAAGTGTTGAAATTTAAAAAAAAAAAAAACCTAAATCATATCCTATGCATTATACATTCCAACACCACATAATTGTATAGGGAGTTGCAAACCTCTCAGGCGTTTATTTCATGACCAAATAATAGTGAAAAACAAAGGATAATATTTCTCCACTCTAAGTTGAATGTTCATTGTTTGGAGTGTTTTGCCCAATGAACTACATATATCACTGACATTATAATTAATTGTGTGTGTAATGTATTTGCTTATTACATACTGCATGCAAGAAGAAAGAAAACATTTATTATACATGAAACTCCAACCGGAAGTAGGCTCAAATCTTGAAAACAGTGCGAGATATTGAATAAGTAATTTTAAAAAATCTCCCTTTATGGTATCTCTTGCCAATTTTTATCAAGACGTCTTTCACTTGTGTCTGTAAACAGACATGTACAGATGTGAGGAATAACAATTCATGCTCATAGTGAATGATGCGCTGTGTAGAGAGCGCAGGTTCAGCTAGTTTTCAAGTAAAACGATACGATACAGAAGATTGTGTGAATACAGTTGATCTGGCTTCCGTACTATTCGGTCTAGCTAGAAAAAAAAAAGAGAAAAACTCCGTAATAAAATGAGGAATATTCTTTTTTTCTTTTTTTTAACGATCTACTTGACCTGAAACGCCTTCATAGGAACGTGACTTTGCCCAAGAAAAGTAGTTTTCTATCAAGAAGTTTTTCGAAACTAAAATCTGTAAGTTTTCATTCTTTTACGTCTACCTATTCTTATTTGTGTAATCATTTCTCAATGAATAGCAAAGAACAAGTTTAATTATTTACTTAGGAAGTAAGATCAAATTTTACGTTAGTATTTGTTTTTATTTTAAAATTGTACGTATGTACAGTGTACATCATCTTGTTTCCTGCACTTAAGTTAAACACCATAAATTTATCTTTAAATGTCTTTTATTATTATTATTATTATTATTTATCATTATTATTACTATTAAATAAGTACATGCCTGTTGGCAGGTGCTGCGACTAATGAGGCTGTTATTTATTTATTGTCAACAATATATATATATATATATAGGGTGGTTCAAAAGTAAGGATACGGTCTCCTTTATTATCTGTTCTTAATGTGTTTGTACTTACATCTTAAGCTTGGAAGAGCCGAAGCAAATAAGCCCATAAACTAGAATGTTATACTTGATCAATGCAGGGGTGTATATCTACTTGTGGGCCACCCTATATATATATATATATATATATATATATATATATATATATATATATATATATATATATATATATATATATATATATATATGTGTGTGTGTGTGTGTGTGTGTGTGTGTGTGTGTGTGTGGATGGGTGGTATTTCCTTTTTCTGTATTCTTTAAAATGTAGAATACAGAACACATACAACATTCGTAAAGTATTGGCCTGTAGTAAGGGATCAAATAATATGAATAAGAGCGGGTTTGGTATAAAAAGTATCTTTTTAATGGTACAGATGATGCAACAAGTGAGTATAATTATAGAACTCCGATTTATTCAGCTTTTTATAAACCTTGCTCTTCCGCTACATTACGCCGCATAGCCAACAGTCTACTGTATATTACATTGCCATCAGGTTTACATATCTATACATAATTTCAGAGCTCTGGTTTCTACGGAAGTATATGAAATTTAAGTTTCAAGACTAAATTCTAACAAACAAGAACATAACTAAATAAAACATCATCCTAAATAGAAGTCCCTTCATGCTTCTTATATGTACAAAAAACATTTTTTGCAATCTAGTGTAGACGTCCTTCCTGGCTGAACTCTGATATTTTACTCTAATCTTCTGGCTTATACGAAGATACTTCTTAAAGAGAATAATTGTTTTAAGCACAGATTTACTTAGCATTTTATTTAGGGTTTTTACGGCTTTAGATAACACTATAGAGATAGTTGAACACTGGAGCACTTCAAAACAAAAACATATCCCGTGAAAACATAAGACTGAATTCGAAGAAAGGATGCCTGGTAAGGCAATAAAATATATGTGTACACTTTTTGACAGAAACCAATTTGAGAAATTTTAAAGGAAGTAGCATTATTCAGAACTACACATTTAGATGTAGTATATGAATGATAATTTACAATTGAAAATTAATTTTTGATTCAGAAAACAGGAAAATTCAGATAGCGAAAGATTATAATAGGGGAGAGACATTCATTTCATTTCTATCTAATGGTCATTTCCGTCATACTATCTAATGGTCTTTTCCGTTTCATATGCGATAATCTGATCTCACGTCAGATTTCAAATGAGTTTCGAAAATAGAATGGAACTCCCTTGAGTACAGAAGATAGCCGCCTTTATTCCATTGAACAATTCAACATATATTACAACTAACATTCAACACACAAGTAATCTGAAGTACTAATACTCGCTCTGAAGAAGGATTAAATAACTGATCGAATACAGAACAGTGACGAAGTGTTAGAAATAGCAAGGAAGAAAAGGACTAGTTATAGGCAGTAATTAAAAAGACGAACAAAAACTCATTAAAACATCGTTCAATAAAAAAACCGTCAGTGATAGAGCGTTCACCTCTGGGGTTCAAACCCTGTTTCCACCAAGTGAACCTTGTGGTGGACAAACACCGTGTGCGTGGGTTTCCTCGGGGTTCTCCCGTTTCCTCCCACTTTCTTCATTCCACCATTTCTTTCATTAATCATCATCACCGTCTCTTTTAGCCTAGCCGGCATAATCGTGGGACGTAAAACTCAAAAATTTCATTTTTCATTTTCAATAAAAAATTGTATCCTAAAGAACTGATGTAAAAGTGACCAGGAACTAAATATTTTTAATGGTTTTGTCATTTCAATATTATTCATCTTCACGATTTGAGAGAATGCAAAAAGTATAGCTTTTCATGTATTGTTTCCAATGGCTAAATTCTAGTTACGTGCTTACTTATTAAAAGTAGTATGTGCGTAAAAGGGTATGTCTACCATCACTAATAAAACACACACAAAAAAATCTGCTGGTTAATAGTGCATTTTGTTACATATAAAGTACATAAATAAAAACAATATCTCTTAGAAAAATAAAAAAAAGTCATTTATTATTTATAACGAACGACAAATTTCTTTAGCGCGACGAAAGTTCTTGTTTTTTTTCGATTTCTTCCAAAACTGCACATGAAAATCTACCTTCAAGCATGCTATTTTGTTCAGCTCGATCTGATCTATCAAATGATAAACTTTTAATCTTTGGACAATGTTTTAGGTATACAGAAATAAAAAAAAACAAAACATTTAATTATGGCATAAGTAAAAAGTGCTCAGGCCTGTACACATTTTTAGTTAGACCTTTCGTACTAATTTGAGGACGCTGAATCCAAAGAAACTATTTCTAACTTATCCACCCATGGCATGACAAGAAAATGAAATATTTCAAGTTTAACATCCCATGATGATGCCCTTTTAGGCTAACGGAGACGGATGATTAAGGCAAGTGAATGACTATGGAAAAATTTGTGAAATGAGAATGAGGAAGGAATGTGGGCCACCACATACTTGACCAGAGATCAACCCGAGACTCCACACACCAGGTGTAGGCGTTTTACTACTGAGCCACCGAGCCCCCTATGGCGTCACGAGAGAAATAACCTCAGAGTTGGGGTCTTTAACGCACTACTTATTTCAAATAATCAATGTATCTGTGCTTTGTTACGTTTCTAATTATCCTTTTTATACAAATTTGAGTGTGCTAAATCTAATTGAACTATTTTTAAATGTATCCATCCACGCTCATTAAAAAAAAAAAAAAAAAAACCTTTTGAAGTTAGAATGTAAATTTTTGCTTTATTAATTACAACGAAGAAATTCATTGAACAAATTACAAATCATTACATACTTAATATACAGGGCGTGTCAAAAGTCCCCTGACAGGGCAACTGTTATTATCAGAGTTACAACAAAATGTAAGAGGGGAATCCGTCTCCAAATATGTTTTCAATCTAAAGTCAAGGAATTTTTTTTAAATCGAACGAGCCGTTTGTGCTGTACAGTCTTTATTCGCCCAATGGTAAATGAAAATGCAACGTTGCCATTTACCTGGATCCACTACATAAAGTGAATGGGGCATGTATGAAAGGGGGATGGCCATCGACACGTTAGTGTAAAAGACAGTAACTTTATTCATTTATGTTGTGGGTCCAGGTAAATGGAAACGTTGCATTTTCATTTAACATCGGGTGCATAATTCACTTTAGGTTGAAAACGTCATATTTGGAGACGGTTTCCCCTCTTACATTTTGTTGTGACTCTGATAATAACAGTTACCCTATGTCAGGAGACTTTTAAGACACCCTGTACATATCGTTCCATTACTTAACCACATAATACACTTTTTAACAAAAAGTATTCTAAAAAATGTATTAAAGGTCCAATTAGAAAATATTGACATAAGCGGTACTTTAATGACTTGAATTTTGAGATCATTTTTCTCGTGACGCTATGGACGGATAAGTTTTAAAAGTAAGTTTATTTGGATTTAGCGTCATCGAATTAGACTAAAATGCGTAATTAGAAATTTATCCAAGCGTGGGCAGTTTTTACTAGTGGCATGATCGGATAGTTTTTAAGAGTTAATAATAATTTTAGGCTACATCTCATTAACCATAATATGTACTATCGTCCTTCTAAGTGTCATAACAAATAATAATAATAATAATAATAATAATAATAATAATAATAATAATAATAATAATAATAATAATAATAATAATAATAATAATAATAATAATAATAAGGGTATACTTCAGTTCGTTTAATCTCATATCTCCACGATACAGTTTTCGTACAGCATCAATTTCTACGTTAAAAAAATAATTTTCCTTCATTTATTTGAAAATATGCACGAGGTTTTACACCCACGCATATCACTTCGTCTAACCCAATAACATCTATTGATTGGTATGTCTAATCTTTGGATTTTTTTTTTTTTTTTTCGTGAAACGCAATTAATACTGCAGAATTGTTAGGATTTCTAACATAAATAGTACTATTTTTCGAAATGACAAAATTATTATATTCAGTTTAATGCTTCAAATTTATGTACACTCATGTTCAAAATTATTGTCGCATGGCCATAAATCTGTTGTTGTAGGAATATAATTTGATAATGAATTCGCTCAGTATTTCTTATAATGTTAGTATGTGTATAATCGACAAAGATATGTATGTGGAAAATTTAATGTCAAAAGTGCAGTAAATAAGAACAATGAAACGAAAATAAAACTTCCTTGTTCATTTAGCAACATTTTGTTTTACTCATTCTAATTTTCGTATTTATAATTCTTTTCATATGAAATTTACTACAAATATACATTTCCCGATTATACACATAGTATTAGCATTAAAAGTACCCTGAAAAATCAATATCAAATTATATTCTTACAAGAAGACAGTTATAGATATGCGACAATCATTTTGGACATGAGTGTACATACGTATGTCTCGGCTGCCGCACTCTAATTGCAATCCTATTCCCCTCCCCGCTAACATAAAACGTTCATGCTTTCAGACATCATCATAAATTATCTCAATTATTGTTTTCGAGTTTATTTTTTAATACTTTGGGAGGTAACTAATCACATCAAACGGAAAACAAAAGTTGCAAGAAACTTTACCACCGCAAGCTGTGGAAGGAATTTAAAAAAAAAAAAAAAAAAAAAAATCTTTAAGGCAACTTATAACGACAACAATGGAACATACGAAAAGTGGTTTGAAAGCCTGCATTCAAACACGATATCCATTATTTGAAATAGCTATGTTCTGAAATTGTGCGATACATGAGAAATCAATTCTATACGGTAGAACTGGATCTTAACTGCCACACTTTCATATCTAACAAGATTTAACTCATTATAAAATGTGTGTCGAAATAAAAACAGTAGTGTCAGTATTGAATAAATATATCAACGGTATTCCATCATACTTCCTATATAAAACTAATTTTCAAAGAATCGACGCAAAGAGCAGAGCTGCATAAAGATAAGCCACACAATGCGCTCTATTCCTGACACATAGACAAGAAGCTACATGGATGTTATTGCTCCCCTGCTTCAGTCTGATCTAGTGGTGGGAACAAAACCCGGTTTTTCGGTTTTTAAGAAAACTAAAACCGGTTTTTAAAAATTAAAAACTTTTTCACCGAAGAGAAAACCGAGAAGTACCGGATTTCGGTTTTTCTAGAAACCGGTTTCCAGTTTTATAAAAACCGGTTTTGCCCATCCCTAGTTTGATTACAACTAGTCGAAAGAGTGTCGAGGTTTATTTATTTATTTATTTTTAAATATTAGGCGCATTGGGTGTCGTGTGTATTGTGTCGAGCGGTTTGTAATATAACAGATGTAAAATTATCATTGTTAGCCATACTACTTCAACCAGAAAATCACTGAGACATATTATAATACAATCACTCTCCTTGTGCTATTCCGATTATGTTCTCTAAAACCTCCCTCACTATAACCTTACAACCAGCTCAAGTTCTATTACCTCATACTCAGCCAAGGTGCTTCCGTTTAGAAAAGGTCTTGGTCAGTCATCATAGTGAATGTTTATTGCATCAAAGGCCACGGCGAAGGTGAAATTTATTCTCTTAACATACTATTGTTCCAGTTTAACCACAGAATCACTGACTTGAACGTGAACATTGGAGGTTATTAAAGACAGATTTCTTTACAACACGCAAGTATTACATTTTCAAGTATCAAGAACACAGAGAGAGTGCTAAATGTAATATGCCTGTCTACTGAAGTTCATTTAATATTGTAATGGATTAATTTCTACAGTCCGTATTTTTAGAAATACTCCATTAACAGAACTGATTGTGCACCTGGGTCATCAATTTGCAGTTAAAGCGATCACTTCCCGCTCAATATAGCTACAAAATAGCTATCTATCTAGTTTCAACTTTTCCATTTACGATTTACACACCCACACAAGATCGATGTAGGCTGATCCAATTTAAAGCGGTTTCAAGAAGAATAAATCAAGCTGAGAAAGAGAGAGAGAGACTATCTATAACGCTTCTTATCTACCTCAGCCAAAACTTTCACCCTTCTTCAACTTTTCTGTGGTTCACTGGTTTCACATCACACCGATTTTACACAGCCATATGCTTACTTGCCTGAGGAGATAAAACATGACAAAACTTAAAACCTTATTCACAGACATCTGAAATCAAAGAAAAACTTCTTGAAATAATTTCTACACTAAACAAACAAAAGAAACCTTCGTACTTACAAGCGCACATACAACGTTACTTCGATACTATTTACGATTATATCCACCTCTACTATAGTACTACTATAATAATCGCACCTGAGTTTAAGCGTTATCTCGGGGAACCAACTTCATTACCCAATGTAACGCAATGGAGTATTTATAACAGAGATAATTCGTGGGAAGGCGGCAACCCACAAAGTGAGCCTATATTTTTATAACAAAAATTCAATAATTTAATTTCACGTAAGTGCTAATTTCCTAACTCATATTGTACCCAATTGATGCCTGGATCAAGTTTGTTTTTTCCTTCTCTCTCTCTTCTTTCTTTTTATATTTGTTGTGAGATTCTCGCTAACCTCGAGAACGATAAATTCCTTTCTTATACTATATTATTATTTTATATAATTTCTAGAAAACCAATCCGCAGATAATAATGAATTAGTGTGTTTTCATTTTTCATTTGAATTTTTAGGAACTTCAAAAATATACTTTGATAGTAAAATGTTCTTTCTTTCTGAATATAATTTTTGAAACGTCAAAAAAGTATGTATGTAAAAATAATAATGTGCTTGTGTTTTTCATCAATGTTTTATTATAATTTTAAGAACTCCAAATTGTTTTAAAAAACTGAAATGATAATATACCTGTACTTTAAAAATAAGTTTTTCATCAATTTGAATACACAAAATATTGAGGGCATAAGTTCAAATTTTAATGCTCTTTCTTCTATAAATCTACATTAGAATTTAATCTACGCACACTCTAAGCACCATGTTGTTTTCAATTTGCTTTTAGAGATATTTTTCACATTTGTCCGAAAAAAAAAAAAAACTTGTTTTGAAGAAAAACGGAAACTCGTGAAGCTTTTTTTCTTATTTTAAAAAAATGTTTTTTTCGACAGTTTTTTTTTTTTTTTTTTTTTTTAATTTACAACTCGACTTCTAAAACTTCCGGGCAATTCTTCAACGAGTTAGCTTCATCCGCACTCCGCGCGAGTTGGCTTCATTGTTGTAACTTTGTTTTTATTTAATATTATTGTACGTTTGGTGTTTGTACTGATATCGTAGGTCGCCTTTCATTTGACAATTCATTTCACACCATTATTTCAAAGTCTGCTAACGCAATGTTTACAGGTGTTGGAATCTCTCCTCAGTTAAGGTTTAAACATCGGACGGAAGAGAATTGTATTATGGTTGATCAAAGTATGCATTTACACACTCACACTGTTGATTAGTTAATCTTATTGCGCAACACCAACTCTACAGTCCCCTGACTGGAGCGGAAAAGAAAAAAAAACGAAGGTTAACTCGATCAAATGGTGAATATACTCAAACACAACATGACATCTGTTGTGAATCAGAGACGTTCCGCACTCTCTAACCAAGGACAAACTCGGGCAACGCCTATATTGCAACCGACATACACAACACAGCGTCGAGACTTCCGCATGTGCACTCGAATAATTTCGATACCAACAGGTCTATATTTAAAACAAACATGTTATGTATTAAATATTTACACAAAACTTAGTAAAATTTTGTTTTTCACAGTTGTACCTATATCTAAGTAAAAAGGATATAAAAGAAGCCGTATTTGTTCACACTTACTACTTGCTTTATTGACTTTACAAGAGTATTTTATGCATTAAGTCAATGTACATGTAAAACTAACAAATAACGCATAAAATATTTTCACTAAATCCCATTCCTTGACATCTTAACAACAGTCTAAATGCACGTCTGTATATGGAAACAGCGTTCCTATATAAAAATGTTAGTAATTCGCAGTTTTCTCAGATAATATTTACCATTATATAGTTACTTTTATTTTTATTTTTTTTATTTTTTTTAATTTTTAATATTGTATAGAAACTACAGGGTATTATTAAACTTACTGAATATTTGTTATTCGAATAATAATTTGGTTTGAATATTTGTGAATCCATAGCTATATTGTTTATATTAGCTTGGATTTATCTATATCTGTGGATATATAATAAAGGTTTGGGTACAAAACCTCGCGGCGACAACCTCGCCTGGCCAAAACCTCGCCGCCCAAAACGTCGCGGGGCCAAAACCTCGCAGGCCAAAATCTCGCCGGGCCAAAACCTCGCCTTGCCAAAACCTCGCGCCCCAAAATATCGCCATACCCAAAATCTCGCCTGACCAAAATGTAAATGTTCCAACAGATGATAAGGATGACGGTATAAAAGACGCTGTTTCAGAAAAAGTATCACGGGTATTTGACCAAGTCCCGCGATACCATATGAAAATTCTATTTCTGTATTAGAGGATTTCAATGTGAAGATAGGGCGACAGGATGTTTTTAAACTGGTTATAGAGAAAGAAAGTCTGCATAAGGAATGTAATGACAACTAACGGGGTTAGTTTCGTGAACTTTGGAACATCCAAAAACTTAAAATTTTAACAAAAATCTAATAATATTTATGAAAGTATGAAATAATATATGAGTTTTTACGACGTCCCTTGATTATGTCCTGTAGGTTAAAGGAGACGTAGATGACCAGGCTGAAGGAAATGATCGAATAAAGAAAGTGGGAGGAAACTGGAATAACCCGAGAAAGCCCACGCACACGATGTTTTTTGTATCATCTTATTATTATTATTATTATTATTATTATTATTATTATTATTATTATTATTATTATTATTTGTAACGTGGAATTGCATATTAAGAAACTCATTGGGTAAATTTTAAAGAAAAGTTTCATTCGCGGCGAGGTTTTGGGTGGCGAGGTTTTGGCCCGGCGAGATTTTGGGCGGCGAGATTTTGTCCCGCGAGGTTTTGGGCGGCGAGATTTTGGCTTGGCGAGATTTTGTCCGGCGAGGTTTTGGCCCGGCGAGATTTTGGGCGGCGATGTTTCGGCCGCGAGATTTTGTCCGTATCCCTATAATAAAATCTGACCAAACACTAATTGGATATTAATTAATAATAACTTTGTTACAGTTTCGGCAGTTACTCATTGGCTTTATCAGACAGATTGTTGTCAGATAATTCGTTCGATAAGGCAATGATAGCTGCCGAAACTGTAACAAAGTTATTGTAATTAATATTCAATCAGTGTTTTGATTAAATTCTGTTATTTATTCACAGTCTGAAAATGTATTGTTAGAATATGGGGTTATTTAAATTTAAACATGCACTACCATAAACTCTAAAATTTTCCGGAAAAAAAATAGGTGTTTCACTCGGATTAATATATAATTTTCCTCCTGAAACGCTGCAATCTGTTTTATTATCTTTGAAGCTAAAAACGAGCAAGTATTGAAATGAAAAATAAAATCTTTTAGTGTAACGTCCCACGATTATGTCCGTTACGTTAAGGGAGACGATAGCTAAGGGAAGTGAATGGTGATGGAAGATTTGGTGGAATGAGAATGTGGAAGCAAATGGGAGTACCCGAGAAAACTCACGAACACGATGTTGTCCACCACAAGCTTATTTGGATGGGGATTGAACCAGGGACCCCACGTACCAGAGGTAAGCGCTCTACCACTGAAACACTGTCCCCCCCGCGAATAAATATTGTACCTTAATTGAACTAGCTTATTTTGTTCTATAAGAATTGAAAACACTGCATGCACCAGAAAATTATGGATGCTACAACCGTATTCCAAAATGGTTTGCAGCGCTTGGAAATCTGTAAAATTTTACAGATATCTTTAAGTTTAAAATCGCGTAACAGCTGACACATTTAACAGGAGAAATCATACGTTTAAGAACTGGAAGATTTTTATTTTTGAATGTGATATTGATTATCACAGTGTTTGCTATTGCTTTCCACTAATCATAATATAAACATTCTCTTAGTCGATACAAAGTTCGACAATCACTGAGAAAAAAATCCTTCCGATTGACTTATCAGTTTCACGTAAGAATATATACATTTTACAGTGCTAGTTAAAGTAAACCAAATGCTGTTTCTGCTCCTTCAATGCAGGAAATTGAAATAGAAATATATGAGTGCATCCAAGGTTATCGCAACGGCCATAGTAAATGAAATTAAAAGCCAGAAAGCAAGTGCTGAATTTGTCATGATGATAAAGGCTTGAGATTGACGGAGATGGTTTCTTTCATAGCTCTGAGATCTTCAGTCTGAGTTCAGTACAGACTATTTATTGGCATACTCAGTGGTCGAAGTGAGACGTTATGCGGTGGTATGCCATACCGCCTCTGGTTTTTCCATGATAAAGGCATACCGCCTCTGTTTTTTCAGTGATCAAGACATACCGTCACTGGAGTAGATGCTAAATACCTTTAATAAATCCATTTTTATACACAATAATTGACGAATACCTTTGCACGTAAGAAGATATTTATTTCTTGTGTAGAAATAATTTCTAAGTTGACAACTCCGACATTTTTTTTATCCTTTTTCCCACCTTTTGTTTTTAAAATGAGGTATCTTCAAAGTAGTTCACCTAGTTTATAGTTTGATGTGCCATATTGAATTGTTTCTTTCTTATGTATGTGTCTTCCTGCCTTAATGTATATAAATATCGTGTTTTGATCATGGGCGGATCTTCCGGGTGTTTGGAATACCCCTCAGTCGACTGGGGAGTCCGGCAGTTTTTCAGCAGGAAATTGTTAATAAAAAAAACTCGGTTTATACAACATAAGGGGATATTTTTAATTTTTTTTTCCGAGTTGTTGGCGGGGAATCAAAGTCTCTCCATGTCCCTCCCTCCCGTAACTACAGATAAACTTTCCAATGATTTTTAGTAATTATGTAAATAGAAATGCAATCTTTCAGGTAACATATATAGCCTCAGTGTACTTCAACATTTAGCTAGCCGGTAATCGAGTCAAAATCAAAATAAAACATACTGTTTTTTTTTTTTTTTTTTTTTTTCCACTTCGAACACTGGGCATACACAAACGCGTAACATTGTTCCTGAATTCAGACCATGAAAGCCACATATAAATTTCCAAATTTGTCGAGATTCAGTTTATTTCGTTTCTAAAACACAAACTCTTGTCGCTGCAGCTCGATTTTGACATCCTTTTCATACCAATATTTATGCATTATATGATGCTTGTTTCAAGTGATGATAAACATAGGTGGAAAATGCTTAAGTATAAATAATGATCGAATAGTATAATAGGTATATTCTGCGTTTTGTCGGTTGTATTTTATGAAAGTTTTATGGCGGTTCGGATAGTTTTATGACATGGTAGTTCGATTTTTACTGTAACTAGCTGAACCTGCGCTGTCTATTCAGCGCATCATTCTGATATCACCATTCCCTAGCTATATCTGTGCATGTCTAAGCGAGGGACAAGACGACTCACAATGGAAGTGAACTGCTATATTGGCAAACATATAAACTTAACCTTTAATGTATAGATGTTGGGTTAAGTTTGTGGCAAACCTAGAGAAGTGACAGATGATGTCAAATGGATATTTCCCCCCTTATAAATCCATATCCGCCCGAGTACGCCTCATTGCGGCTCTTAAGGCCTTTGAAGTTGTCGACATGCAATAGGTGTTGCCATTCGACTTAAGCAAAGTGCCTGCAACATCCGTCAACCCGCTCTACGTCGCTCTTCTACTGGTTGCCTAACACAAGGATATGAACCTTAGGTTCGCCCTAGCGACAATATTAGGCTTATGGGCTCGAAACGATCCATAAAATGTTGATTAGAACAACGACACTTAAAAAATAATAATAATGAGAACTGGCAGGTCTACACAAAGTCTAAAATAGACCAGTGAAAACACGTTTCTCGAGCTTGTGGTTTCCGAGATCTCACTGTAAAAAGGAATTGTTCACAAACATATAAAACTAGCATTATAGATTGTAATAACTGTTATTGGTCGAACAAATGAGTGTAAGAATATCGGAAAATAAAGATAGACATTTCTGTATGTTAGCTACTTTGGTAATATGGTGGAACAAAAAGTAGTCATGAGAACTATGGTTTAATAATGATTGTTTATTTTAGCAACCTGATATTGATTAGTTGTGATATATTTCGTATTAGTTACTTGAAGATACTTCTGATGGGGACTAAACATTAAGCTAACATGTAAAAGGAACTAGAACAACTTCACAAGTTGAGATTACATGAGCCAAGCTGATTTTGTATACTCACTACTAAAGATACATGAGCGGATATGGTTATCTACGAGCTGAAACTATGACAATATAAAGCATCCTATGATACATCAACATAATATATTTTTCAGTGGCATCATTACTTCACTAGCCATACCTTTTACATAGTAATTCTCGGTAGCATTTTGCCCAAGATTTTGCTTTCAAAGATGTCTTGTATACATATATATCGGGTTTATCAATTCTCTTTGTCTGTTTCCTTTAGGTACTTTGGTCCTTTAGGTCTTATTTTTTTCATTGCTTTCATATTTTCAAAGCAAAAATTGTAGAGTTGCAACGTCTTTATTTACAGAAGATGTATAAAAATGTCTTAATCTGTGCTATTAAATTATCTATTGCTTAAAATTAAAAATCGACAATGACTATTATTTGTAAAATAAAATAAAATAAAATAAAACAAGAAAAAGAAATTTCTAGTCTTTCGTCTCATAATTATGCCCTGTAGGCTAAAGGTGACAGATAATGGAAGTGAATACTATGAAAGATTTAATAGGATGAGAATATGAAAAGAAATGGGAGAACACACACTGTTTTCCACCTCAAGCTCACATAGCCTGAATTTGTCGTACATACGGGAGAAACAAAAGTTGACCGCGTTGGAATATGTGTCCTATAAGCTTTCCAGCGAGATATGGCTAATATCTCTATGACAATTAGGGGCGTCGCTAGGGCTATCGACGTCAGAGTAGACCAAAATATTTCGAAAAATATGTACAGGGTGACTCTTAGGAAACACGTTCGGAATTTTTCTCACTTGGTACTGAAACTTCGCCCTTCATTTTTTACATGATTGTACCCAATGTCTGGCGAGCATGTGGATTTTTTCCTGCGTACGACAAGAAACAGTGTTGCCAGCCTCACAAACTTCCAAAACAAAAAAAAAAAAAATCTTCTATGGGTTTGGTACGGGGGCAGAGCCAGATTTAGATATGATGAGGCTATTGAACGTAATTGTGCCCATTGTAAGTTCAGCTATTTTTTGTCAATGACAAATTGTCTGCAGCTGCATACTTCATGTTGTAATGCAACCAGTCCATGAAGAACTATGTGCAGAAATGAGCAAATTAGTAATATTGTTGGGAGCAAGTTAGCAGAAGGGCATCATAGGAATCTGCTGTTGATGTATGTAAGTTTTATAGCTTGCTTTGTTTTATCCTATAGTTTGGAAATGAAATCCACTTCTTACTATAAATTTCTGGGGCCCCAAGAGAGTGAAGCCTTAAGCTATAGCTTGTTTAGCTTATACGTAAATCCAGCACTGCATGGGAGACACAAAAGTTAGCTCTGTGTTCCATAAGCTTTACAACGAAGTACAGTTCATGTCACCGTGATAATTACAAGGTGTACTAAGACCGCCAACATAAAGGTCTACGACTTTTTTGAAATCCCTGTCGGTCCTTAAAAGATTCAACAGTGAAGGCATTCTAAGTCATTATTATACATTAACATCAAACTTTTACCTCTCAAGGGTTCGATTCCCGGCAGGGTAGGTTCACGTCTCAATAGTCTCACTGCTGCAACGAACGCTAAATCTAATTCAACTCAACCTTTTTCTCTTAACGCACTGATATCTAGTTTTTGTTATTGAGATTTCTAATTGAAAGCAATCTTACACCTGATAATATCTGTTGCTTTGAGTACTGCTCCTTGAACTTTAATCCTCTTGAAATGATAATTAATTGCTACTGAAGCTCTCTGAGATTATAAAGAACAGCTTCAAAATTTGCTAAAAGCTATGATTCATTCGTCTTATCATCAACTGATAACACTTTACAGGTTTCAGTAACAGTATTGAATTAAGAATTTCTTTTTTTTCATCCTATGAGAATCAAACTACTTCAGGGTGCCATGGTGACAAGGCGGGAGAGTACTCAGTTGAAGTTCGGTAATATCAGTCATAGGGCCATAATGCTGCAGGTAAACGCCGTATTTCAGCGTTTATCGACGTTCTTCCCGTCTGTTCCATTCATTCCATTAATTGTTCTACCATCATATAAAGCAGTGCTTCTCAAACATTTTTCAAGTGAAGACCACTTTTATTAGTCAGAATGCACTACAGACTATCCTACTCTTCCCTCCTTTGACAAGAAGTTCATTATTTTTTAAAAAAAAGCATATATTAATACCACTATAATTATATATTTAAAACTGTATTAATAAAAATTCCTTAAATTTTATATTAGACTAGTATTAACAGACGAAAATACATATTATTAGTCTTTTTTTTAAAATAATACATCTATATAAGCTATTAGATTTTTTTTTAGTTAGATTGGAATTTAGTGTCCCTTTTAGCAGCTAGACTACGTGAGACATAGACCAACTGCTAAATATGGGATCTGAACTCACAAACTACCGCCGGGAATCGACCCCGGGTATCCCACGTCACAGGCGCCTATGCTAAACTCATAACAACGAGAGAGTCCCACTATTAGAATCTGTATAATCCTTATCTTAGTAAATTGTAAATCTATTACTCCTATAATCTATACTTGTATTAGATTTTCATCTATAGTAAGTGATACGAAAATCATCTGAAATTTATCTTTTCTGAGTTTTTGAGATTAATATTCAATCTAAGATGATCATATATAGAAAACTGAACACAACCCTCCTTCAACCAGATATTTTGAACAAAATGACCATTTGCCATATTATACTACTTATACAAAAATCATAAACGCGATGTGCACTTGGGAGCTTGAACCCATTTTTCTCCTTTAATGAAGTTCTGTCTACGATACTGTTTCCATTCCTTATTACAGGGATACGCTAATTTTATCCTATTTTGCTGAAGTAAATATAATTACGCTTGACTTCTACAGAAAACTAGTAACGGCTGTGAGACACTTTCTGAAATATATCTAAAAGAGGCTGAGTTGGTATTAGCTTTTTTTTTTTCCCCCACAAATTTAAGATGTCTGAAAACAAAGGACAAATTAAAACAGAAGCCGTTTCAAAATTTAGGTCTTCGAGCGGTCTTAATTATTATACGAAACAACCGTAATCACCGTCTTTGAGATACTGTTTATTGTCCATTAACTTCAACAGCTCCTTAAGCGGTCATATTAAACAGTGATAAACGATGCCTCAAAAATAATAAAAACTCTTATATAAAGCACAGGTTTTCATCCTGTTATTTCACGTTATTTCACGTTATTTTAAAAACTGTAAAAATCAGTGAATCTATGTGTTATACCTGTAAAAATTGTTAGTGATGGATGCTGCTTTCTACACTTTAGCCGTATCGTTCACTTTTTGTGACCGGCAAGCTCTTCATTGACCTACTGCAAGCTTTTCCTGTTCTGAAGCACCTCAACATCCTAATACATGAGCACTAAGCTCCTTTTGAGCACACAGCTCCTCTAAAAGCTCCTCCTGAGCTCCTCAAACCAACATTTTGAGTTGGACTCCGTCTACGACCCTGCGAGGGACTTTGGAACTTTTCTTTATTTTGAATCATTATACTTTTGAAATAATGACATATTCGTGTTTTTGTTTTTACACCTATCCCACCGTTTCAGATTCCTACGAGTGGCCACAGACTTTGCAATGAAGATTGTGTTGATATTTTGACCAACCGCTATTTTGCACAGGCTTATCGTAGAGAGCCGAAACTTGATTTATCGTCTTTCATTTAACATCAACTTTCATACGATATGTACGTTGACCTCCCTATCCATTTAAAAATTCTGAGTTGGACCCCGTGTGGGACCCTGCGGGGGACCATGGAACAATTTATTTTATTTTGATGCGTTGAACTTTTGAAATTATGAAAGACATGCTTTTCTGTTTTTATACCTGTCGCACCGTTTCAGATTTTTCAGGGCTGGAACGGACTTTACGGACACGCTTAAAGATTTTAATAAAAATGAGTAAAGTGCTGCCCCCAAGCGGAATGCGTGAGACCTCCCCAATTTTGGTAACAGGTTTTGATCTTACCTTGACCCTAGCTTTCAGGAAATATATACATCATCCCCATTTTGTGGGTTAGGAAATATATACATCCCTAGTTAGTTATACAGCCAGGCGATAGCGCAGGTGGCAACATTTATTAGCGTGACTTGATTATATCAAGGTTAGCTTGATGTTGAGACGTTAGCCATTTATTATTAAGATTCTATGATTAGATTATATTGTTTCAAATCCTGCCTTATTTATTCTGGAGTCTTCTAGTAGTAAAATTTCAAATTCCTTCTATTAGCAGCGTTTTCCCCTTTATTTTCAAGTAGTACATTATATGAAATAGAGATTTTCACATTTTTCACTTGCCTGGCGCAACAAGAAACATGTTGAGAAAAATATAAAAGAGGATGTCAAATCATATAAGAGGATGTTATTATTTTTTTCAATAATAAAGTAAGTAAAAAGCGAAGGACACAAAACCAAATTTTCAACTCTGGAATAACAGAAGTGGAAAAGTAACACGAAAAATGGTCGAAATATCAGATATCATTGGATTTGTAATTTGACCGCCTGTTATATGACGGAATAAAAAATAAAAAAAAAAAAAATAAATGATCTGCACCGTCCTACAAAAAAAAAAAAAAAAAAAAAAAACATAATGAAGGCTAATCGGCTTGATTAGTTCACTAGCTGTTTGACAGAATACGGCCTTGCAAACTTTTTGAAATGTAATTATATTCATTTAATGTTTAAAATAATGACCAAAACACAGTTGGAATTGATAATAGTAGTAGTTCAAGGTAATTTCTAACGAGTATAGGAATACACTTTAATCTGTGTTACCAGTACAACATTTCTAACATGTTATTCCTAACAAAGTCACATATGCTGCAACTTCCAACCAAGCGGTGTAGGAACATTGGATACATATCAATGTTCGAAACTTTCTTTTAAACAGGAAATTCGTTCCAATCTTTTTTTTTTTAAACATTTAATTCTTCCTTTACACGGTAATCACTTTATCAGGGCAGTAAGTTCATATTTATCTAAAGTAGCGCGTTGTTCATACAAAGGAATGTGTAAAGATTCAGCATTTCGAACTCTTCTACATGGTGGCCCAGAAAGTCCCTTTAAACTCGATAAATGCGTGTAACAATGTTAAGATCCCATCCTAATCACTGCTATAAAAACAGTGCTCCTCACGTGAACAGCCTGCTTGATCAGTAATCCCTTTCTATAATTACCGTTTATTAAATGATACCGGTACTTTTTCCAAGACGAAAATATACTATTCATGACAAAATATACTACTCCGTTGTTGAATTCTTTTTTTTTTCCTATTAAGAAAAAAAACTGAGTCAATGAGTTGAAAGTTTTCAGAGCTATTCCACTTAAAAATTTTATTTCTATTTGTCATTATATATATATATATATATATATATATATATATATATATATATATATATATATATATATATATATATATATATATATATCCTTTATGTCACAATGACTACGAACATATTTTATCATCAATATAAATCATTAAACAAAATTACATAGTTAAATAAATAAAACTGAAATTTATATCCTATCACTGGAGTGTGAAGTTGCTGCAACAGGAAATTTCTGCAGATTATCATTCCGAAACTATACAACAAAATACATTTTGGTTTTATGCTAAAGATATGCTAATCCAAGCAAAATCAACCATTGTTTATTACTTAGCTCTATTTTTCTGTAAGATCCATTTAAAAATAATAACAAAATCATTCATTCCCACGCTTGCAGCTTTGATTTTGATATCTCCAGAAGATTTATCGTTGTTTCTTTAGTTACATACTACGCGATTAAAACTAGTTACCTTCCCTATTTCTTGGTCATGTAAGTTTTCCGCTTCTCTGATGGACGTTCAAAAATAATTTTACATACAATAATCAGGATATCGTGTTACAAACGAAAATTCATGCACCTGCTGAGATAAATTTGAAGAACTGGAAAGCTTAATAGATTTAACTGATGATGTTAGTATAAGAAAATCTGGTGTTTTTTCTCCCATTCCTTTCCATTTAATACACAGGGTATACTGTAATTATCAGTGCAGTAATCTTTAACTGCTTCGAAAGTATTACAGTTACAGAGTTGCAGTAACTTTTGACGCATAAATATTAATCAATTTATCACATTATTATTATTATTATTATTATTATTTTAGTTGACGTAACTGATTATGGATTATGTGACTGATTATTGAATAATAAATTGTGTCCTATGGCTTTATTCAAGTTTATAACGCCAGTAAGAAGCTCTTACCATGGTAAAAAGAAAGCTCGCTACAGAAATTTACTTAATAACTGGATGAAAAATGAAGTAAACTAGACTTTATTTTGCAGGTCGCGACTGACTTTTCCTCAGCATATGCCTTCTCCAAACTTCAAACACAATAATCAAAAATTTAATAAACAGATTAATATATCTAAATAAAACAATGTACTTTTATGTATCAATTTTTTAAAATTTTACGTTCAAATATTTCTTGCAACTCCCAAATGAGATATTTTTTAAACAGATAAAAGACTAAAATTGCTCATAAAATAAATAAGGTGTTATTAACTTCTTCAGAGCTAATCACATTGCTTAAAAAGATTAACTTCGTAACAAATTGTGAGATTTTCTCTACGTGGTTTGCAACCCAATCTACAGGATAGCGAATATGATCTTGACCTAAATAAAATGACTGACTCAATTTAACTTTAAGATGACTGAACATTACCACGAAACTATGGATATTGATTTTGTGCCTTCAAATTTTTCCCTTAGCTATTGAACTACATACTCGTATAAAAAGTTATGTTGAGAAACCACCATTGAGAATTTTGTTATTTCTCTTGTTTTCATGATTTTTTAGTGTTAGCTGAAAGATGACCTAAAAAGTTATATTTTTCTCCTTCACCTTGCGTGCACAACACTGCAAAGGGTACAACGTGCCAGCTACACGAAAGGCATTAGTTTGTTGTTAAGCTTGAGGTCTGTGAATCGTGACTGTCAACCACTTCCTTCTTTTGTTAGCAAATTCTATTACCTTTTGCCATGTAGTGTAACGAGCTAGCACCGGCTCATTACAATGGCGGTTTTATTTGTTTCAATTATTTGTGGATTCTGAACAATTGTTAATAAGAAGACATCTGAGGAATTTCAAGCAGGATCACATTGATTGTTTCATGTTCTTGTCAGTTTCGTCACCAGAATTTAAACATATAAGGAAGTATCTTAAGAAAAAATAACACAGTAATTCAATGTACACTACAGATAGATTTTAACAGACACGAACGACGACACAGCACGATGCAGCTGTACCGATGAAACTTTCATGGAAAATAAAGTTGTAATTTATTATATTAATAATAGACTTCCTTACAGTGTTTCCGATTATTATTAATATAAACATTACTACTTTAATATGCCCATAAAGCTTCCGTCGATACAGCTGCATTAATGTGCCTGTCGCTTACATTGAACTATACAGTATTGTCCCTTTAAAAAAAAAATCACAGCAGTGATGCAACAGGTCACGAAGTTCGTGACCTGTGTGGCATGGAAGACCCAAAGACAGTCAGATCCATGACCCACCGGACTTGGTGACAACGAAACACAGTCGTACACAGGGGAGGGGGGGGGGGGCAAGAGTATGTATGAGGCTGCTGGTGTAATTTTAACAAACACGATTTTATCCTCTTTTTCTCTCTGTATGCTCACAAAATCAACATATTTTTGTCATCTTTGTTGTTTTTGTCTATGTATGTCAAAGTATTGCACTGAAAGAAAATTACAAGGTTCATAACAATATAAACGAGCAAGAATCACAGAAAATATGTGGTACATGTTTTTCTTACGAGGGATCGTCAAAATTTAATAAAGAAAATCTGTAAAATTTAGTGATGTAGAATACATTGTAAAAGATGTCGCTAAGTCCAAACGGGGTTTTGTTAAATATTTTTTATAGTCTACGTAACAAAAATCACTGCATTATTTTTCAGTATGGGAAAACGAATAAACATGAAATTACACTTGAAATATTCAAGATATGATACTTTGATTCAGAAAAATCACACCAGGAATCAAACAAATGAATGTTCGAGTCCAAGCAGTGAGTGTAATTAATCTTTCTATATAAAATATGACCTGAGTGAGTGAATGACTTATTCTGACCAGGCCTAACCGCTTAAACTAGAAACTTGCAACCCTTACAGTGAATAAAATACCATAAAGGAAGGATTTTTCGAAATTTGACAAGAAAAGGGGAAATAGGAGTGGCATTCATTTGCTATAGTAAAATGTCCATATCTCTGAGTCTCTAAAGGGTAGACATGGAATTCGGTATATGGATTACCCATTTAAAATAATTAGACCCGTGTTTCGCTGTTTTTTGATATTTTTCCCAGAAGGGAAGAAAACGAGTGAGGTTACAACTGTTATAACAGGATGACCATATTTCGAAATCATAAAATTTGGCATTTAGACTTTTCATTTAAATAATGAAAGTTGTTTAAGCGTTTTATATATATACCAGAACACACACACACATTAAAACAACAATGGAAAGAAAGAAAAAAAAACAGTTTCCACTGTTGTAATGAGATGGCCATATCTCGAAATACCTTAAGATTAGAGACGTAAACATTGGTATATTTAGGCTTTCCCATTTTCTTTTTTCTCAATATGTAAAATGACTTCGAGATTGTCAGTCTCACCTTAGGAAAACGGATGAACCACCTGAAATGAATTTTTGAACACAGTTAGAATTCAGACGGCATGTGACTATCATTTCACTTTGAAATGTGTATTCAAAGGGAGCACGGGATTCAAAGGCTGAAATTTGAAATGCGGCCGCATGACGATCAAGGCGAAGTCCCCAGCTAGCCGAAAGCTAATCAACTATAATATTCTGCAGTAATGATGCAGAACTGATGTTTCAATTGCTTCTCGGTCCCGGGTTCGATCCCAGCCCCCGCCAAGTGAACTTTGTGGTGGACAAACACCGTGTGAGTGGGTTTCCTCGGGGTTCTCCTGTTTTCTCCCACTTTCTTCATTCCACCATTTCATTCATTACTCATCATCACCGTCTCCTTTAGCCTAACCGGCATAATCGTGGGACGTAAAACTCCAAGATTTCATTTCATTTCATTTCAGTTGCTTCTGGGTCGCCAGGTCTGTATAGGTCTCCGGTTTTGAGAAGCAAGACAGACCCGGACAAAAGTTGTGACTCAAATTATCTATGACCCCTTCCATCACTTATATGCTGCTTCTTAAAGTACAACGAGGTTCGTAGCCAACTTGCACATACCAAAAAACAATGTTTCATAAACAATTACTTTTATTCCATAACACTTGCTAATTCAATCAAACTCGTTATGAACTGACACTAAGTTCTTAACTTCAAAAAAATAGCACATTCTACTCTACATTTCTCTGGCGCCGGGTTCGATTCCCAGTGGGGGGCACTCGGTCGAAAGAGTGCAACAGCTTTTCCGAAACTTATAGACCTACCACTTTGGAAGTCTACCGTAGTTTCTCAATGTGAAATGAAACTCAATTGTTCTCTTTTCCTTCTTTTTCAACTGCGAAAGGGTAACCTATAATTGAGATACAAATCTGATAAAGATATTGGTCGCTTATTTCCAATTGTGCTATTACTGAAGAAATAAATTACTCTCAGGATACAAAATTTCCATTTGGTCTTAGGCTCTGGTTTATAATCAAAAAATTGAAGGTCAATATTGTGGTCAGCGTCCCTATTATTCTACCATAGAGTAATCTGATTACCCGTCCAATTATGGTCCAATTATGCAGCAATAAATAGCAGAGGTAGATCAAAAAGGTTATCCTCTTTTCTTACTTTTTTTTTTTTTTAAAAAAGCCTAAGAACGCTGTGAAGCCCAGATTGCGATACTGTATTTGGTTTCCAGTTATCCGAACTATTATTATTACTGCCCTCCCCGCTGGTCTAGTAGCTAGCGCGTGTGCCTTTAGTGACGAATCTTTACGGATTCGATTTCTGGTAGAAGAGAACAAACATTTAATTTCACAATCATTCGTCTCCTTTAGCCTAAAAGGCATAATCGTGGGACGTTGAAATAAAAAATATAATTTATTATTATTATTACTAGGCCTATTAACGAATCTATGAGATGTCCTGCTGGGGGCTACACTACCCTAGAACTTAGTACATGCTGTAAAAGGATAGTTTACTTCCATTTTCTGCTATAGAGAACCTTTAGTCTTTAGCTTTATTCATTTGTGTGTATATTTCTCATTGACAAATGATATATCCGCATTCAAAACACAATAGGCCTATATTGAAACAATTGAATAGCAGGCACCAATGGAACATGATATTTTTCTTGTCTTTTCTTTTCTCATGCTTATACAGGGTCAGTGTTCCAGTCTTTAGTTCTCTTCTTTCAGTTTTCTCTATCCTGGGAGTTCTATATTCTCCATCCCTTCTTCCTCAAGTCATCTTGTATCTTGTCCTTCCATTTCATCTCAATTCTCTCCTTCTTTCTGTTACTCTCATTTTTCATTTTTTTTTTTTTCATTCTACATGTCCCAGGGCATCTCCGTCTCCATTCTTGAAACTTTCTACTCAAGTATCTCACCTGAAAAGTGGCTCTTATATAATCATTTCTTATTCTATCCTTTCCCGTCACATCACACATTCATCATAACATTCTCATCTCCGCCACTGCCATCTTCTTTTATTGGGTCCTTGTGATTGCCTAGATTTCACTACGTACACCATTGCCGGTCTTTACCGTTTTATATACTGTACATGGTCCCTTAAGCAGCAACTTACTTTCTTGTCACGAAGCACCTCGCTCATTTTTCTTCAGTTTAGCTAGCCAAATTGTATTCTGTAGATTTCTGTAAGTAATCCACTATTCTGGTCGAGGTATGATCCAAGATACTTAAATTTCGAGTTAGGTAGTAGCTTCCTTCCTTGTAGCTATAGGAAGCTCTCGTCTTCTTTGAAGTCTTTGTTCTCCTTACTTTCACCCCTCTCCATTCTTTCATTCTAGTTTCTTATTTGCCTTAATCTGTTTTGTATATAACATATCCGTGAACAGCAAAGTCTATGGTGCTTTTTACCTCCTTCGTCAAAACATCCATTACGAAATTGAACAAATATAGGCTGAGAACTTATCTCTGATGCAGACTGACTTCCACAAGAGAGGGGGAGGAGAGGTCCAAGCCTAAGAAGAGCTGGTTTCAAGCCTGAGTAAATGGTGAACAGGATGGCATCAGGAAGGGCATCCGTCGTTAAAAACTGGCAGAACCATTATGGGAGATGGAGAACAGATAGAACATGATTATCTCTCCTTAAATGAGACGTGCCTGTTCAATGAGGTTATACAAATTTCGATTACTTACATCTCATGCGGTAATTGTATACATTACGCAGTACACGCCTTATTAATAAATGTGAATACTGTATATGCTAATATCGAAATACTGTACACAATCTCCGAATTACTAGAAGGGTGATGTCTAACCCCCACTGTAAAGAGAAGGAAGTTTCTCGGAGGGATGTGAATATATAGATATATGGTACAAAATATATATACTGTACGTATGGTAATTTTCTTCTCAACTATGTATCAACCCTCTGTAAAAATCCCTTGATGA
Source organism: Thermobia domestica (assembly GCF_964235325.1). Taxonomy (NCBI): domain Eukaryota; kingdom Metazoa; phylum Arthropoda; class Insecta; order Zygentoma; family Lepismatidae; genus Thermobia; species Thermobia domestica. The sequence goes on along the minus strand of NC_137465.1, from coordinate 147,737,941 downwards.
ACATATTGACTAAAAGTAAAATTAATGCAATAAGAACATGAAACATTATTATTAAATATACTAAAAATGTAGGACTTACGAACCCTGACGATTTATGAATTTTTAAAAAGAAAAAGATCTGTAATAGTTGTCTGCCGTGAATTTGCGGACACTGGTTCCTGTTTGAAACTTGCCTGTAAGTGCTGAATCAAGCAGAAAGCTTCACTGCCACAGCGACTAAGAGCAAAATTCTTTAAAACAGTGCTTTTGTTTTTCTGTTAAATACGTATGAACAGAGAATCATTCCTGAAGGTATGAAGAGTTTATTACAATTTTGGCGGGAAAAGAGGGGAGTCCATGTTCGAATCGAAGTGTTCATAAAAGGGAGACTCCTGGCCCTTAATAATACATATAATATTGGAGGGTCAAAAAAAAAAAAAAAATCTGCCCACAGTATCAGGGTTGGCTGGTTTAAACCAACTGTTAAAAAAAGAAAAGAAAAATGCTTTAAATCGTGTGAACTTAATGGTGACGTTTCCACATATCAAACCATCCGCATTACGTTTATCTACTTTTCACCTTTTAATCAAGGGGTCCCATGTTCAATTCTCGGTCGAACCACAACCCATCTTTCAAGTGTAAACCAAGTAGCGATTCGAGGTGACCCTTTAAGCGAAAGTCTTCTCCGTGATTACCTTTGTATTTCATAAGGATGTTAAGCCTAAACATACGAAACGAAACCAAATTATATATTTCTACTTGAATGAATGCTTGTTGTTTTATAAAGAAGCCAAGCTTGCCTCTTATTGATAGAAATTGGCAAAGTTTACCAACTGCCTACGTAGGTTCCAACATCAACTTGGATTTGACTTTGTTTTAATTTTATTGAATGATATCTACATACCAAATTTGTAATTTAATATCTCAGTTTTAGCGTAGTGATTATGATATGTTGACCTTAAAATTTTACATACAAATACATTTAAAGTAATAACAAAATTTTCCCAATGGCTAAGGCGGGAGTTTCCCGATTTATATATAATTCTACTTGTGTAACTATTTATCTTTTTGTCCTTTTGAAATGACTATTGACAATTATATTAACAAGTAGGCCTAAGTAAAAATCAGTACAACGTATTTTTATCAGGAGTCCTTCGTGAGTGAGTCGGCAATCGCATTTGTGACCAATTAGTCCCGGTTTCGTGTCCAAATGGACAATTTCCCTCGGATGTAAGTCGAGAAGCGGTTTGGATTCCGCTTTAAGCTTATGTGACCCCTTCCAGCATAACCTTGTTGTTGCATAATAACACCAAGGCGAAACAAATTAATTTCTGTCCATATCTAATATAAATACATAGAGCAAATTATTTAAGCCCTAAAACCTGGTTTAAACTAAAAAACGGTTGTTTTTTTTTCAATAAAACCACGGTTTTTGCCATATTAATCTAAAATGTTCTCGGAACGCTCTTTTGCATTACGACTGTTTAAAACAAAAACAAAAAAAAAATCAATCAATAAGTATACACATATATTACACAAGCATATCTATACACGCATATTGTAAGGTACTTTTCCTTTACATCTTAAAAATAATTGAATATTTTACTATGTGTTATAAACCACAAACCATTTCTTGTGAATCTTGCATGATACCAGCATCTTTTATCACTTTCTCAACCTATTGCAGCAAGTAATTGAAAAGAGCCGATTCACTTCGATGATTCATTCCACGCAGGACTTCAGAACCAAGAAATTTCTCTTAGTCCCTCTCTCTCTCTCTCTTTATGTCCTACTTCGCGCCCAGACAGACAGCACTTAAAGACCTCAACAACTTCTGCTTGACCGCTTTCAGTTCTTCAGCATGAATAACCACAATTACAGCGAAAAAGATCGATGAAGCTTGTTCACGTAAACCTTATAAAACAACAGATTGGTGAAGCAATTCACTTATTGCACTTTCATTGCTTGAACACGTTCATTTCTGGAATCGTTATTTTGCATAAATATACCTGGTATGTCAAGTTGCACCGTAGATCTGAAGCCTTATCAGTTCTACGAACGTTTTTCTTTAATTTAATACTCAGTGCACCAGTGGTGTGAAATTGTTAAGAGAGAAGCGTAACAACATTTGCTAATGACTGAGGAAACTAAAGACGCTCCAATAAGGACAGCTCGTTCATTTTTCATTACAATCGAAAGAAACACATCCTTACAAAGGTTTATTAAGTATATTATTTAATATATTAATTCTTTCAGTCCAATATTTTATGTTAAAGCGAGTAATTTAACTATTACGAAAAAGTTTTACTATATATATATATCTTCTGGTATGAGCAACAAGAAAGGTGATAAACTTAGATGTCAATTGATAACCGTATAAAATGTGAAACATCTTAAACAATTCATCATGAACAATGGCGGCGATGAGTACTGTTAAAATTATTCGATCATCATCAGCTAACAGCTGTTAAACATCAGTTTTCAATATTCGAATTTTAACAGCTAGCAGCGATCACAGTTCCGAAGAACCCCACGATGCAAAAGAGAGGGTCGGAGGTCAAGTTTCTTATTATGTTCATCAGGAAACCTTTGTCCACTCATAATTGTTATACTAAGGATTCTTTAAATCATATAGATAGTTCAAACGTATGATGAAATTTTAACGCTTCCACATTCAATGCAGAAAATACTGTGCATCATGCTCTTCTGTTTAAATAAAAAAGAAAAATGAAGCACAATCAGCATTGCAACATCTCTTAAAACTGACACACCTTCTTCCAAATAGACACATCGGCACAGCCAGATGGTCATCATTCCATTTTACTGATTCAATAGTTTGTTCCCTGATTTTATTAAAGTAAGCTAATAAAAACTGACACAATACTTGCAGCAGAAAGGAGTGAATTCAAGCCATTGCTTATGAATTTATTGTCTACATCATCACATCAAATCTATAATACTTTTCTCTTTCTACGGAAAACGAAAATATTTTACGAGTAGTGTATGGGGAAAAAAAAGTAAAAAATTGCTATGTTTATTATTAAGGATGAAAAACGTAAGAAAAATGGAATTTACATCACATTGAATCTTGAAACAGGAAAATGAGCAAAAATTTGTTCACATCACATCATCAGAATTTGATGAATGGCTTCAAAGTCAAAATTCATTGGAGGTCCCAAAACCAGTAGTTTTGGGAGATTCTGAAGGAGGGGGCAGCCTGATTTTGCCGACACTGATCATGAGATATTTCCTATGCAAATACAAGGAAGGATCAGAAGCTAAGGTTACAAAGCCGATATTTCTGGATTCGTCTGTTATTGAGGAATGAGGCGTGTGCGGTCATTTTAATACACGGAGTTGGCAACTTTGCAGTTTCGCCACCCGCCACCTACGGCGCTAGTTGTAGGTAGGCACAAATGGCGACTTGTTTGGAAAACTGGTATCGCGAAGTCCGCTCAGTTATTCGATTTCAGTGGGCAAAACATGTAACCACGACTGAAATTCACCGGCAGCTGGTAAAGGTTTACGGAGAGACTAATGTCTCGTCAGCATGTCGCAGAATGGTGTCGAAAGTTTGGAGCTGGTAGGGAAAACGCAAGTCTGTATACAATCCGGAAACTGTTGAAGCAGTTTCGCTGGAACGTCACCGACCACTCTCCCTACAGCCCGGACTTCGCTCCAAGCGACTTTCACCTGTTCCCGCACTTGAAGGAGCATCTTGGGGACCGTAGCTTCACTTCATACGAGGTAGTGAAACACTTAGTGACAACGTGACTGAACACGGAAGGGCAGGATTCTTACCAGGAGGGAATCTTCAAACTCATCCCACGATGCGACACGTGCCTTAACCGATATGGAGACCATGTTAAAAATAACCTAATATATGTACTATCTGTTGACTATATTGGTTGTATGAAATAATACACAGTCTATACGTTTCACTGCAGGCTTTGTAACCTTACTTTCTGATCACTCCTCGTAGCAAGGCTTCTTAATTACATATCTGAAAATTCTCTTACTTTACACATCTCTCGAAATGTATTCTAGACCGAAGGAAGGCATACTCGTAGTTGGTTGGGATTTATTATTCATTAAATGAAGATTACAGTGAATCACAAGTCATAAAACCTAATGAAAATTCATATAATGGTTTCGCTTCGCAAGGTTGAGAATAGACGACTTTCTCTATTGATATAATCATTCCCATGGTGCATAGGTCTTTCTGCTGACACACTCTTGGCGGTTACCTAGTTACACAAGACTGATACATATAAAAGGATTTTAAACAGTGAACAGAAACTTACACGAATATATATGCGTTATAAAACATTGTATATACTCGTGTAAGTCAGCGAAAAACCAGAAAGCATAACAAACCGTTTACTCATGACACACACAGTCGTAACTTTAAAAGAAATTACTACCATACCAGTAAATGTAACGTGGCAAAACTGTTACAAGTAATTGCATGTTAAAAACATGGATTACAACATTGTGGTTTATCTACCTCTTGAGTGTAAGAGTCAATTTTTATCCTCTTACAACGAAATCATAATACAAATTAAATATTTTAATTTGGTCGGATATAGTCATTCATATGCTGCAGTGCCAAAAGGTTTAGTTTAGTGTTGATAGCTTTTGTTGGGAGTCCAAACATGAAAACGAACGATCACCGAGCAGCTTGATCGGTGCCAGATTGTGCCGAAGGAGTGCCTCCTGTATATGGAAATTTTAAAAAGGCCATGTATGTGAAGAAATCTTCCACGTACAAATAAGTCAAACAATCTGAATAAGTGTATAATATTTGGTAACAGTGCTGCTTCTTTCTGAGAATCGCCAACTACATACCAGTTGGTATCCATTATACAATGTTTGTGAAGCTAAGACAGCTACTTGTTTCAAGCAGCAGATTCATATTACACTGAAAAAAACTATCCAAAACGTGAGAATATTATTACAAATTAAATAGTATATTCATATAAATAATAATCTACATCTTCCACGGTAATATTGCTATTATACACTACATCGTCTTATAATTTTTTTTTATTAGTCGGTCATAAACAAAATATTCCAAACAATTTCTTTTATCACTCCTTCACTTGTTATGCTAATCATTTAAATCACAACATAAATTTCATCACCGTAACGTGAAGTTAACTGCGCGTAATATTACATGCTTATTTCCTTTCCAAGAACTATTTTCTGCAAGTCTCAATCTCAGCGAAACAGAATTCCATTATTTTATAAAAGCAATAAGTAAGACTTTTTTTTTTTTTCAAACTTTACTCTATAAACTGAATATATTTCAGTGTACTATTATTTCATAAAATATGCTAAGATTTCATACCTAAGAAACATGGAGCCGTATAGTATCTAAAATATTATTAGAGACCGGATGTTAGGCAAAATGCCTATTCGTTAATACTAAAGATATGATCAAAAATAACGGGACGTTATACTTTCAATTTAAGCCAATTTTATTTTGCCTATTTAGTCCCTTACTGCCTAAAAATACTTTAGTGCCTAACGTTGACTATTCTATGCATTTTCTTCAAAATAAGACTTCACTGGGAAATTATACAATTTATACAATATAAATAATATAATACATATATAAATAATATATAATATGAAACCTGTTGAGAATGCTCCAAGAGCTGTCAGAACGAAGTTAAAAAGAATGGAGAGATGGAGCGGGAATGGTAACTGTGATTGTTCCTATATGTAAAAGTAAATCCTTTTATCCGCACTTTCTTCTGTTTCTCGCAAAAAATCGCAAAATATCATCTCTATATGACTTACGGTTCCCAAGATATGGCTCCTTACACCTCTCGAAATTCGAACTTTTTTGGCCAATATCTGGGGAACGGTGACCACCACCTACTATCTGGTACCAAAATGTTCACCATCCTCTTAGGTATTGATCAACACCAACAAGATCTCTTTATAACTTAGAGTTCCTGAGATATGGCTACTTAAATCCCCGAAATCGGAACTATTCTTTGGCCAATATCTCGGAAACGGTAAGTCTTAGAGAGACAATTAACTAACTAACTCTATGGCCTATGGAACCCGCAGGTTCAGTGCCGCGTTCACAAAAGCTCTCCACTGACTTCTATCCTTAGCTAATTGCATCCAGTTTCTACTTTGTATTCCTATCTCTGCGAGATCCATCTTAATATTATCCTCCCATCTGCGCCTAGGTCTTCCTAATGGTCGTTTTCCTATGGGTCTTCCAGTCAAGGCTTTGAAAGCGTTTCTACTTTCTTCCATTCTAGCTACATGACCTGCCCACCTAAGCCTCCTAGACTTGACGACCCTAACAATGTTGGGTAAACCGTATAAATTATGTAGTTCCTCGTTATGAAGTTTCCGCCATTCCCCATTCTCGTTCCTCTTGGGTCCGAATATTCTTCTCAGGATCCTGTTCTCAAATACTTTCAGTCTATGTTCTTCCCTCAGAGTAAGTGACCATGTTTCGCAACCATACAGAACAACAGGCATGATTATCGTTTTATATATTTTAAGCTTCAAATTTTTCGACAGAATTCGCGACGACAAGAGATTTTGAACCGAAAAGTAACACGAATTCCCTGCTTTTAGTCGACATTTAATTTCTTCGTGAATATGATTTTCATCTGTTAATATTGATCCTAAATATTTGAAAGTATCCACTTTATCAAAAGCATTATTTAATATTTTAACGCCCCCACAATTTGCCGTATTACGGTCCCGACGCACTTCCATGTATTTAGTTTTCTCTGCATTTACTTCTAAACCCATGTCCATGCAAGCGTTTATTAAGATCTCTGCATTTATTTCTACTGTTCTCCTATCATCCCCTATTAAATTTACATCATCACTTAGAGAGACAATATTGGTGTTAATCAATACCTGAGAGGATGGTAAACATTTTGGTACCAAAATTAACTGGTGGCTACTGGTCAAACCAGTGGCCACCAGTTACTATTTGGTACCAAAATATTCTCCATCCTCTTAGGTATTGATCAACACCAATATCATCGCACTATAATTTATGGTTCCTGAGATATGGGCTCCTTAAATCTCAGAAAATCGACCATTTTTGGCTAATATCACGGAAACGGTAAATGTGAACCAAAAAATTCAATTACTTTCGCAGATAGTTTTTGGTGCTCTATGGAATGGAGGGCTCAAAATTAAAATAAAATAAAATAAAATAAAATAAAATAAAACATACGGACAGACACACAGACATAGAGAATTCAGTAACGAACTTTTCAAGTTCCTTGAATATATACATGGAATGCATGACAAGCTTCGTTTTTATATATATAGTAAAACAAGATATTAACAAACAGATATGTTTCTATATTCTTTGAACATTATCCATGACCTGAATTTAATTTTTAATTGTATTGAGTAATTATCTTCATTATTTCAAGTTACATTTTAGTGCTTATTTTGTAAATTTTAAGTGCCTATTTGCCTGCCTATTTTTCAGGTTTTTAATGCCTAAATATCCGGTATCTACTTATTATACTTTTTAGTTCAACGTTCTGCAGTAGCACCTTTGCACGTGCTACTGTCTAGTCCAGGGTTAAAAAAATAAATATAAAAACCCAACCAACCTGTATGGTTTTATTTTCGGTTTTCCGGATTTAATTGTTTTTTTCTTTCTTCGAAATATTTCAATGTCTTTGAGGTAAAAGTGTTAAAATGTGATTTATATTTCAAGATTGTCACTGTCACAATTTGCAGCAATTTTCTATTCACTGCTGTTTTGAAAAAATGGTCGCCATTTTGAAATTTTATATTAGATCTCAGAGAAAATCTATACAGCAAATTTAGAATGTCTCGTGCTTCTACCCTCAATATTTCAACTTAAAAGTCTGAAAATTGCACCCTGCAGCGTGGATACCCCCTATTTGGAAAAATGGCTGCCAGTTTGAAATGTTATGCTGGATCGGCGCCAAAATATACACAGCAAATTTAGAGTATCTTATGCTTCTATTCTGAAAATTTCACCTTAAAAGACCGAAAATTGCGCTTTGTGGCATGGATACACGCTATTTTGAAATTTTGTGTTGGATTGCCGCCAAAATATATATACAGGAAATTTCGTACTCGTGCTTGTACCCTGAAAATTTCAACTTAAAAGACCAAAAATTGCGCCCTGTAGCGTGTGTGGTGCAGGCCAACAAACGAACAAATGTAGATCGACTGATCGAGTCATCCCAGGAACCTCACCTCAGTGACGTTCGCCAAAATATGAATACAAATATATTAATTTAAAACAAAGAACTTAAAACAGTATCTATACAATTCATGTTTTATAAAATAAATGTTTTAAAATGTCTTACATTAAATAAATATCTTCCAGCGTAAAATAAATTGTTTTATTGTTGAAGTTCACTTCCAATACTTTGCATGTTCAATTACGGGAATTTCCCGAGCATTTTCGGATTGATATGAAATAAGATTAGAAACAGGCTTGGGGTGGGAAAAGCTGTGAAACTGGTTAAGGTTAGGAAATATGGGAGATACGGAGTGGTGATTCTCTCACACTGTGCAACACTGAACTTAGTTACTGTTGAAAATCATTTACTATTAGGAAGTACGGGAGATTCTACTAGGGTTGCCAACTGGCCGGTTTTTCACCGACCTGGCCGGAAATATTGCTGTTATTTTGATTAAAGCGGATTTATTGAGAGTAAAAAAGGACTTCTTAAAGCAATTCCCTGTAGTTGAAGTATAAGTTTAAAGAATAACTTTCATTTTCCAAATCAAAAATTCTTACGTAAAAATTAATATACTTTTGTTGTTTCGATAATTTTTAAAGAAGTGGCAGTTACTGGTAAATACAATAAAATGATCAATGCCGATTTCAGTTTCTCAATTATAGCACAATGTGTCTATTAAGCTTATCAGTGAATGTACTAAGGATATGCAGAATACAGATACTAATGCACTTTTGTCCAGGATAGTGTATTTCCTTCCCATGGATGGGTCCGAACAGAGATACTTCACACTTAGATTTACATCATAGGGAATTTTGAGGGAGTGTCGGATTTTTTATTTTCCAGAGTTGGCAACCCTAGATTCTACAGACTGATGATCCTTTCTCATTGTGCAATATTGAACTTAGTGACTGTAGGCTATAAAATCACTTCAAACTAAATTAGAAAACATCTTTTACGTTTTTGTTTTTCAATGTTTTGTAATTTTCTCATCTTCAATCACATTTGTGAACTGGAAGACCTAGCCATATTTCATACTAATTCTAGGTCACTATGTTCTCAAATTTTATTATTCCACTTTGTTTTACAGTATTTTCTAAAATATAAAATTGCATATTTTACTTCAAATAGGCTATAAGCATAATCCATGCATTCATTTTGTTCTATAATTATCTCAAGCTACGGTACGTTTTTATTTATTCATTGCATTCAGAACTTTACAAAGGTTTTAGAAAAGAACTACTATATGTTGAATGTTGTTGTATACCTTAACGTGAAAGCATGTAATTTGCCCAATGAAGGTCCAAAACCTGGTAAAAATCACTTTCACTGACATCACCGTAGTTGTACCAATAATACACTAATAAAAAGTTCAGAAACTTAGGTAGGTCTTTTCGAGCTGGGCCTACTTGGACAAATCCTGGTGTAGTCAAAAACAAAAATGGATATACATACTATATAACAGTGGCGGTTCTTGAGGAAAGTCACGTCGGTAAAAATTAACTTTTACTGCTTCAAACTAAGGGAAGAAATTTACCCTAGTATCAGGGTTTGAAAAAACCCGGGTTTTTCTGAAAAAGCCCAACCCACCTGGGATCATATGGATTTTTTCGGGTATTTTCGGGTTTTATTGGTTTTTTTCGGGTTTAATTGGGTTTTATCAAAATATTTCAATGTCTTTGGAGTAAAAGTGTTAAAATGTGATTTATATTTCAAGATTATCATTGTCACAACTTGCAACAATTTTCTATTCACTGCTGTTTTGAAAAATGGCCGCCATTTTGAAATTTTACGTCGGATTATCGCCAAAATATATACAGCTAATTTAGTGTATCTCGTGCTTCTACTCTAAAAATTTCGACTTAAAAGACCGATAATTGCGCTTTGTAGCGTGCGTACCCGCTATTTTGAAAAAAATAAATTGTCACCATTTTGAAATTTTACGTTGGTATGCCGCCAAAATCTACACAGGAAATTCAGTGTGTCTCGTGCTTGTACTCTAAAAATTTACACGTAAAAGACCGGAAGTGATTCCCCGTACTATGTGTGGTACAAGCAGACGAACGAACAAATGCAGATTGAATCATCCCAGAAGCAGGCACGTAGCCAAGATTTCGTGAAGGGAAGGGGGGGCGTGACATGAAATATTGTTGTCATCACACCAGGGGCTCGATCATTCTGAACTATTTTACTGGAACATATATTGGTTTGTTTAGCCAGGATTTCAGGGGGGGGGGGGCAGCGTGACATGAAATTCTGAAGGCCCAGGAGCTCGATCGATCTAAACTACTTTACTATCAACATATGTTGGTTTGTTAGGACAATAAAATTAGGATATGTTGGTAAGTATTTTAATAACAAATTATTAAGAAATCTCGAGTAAAATAATAAAAAAACGTATTGAAAAAGATTACGGAAGATTTACATCCTTCCTCTGTTTATTCAAATGTAACAATTTTCCTTTCATTATGACCTCAACTATTATAAAAAGTACATATTCACTATTATGAAAAGTACACACTCAATAATGTCTTGTGAAATATTATACAATATCTGCGTCCCTTTTTCTGTTGAATCAAATGTTAACAGAACTTTCTTTCCACATAAATTTTTGTTTTTATTTTTCCGTCAACTACTGTCAGTTCCAAATGAGACAGGTTAAAGGAGCAGCAGAAATTATTTTTCAAACAACATGTTTGATACTGCAAGGGTGTGAGGACGAAAAATTATGATAAAAAATGTCCACGCCATTACACAAAAGCACTATGCTTTCGGTAGCTTGAAGTCTCCCTGACTAGTAGCAGAAATTCTGAGAATTCCGTAACTTTTCTAGAAATTTCAAATTCCCTGACTTTTCCAGGATATCTCGCTCATCTCGCCACCATGTATTGCAAATAATACAAGTCTCTTCATAACAAAGAGTAACCAAAAGCTTCCTGTACTTTTTAACGCTGATCGTTCTTTTTCTCATTTCATTTTGTTTAATCCTTCCTTAATTTTTCCATTTCTGGTCTGGAAGGGGGGGGTCCGAACCCCCCCCCTTGGCTACGTGCCTGCCAGAAGCCTCATTGACGTTTGCCAAATATGAACACCAAACATATTAATTTAACAGCGTAAAATAAATATATTTTTATTGTTGAAGTTCACTTTCGATACCTTGTGCGTTCAATTACAGGAATGTCCTGAGCACTTGTTGCAAGAGGATCTTTCCAGAAAATTAATTTAAGACCATTAAGAAAGATATAATTTATATTTTATAAAATAAACTAGCTTTTGGCTCTGCCCCCAGGCCCCCGAGTTTGCTCGGCCTACGGCCTCGCATTTTTTATCTATCGTTCTTTGCATCAACAGTGAATTTCGTGAACTTGCTCTTCATATTTCCTGAATCTGCCCATCCGGGGGCTTCGCCCCCCACGCATTGTCTTTGCTCGGCCTACGGCCTCGCATCTCTTGAACCCACAATTCTATCATTTCTTTTCCTATTTCAACTATTTAAAAGATAAGATTTCGTATCCCAAGAAAACCTCCATTTAAATAACAAGGGAATTTCTTCATCACCCTTTAGACCCCTAAAAATATTTAAAATATTCACTTTTGGCTATTTTCCTATCAGTTAGTCCTGGAATGCTATAATCATGCCAAATTTCATCATTCTAATCATGCCGGAAGGGCCTAAACATTTTGGGGTATAGAAGACGTCCCATATAAATAACATGGGAAAGATTTTTCAGTTCCTCATAAAACCACTCTACGGTTGGAAATTTTTATTTCTGATGTTTCACTTAGGTAACGCTTACAAAAACGTACAAGCATACCGAGTTTCAAGATTTTATTCCAATTCTAAGTACCTAAAACATGAGATTATAATAGTTTTTTTCTTTTTTTTTTTTTTTTTTTTTAAAAAGGCCCATTTAAATAACATGGGGAAATTCTTCATCCAATCTTTAGACCCCTCAAAATTAAAAAAATATTCACTTTTGGCAATTTTGCTGTGGGTTTGTAACGAAAAGTTACAATGATGTCAAATTTAACCATTGTAGCCCTACAGGAAGTGCTCAATAATTTGGGGGTGTAAAAGGTGTTCCATATAAATAACATGGGAAAGATTTTTCAGTTCCCTATAAAACCACTCTAAAGTTGGATTTTTAAATTTTTACTGACTAACTTAGGTTCTGCTAAGAAAACGTACAAGCATACCGAATTTGAAGTTTTTATTCCAATTCTAAGTACCTAAAACATGAGATTATAGGTCCAAAAAAGGCCCATTTAAATAACATGGGAAAATTTTTCATCCCCTCTTTAGACCCCCTAAAAATTAAAAATATTCACTTTCGGCAATTTTTCTGTCGGTTAGTCCCGGAAAACTACCATTATGCCAAATTTAATCATTGTAGCTCTACAGGAAGTGCTCAATAATTTATGTCAGCCCATGTAGTTTTATATATAGTTAGGATGTTTCAGAATGTCTTAAATTAAATTAAATATCTTCCAGCATAAAATAAATAGTTTTATTGTTGAGGTATTCAGTTCCGATGCTTTGTGCGTTCAATTGGGGGAATTTCCCGCGAACTTCTTTTGGGCCTTTTTTTTTTCTCCTCCCTCGAAAATGCAGCTCCCTTTACTGTACATCGAAACTTCCACTATTACGAAAGTTCGAATTCAGCACTTGAAATAGTAAGGGGTACGTAGTTTTCGGAACTCTGAGCATCGAGTTTCTTAAATTTGACGAATTTTTACGCTTTTGTTGGTGTTGGTTGTACAGAATGCTTATTTGAAGAGTACATACCAATAACTGCACTAAACTGTTGTTGTTGGAAAACTAAATTTTACTGAAGAATACTTGTGTTACCATCAAAGGTAAGAAATAATACTAATAGTTTTACTAATGCACTACATGTTTACTGGTAGTACCAGCATCTATGGCTTTAAACGCGTCAAACGTATGAGGAACAACGTCCCTCGGCGTCGCCGAATTGGCGAGCACACGATTCACGGAAAGTATTTTCTAAAATATAAAATTGCATTTTTTCCCTTCAAATAGGCTATAAGCATAATCCATACATTAATTTGTTACTTAATTATCTCAAGCTAAGAACTTTATAAAGGTCTTATGTTGAATGTTGTATACCTTAACGGGAAAGCATTCAATTCGCCCAAGGAAAGTCCAAAATCTGATAAAAATCACTTTCAATGTGATCACCTTGGTTGTATCAATAATATATTAACAAAAAGCTCAAAAACCCAGGTGGATTTTTTCAGGTGGGTCCAACCCGAAAAAACCCGGTGGGATTTTTCGGGCTGGGCCCACTTGGGCAAACCCTGCCTAGTATACTATACAAGAACTAGAACCCAGATCAGTTTCCTTTCCTTAGTTTGAAGCGATAAACGATCAATTTTTACCGATGTAACTCTCTCAAGATCCGTCACTGCCTTATATATGCTTTTACTAATACAAAATTAGTTTGTATACATTTTTTCCTTTCCCAAACAAATAGAACTTTTAGTATTACATTGAGAATTATTTTCTCTGCATGATAAAGAAAAGTGAATTAACATTGGTCAACTTCTGCCAAAGTTATTATCGAAAAATAACATAGGGTTAGTTTTGCTGATCTCTCTACATTACCAAAATTAAATTGGTACCTCATTATATGAAATCGAGGGTATGTTTCAGCCGGAACCGTGAAACTAAACACGCCAGCAAACAGTGAACTTATATATGTATTTATTATGTATCTCTCTTTAGCAATGCCCAAGACATGAATAGAGAAATTGTAAAAAGAGCCATTGTAATTATTCGGAATCACTTCAATTAGAAAGGCACACCTCATGTCACTAACCGCCGTTTGAACATCTTTTGCTTTTATATTTTACGTCTAACTTATTGGGTTGATTCATTAATTCTTGCCGTTCAATTTCAGCATTTTTCTTTTTTTCGTCAGATGCCAGTGATGATAGCAACGGCAATACTGTGGTATATACCACACTGAAGCTATCTTATCAGTAACGTGTAGCACTACTTATGGTTTTGCTGGGGCTAATCAATTCTTGTGTTCCAGGATCTGAAGTATGGAGTGTCAAATTGAAAAGGATCATCTCTGATATGTTCTCCTGTACGAGCACTCAGGAACTGACCACGGGGTAGGGCAGCAGAGGGGCAACTGGTGTATGGCACCTTCAACGTATGGGGAAGGTTCAAAACCTCTGGGTCAGTCCATTTCAAATCATCCAGCTAAAATATCAAATGAAACCCATAGTCTCAGAATGGCATGAGGATTTTTTTGTTTACTCTACTTGCCATCCTTATTGATCACACCAAATTTTAATTTGATATCTTATATACTTTTTTAGTTAAATTTTTTTTTTAGTTTGGTAAAATATACGTTTTTGTTGTTGCCGAGGGTTAAAGAGATTACGACATTGATATACTAAAAAGATCATAACTTTGTTAATTCTCATCATATCACAATGATTTTTTCACTAAAATGATCACGAACAGATACAGAATAAGGTAAAAATACATTCAGTTACTTGTACTTGAATTGTTGTCGTACATATTACCTCAAACCTGGATATTACGATTTTTTTAAAGAAAAAACATAAAATTTTAAAATACAGTAAAAACTTAAAGGCACTACATAAACCAAAGTATTTTATATGTATTTATAAGCCTAAAGGCATGAGCTAATGTGTTCTGAAAGAAAAACTGTGGGTTTTTAACTGCAAATATTTTTAAACCATTTATCTTTAGAGTACGGCCAGGTATTTCAAGAAAATCGTAGACCTTCACGTTGGCAGCCCTGGCGTTGTCCCTAATTGTCACAGGGACATGAAACATATCTCGTTACGAAGCTTATGGAACACAGATTCCAACAAGGTAACTTCTGTGCCCCTTTGTTTCCAACCCACAGAAGAAGAAGAAGAAGAAGAAGAAAAATGGCTTTTTTTCAAAAAACATTTTGTCGGACTCTGGCAACACTGTTCATTGTCATACACAGGAAAAAATTCTCGCATACACACCAGACTTTGGGTGGAATGATATAAAAAATAAAGGGCCTAGGTGCAATCGCTTGCGAGATAAAAATTCGAAACCTGGTATATACTATGGTCAACCTGTATATATTTTACGAAGGAACTGTGGTTTACTCTCAGGTTGGCAACCCTGGCGACTTTCCTAATTGTCACAGAGACGCGAATGATACCTCGTTGCAAAGCTTACGAAACACTGGTTCCAATTAAGTAACTTTTGTCCCCCCCCCCCCGGTTCCCAACCCACAAAAGAAGATGAAAATCATCTTTGACTTTTGTGGGACTTTGGCAACACTGTTCTTTGTCTTTGTCATAAAAGGAAAATCACTTTCACCTACGGATTCGGCATGGGGAGGCACAGTCTAGGTTCATTAGGAGCCGAGCAACAGAGGTTTGAAGTACTGGCGCTAAGAGAAAGGGATGAGCCAGGCATCTTCTAAGGGTTAAACTAGTGCACATTTCACTTTCCGAAGAACTCATTGAATGATTTACATGTAAGGCGTAATGAAATTATGACATTTTAATCAAGCTGAAGATGTTAAATTATTTAAGCTGCAGTAAATTTATCAATGTTCTAGAACTAATACAACTGCGCATAAGCTTTTACAGTAAACTTTAAAATCAAATAACCCCAATATACTTTTATTATTTTTACTCATAAGTGCTTTCGATAACTGTCTTAGTTTTTAATAAATTAAAAATATATTTAATGTATTTAGAAAGTAAGATTGTTTCACAAAGTATTTCACAAATCAAAACAGTTCGTTGGAATCTTATATCAGTTTAGGTAGCAATTTCGTTCGGTATCTTGAGGAGTGCGAATCCTACAGCCCTCAGGTTCATGAAAAAGAGTTGAGTTGAGTTGATTTCAGTTTAGCGCCCCTTTTAGCAGCGAGGCTATATGAGACGTGGACCTACTGATTAACGTGGAATCCGAACCACATGAGTTCATGAAAAAGACTTTGGATTAAAAGCTACATGGTGTTTTTTTGCCACCAGCCATGGGAAGTCTCCTTGTGACGGTATAGGGGGCACTGTCAAGCGCATCGTGACAAAAGCAAGTCTCCAACGTAATGCTATTAATAATTCCGATTTTTTTTTTTTTTTGCGAGGAAAATATAGAAAATATAAAGTTCACAATGATTAGAAAAGAAACCTTGATAGAGGTACGAAAAACTTAGAAGGGCGTTTCACTCAAGCCAGGACAGTACCTGGAACACGTAGTCTTCATCACTTTGAGCCCAAATCTGAAGACTCCACTGGAACAAAACGAGTAAGTTTAGATGACAACTTTTACACAATATTCAACTTTTCTGGAGAAAATCATTCGTTGAAAATGCCTGTTGTGGGTGTGCACAATTACATTGCATGCCTTTATGATGACCGGTGGTATTTTGGATTAGTTTTGTCAAAACATGAAGATGAAGGAGACGTTAAAATTAAATTTACGCATCCCCATGGGCCTGCTCCATCTTTTCACTGGCCCCCAAAAGAAGATGTTTGCTGGATTCCTATGAGTAACATAATTTCATGTGTAACCCCCCTCCCAGTCACAAAAGCATCCGGAAGAATGTATTATTTTTTCGAAAAGGAAATAGGTTCAATCAATCTTCAGTGCAACAAGATGTTGAAACAAATGCAAGCCCAGAAATAAAATGTTGTTAGTGCTTCATTTAAACATTTTCTGTAATTCCACTTCAGGACCTCTATGGTGTAAATAGTAAATGAACCACTTCAGGACTTTAAGATGATTTGGTAAATTCTTTTTTCGTTCACTGATTATATTCAATCTGTTGTATGTGATGAATATGTATAATTCATTAAACTCATAGTGAATGGCTATTTTCTTCTTTTATGGGTTGGGAACCAGGGGAGGCACAAAAGTTACCTCATTGGAACCAGTGTTTCGTAAGCTTTGCAACGAGGTATCGTTCGCGTCTCTGTGACAATTAGGGAAGTCGCCAGGGTTGCCAACCTGAGGGTAAACCACAGTTCCTTCGTAAAATATATACAGGTTGACCATAGTATATACCAGGTTTCGAATTTTTATCTCGCAAGCTATTGCACCTAGGCTCTTTATTTTTTATATGATTCCACCCAATGTCTGATGTGTATGCGAGAATTTTTTTCCTGCGTATGACAATGAACAGTGTTGCCAGAGTCCGACAAAATGTTTTTTTGAAAAAAGCCATTTTTCTTCTTCTTCTTCTGTGGATTGGAAACAAGGGGGCACAGAAGTTACCTTGTTGGAATCTGTGTTCCATAAGCTTTGTAACGAGATATGTTTCATGTCCTTGTGACAATTAGGGACAACGCCAGGGCTGCCAACGTGAAGGTCTACGATTTTCTTGAAATACCTGGCCGTACTCTAAAGATAAATGGTTTAAAAATATTTGCAGTTAAAAACCCACAGTTTTTCTTTCAGAATACATTAGCTCATGCCTTTAGGCTTATAAATACATATAAAATACTTTGGTTTATGTAGTGCCTTTAAGTTTTTACTGTATTTTAAAATTTTATGTTTTTTCTTTAAAAAAATCGTAATATCCAGGTTTGAGGTAATATGTACGACAACAATTCAAGTACAAGTAACTGAATGTATTTTTACCTTATTCTGTATCTGTTCGTGATCATTTTAGTGAAAAAATCATTGTGATATGATGAGAATTAACAAAGTTATGATCTTTTTAGTATATCAATGTCGTAATCTCTTTAACCCTCGGCAACAACAAAAACGTATATTTTACAAAACTAAAAAAAAATTTAACTAAAAAAGTATATAAGATATCAAATTAAAATTTGGTGTGATCAATAAGGATGGCAAGTAGAGTAAACAAAAAAATCCTCATGCCATTCTGAGACTATGGGTTTCATGACCTGGATGAATTGACATGGACTGACCCCTCTGTTCTTGGGCGTCTCATCTATTCAGTGCAGACAAGAACCAGCGTGTTACCACATGTGCTTCTTTGTTTATCCGCCATCGTGAATCTTATAGCCAAAACCAACAGTTCCTTCTGCGTATTGTTACTGGAAATGAGAAATGAGTCAGCCCAAACAGAAGGCCAACACTACGTCACGAATAGTATTTGCATCCCCACATGACAATCTTGCATGTCTAGTAAGACAGAAAGGATTTGCCACAGTGAAATCCTATCCCGTAATCGTACCATCACTGCCGCTGTATACTATGATCAACACCCACGCATTTACGACGCACTTAAAGAGAAAAAGGCACCCACATGAAGAACGCTACACTACGTATAGCACACGAAAAAACTGTTGCTATTCAGCAGTTTCAATGAGAGTCCTCATCCGATGTACTGCCCAGATGTGGTTCCTACAGATTTTTTCCAGTCCCCGTCGAACGCACGCCGTGGCATATCCCTCTAAAGCCTTGAGTATATTGCCCACCACCTTATGGTTGAGGAGAGAAGGAAATCAAGAAGGGAATTTCTCAAGAAGAATAGGTGTCATCTTCTCTCATAACCCTCTATTCAAACCGGCAGTTACGACACTTGACTATAACGTTGATCAGTATAAAGTAAAATCGTTAATACATAGCTTCTTTTTTTTTAAAAAAAAATAAATAAATAATTTAATTAAATTAAATATCACGACAATATATCTCATCTCCACTCTTATCTCTCTACTAAAACTGAAAGTTGTGGAAATCTACCACCACTTCAAGTTCCAATATAACTGGAAAAAATATCTTGCCACACAAACCACGCTCCTTCACGTGGTGTACATATGACACTGTTACATGGTTTGGTGATTAAATTTGCACTTCTCATGTTGTCACTGTTTGTATATTTATGAAAGTACAACATTCCTTTCAGCAACCAGGTTACACATGAGTTGCGCACCTACAGTTTACGGTGGAATCCGAACCACCATAAGGCGTTCAAACTTCAATGTGTTCTAACCAAGAATCGAACTCAGGATTACGTGTAAGAAAGGCACACTAGCTACTAGACCAGCATGGATAAAATGTACGTACCCTTCAGTAGGTCATTAGCATGTTGAAATCAACTAAATTATACTACACGAATAGTAAATTCAGATAGATATTTATTACCTGTAATGCTTTTATTGTAGATTACAGAAATAATATTTACTAACGTATTTTGGGTTGGTTGATTCGGAAATGATCTAGGCTATATGAAACGTGCTTATCGTGGAATCAGAACCACGTGATGAAAGCAAATCATGTTACTCGGTGTTACGTGATTATGCTCAATCTGAATTTTGAGCGCTACTTTTTGGCAATAACCCTTTTGGCCCCCGCGCTAACCTGAATATATACGCCTATAAATTTTACCAACCTAAAGTTCTATCGCATCAAGAATCTTCAAAATCAGGTAAAGTTTCCGCATGATACTTAAATTTTGAATTAAACTGAAATCAAATATAAATTTTATACTGCCTCAGCTGTGTGCCTCGTTCTTTCGCACGCCAAAAAGGATATATATACCTGCTTCGTCACTCATCCCCGTGCTAAAATAACTTACGGTGTTAAGTTCTTTTGGATATTTTTTAGACTTTCAGTCAAGCAGCTATTGCATCGTCACTATTTAGCCTAGGATCATTGTTCATACCTCATTCTCCTCAGAATAGAGCAGGCTTTCAAATGGTACCACTTACATGCCCATACCGTATACCAGGAGAGGGAAAAAGTGATGTCAAAGGGAAAATTTCAGGGATTTTTTTGTCACAGTTTGGGTTCCTCTGGAACGGCCGTGTGAACGTAGAAATCTCAAAAAATCTGATAAATACTACCCGGTAGACTGAATGTGTGTACCAAATTTCGAGCTTCTATCTTGAATAGTAAGGGCGGGAGAAATTTTATGAAGAATCCCCACAATGCCCCAGATTACCGCAAAAGTCCCTGATCTCAGGTAAAACATTTCCTGAGACATCCCTATTTACCCTAGGATCATAATCCGCCAATCATTCTCTTCAGAATAAACTGCCTTTTAGACGGTACCATTCACAAGTCTCCATCATGTATCTGAGGCGGGAAAATCCCGGAAGGGATGTTTTGGTTAAAATATCCCTTTTTTCAACTTTTTGCCCCTCTGGACCCGCCTGTTTTAACGCAGAGATCTGATAAATACTACTCGGTGGACTGAATGTTTGTGCAAAATTTCAATCTTCTAGGTGCAAAAATAAGCCCGCCAATATATATATATATACCCACAATACACCGAATTCCCGTATAAAGAAGGATTTTTGGAAACAAATTCTTGAGACATCCATAATTACCCTAGGATCATGGCTCAATCACTATTCTCTTCAGAATAGAACTGCCTTTCAGATGGTAACATTCACTTGCCTCCATCATGTATCTGAAGCGTAAAAACTAATGAAAATAGGCCTAACAAACGAAAAAATATGTTTCAAAGTTATGACGTCATCACCTCCTATGTCTCGTCGCAGGAAGGCATGAAGCCATATATAACGTGTTCTACAGTGCCTTTAGACTTAAAAAAAAAAAAAAAAAAAAAAAAAAAAAAAAAAAAAAAAAAAAAAAAGAGAGTTATAAAGCTAAGTACCATAAAACAATCGTATGGTACAAATTGTACCATAGGACCGTAAAATGGTTAAAGGACTACGCTGTGACAAAAGTGTTCCAATATAATCAGACCGTTTCTGTGTGGTGCTAAGTTCGAATTTTGGGCCCCTCCGTTTGTATTCACCTTTTTCCACTGCACCATAATAAATATAATAAAAGAAAATTCCCAAGTCTTGCTTTGTGCGAAGAATGATTCAAATCGACAATTTCTACATTCTAGGCTGTTATGTTTTTGAAATTTTATTATTGTATTTTGTTCCACAGATCTTTTTAAATGTGAAATTGGGTTTGTTATTTCAAATATAACCACAACCGATACATTAATTTGTACTTTAATAATCTCAAACCAAGGTGAGATTTTATTCATTCGGAATACTCAGTATTTCACAATGGTCTTAGAATAGCACCTTGATACTATGTGAAAGTGTGTAATTCTCCCAATAGACGTTCAAAATCTCGTAAAAGCAGGGTTGGCAGGTTTAAACCAAGGTGGTTTAAACCAAAAAAAAAAAAAAAAAATGTTCGTAAAAGTGTAAGTGTTTGTAAAATCTTGATGAACACACATTTGTGGGTTATCACGTTTCACTCCCGTATATTATTCGTATTATATTCAGACCTAAATTCCCCATTCATTACTCAAAAAGATTATACTACAAAAGCAACTTTTTTTTATAAGTTTATTTTGTGATTTTTTGTAGTTGTTATTATTGTTATGTAATTACAATCGAAGAAAAATTCTAAATATTGTTTCGTTTCAATGTTTACTACTGATAAAATGCATCGAAAATGCCGTACTTTTGTGTGCGTGTATGTGTGTGTGTGGGGGGGGGGGTCATACAGACCCCACGAGAGGCATTTAGTGAAATAAGTATCTTTGGTATCTATTTATGTATAAATGAGTTTGAGCCAAAGTGGACTCAAATAATTCGTATCTTTATTCACTTTTCTTATTGATATGCAGATTAAGTCGTTGTATTTCTTTAATTTGGACCAGTAAAAGTCGTTGTTAACTAACTTGAACTAAATTAGTTCTTCTGTACTCCGTAGTACTTTGAAATTGTTCATATGTAATTCTGTATAATGGTTTCACTTGTGCAACTGTTCATCTTTTTGTCCTTCTGAAATTAGTCTTGACAGTTATATTAAGAAGCATGTAAAGATCAGTACAACGTATTTTTTTTTATCAGGATTCCTTCGTGAGTGAGTCGGCAGACGTATCGCATTTGTGGCCAATTAGTCCTGGTTCCGAGTTCAAATGGAGGACAATTTCTCTCGGATGTAACTCGAGAAGCGGTTTTTATTCCGCTTTAACCCTGCACGTATACACTGGGGTCTGTGGGACCCCCATATTCATTTTAATACTATAACAATTCTATTTATTCTTGCAGTTTCGGCTACCAATGTAAATTAAGTTTGTAACACTGTCTATGCGGAATAATAGCAGTCTAGCCAGTTTAGTGAGACTCATTGTTGGAAATAGACGTTATTTTCGCTCTTGCGTTGATTGGGGTCCAGCATACCCCAGTGTGTACTTTAAGTAAGTGATTTAAAAAAAAAAAACATTTTGATAAAATGGATTTGGAATCTATACGACATGCATTATTGGAGAGTGAAGATGATATGGAAGATATCCTACTTACAACAAAGCATCACAAAGTTTAGTTTTATAATTGTCAGAAAGGTGATAACATTTACTGCTGTTGGGGTCCCACAGACCCCAGTATGTATTTTAAAGGAAGAATTACCGGTATTTTATAAATTTGCCTCATTTTTTTCAAAATAATACAGTAACTACAAGAATGGCCTTAGAAATATTATTTTCAGTAAAATGTTGGAGCATTGTTGATAGATATTGTGTAAAAATGCATGAGTTCATTAAATAAAAAGAAACTCCATAATTTAGAGAAATATGATTGGGGTCCTACAAACCCCAGTATGTACTTTGTGAGTAAGAAAATAAGTGTGTACGTGCAGGGTTAAGCTTATGTGACCCCTTCCAGCATAACCCAGTTGTTGCATAATAACATGATGGCGAAACAAACTTATTTCTGTCCATATATGATATGAATATGTAGAGCAAATTATTTAAACCATAAAAACCTGGTTTAAACCAAACAAACCTTTTTTTTTTTTTGTTTTTTTAATAAAAACCATGGTTTTTGCCAACCCTGTGTAAAAGTAAATAAAACAGTACGATATAGATTGGTTGTACCACTAGTATATTAATAAAATGCTCAAAAACCCAGGTGGGTTCATTGCAGACTGGGCCCACTTTGGTAACTCCTGACAACAAATGCCTGAGCATTGCATTTATTTATTTTTGTTAGTTTAACGTCTCACAATTCTGTACTACGGTTTAGCGAGATGGTGATGATACTAATGAACGAAAAAGTTAGAAATTAGAGAACCCATAGAAACCTCACGCACAAGGATTTTGTTCACCTCAAAGCTGGGGGGCGCGGTGGCTCAGTGGTAGAGCGTTCACCTCCGGTGCTTGGGGTCCCTGGTTCGATCCCAGCTCGCGCCATGTGGACTTTGTGGTGGACAAACACCGTGCTCGTGGGTTTTCTCGGGGTTCTCCCGTTTCCTCCCACTTTCTTCATTCCACCGTTTCACTCATTTCTCATTATCACCGTCTCCTTTAGCCTAACCGGCATAGCTGTGGGACGTTAAACTTAAAAATGTCATTTTTTTTTTTTACCTCAAAGCTGGAATCAAGCCAGGGACAACACGCGCTAGAAGCCACTAAGCCATTATGCTCCCTTACAGATAGAAAGAATAATACCCTACGTAATTGTAAAAAGATAGATAGCGAAGTCTGCTGCACAATAAACACCAATTTCAAAAAGATCTGGACGGTGGTTTTCCAATATACGCTTTATCTAATATTGTTATTCTTACTATCTATAACGTAATTCGCTGATAAATTTCGACTGCTCTCAATTCCACTGGGCGCAGCCATATTGGTTACAAATGAACCTTGCTAGGGCAGACGCTAAGATAGCTGAAATTGTGTTCACCTAAGTCGCGCTGAAGATAAGTATAAATTGCTGATTAATAAAGTTGACATAGCTATTCCTGACTCTTCAGCACAATAATCTGATTAAACTAACAGTGAACATTCAGCGTAAAACGAAACAAAATTATTTTGTACATTAATTCATGTAGCTTAAAAATGCGAAGTCCTATTGACAGACAACCATCACGTCTCTCCATGAAATAGTATTCTAATACCTTCTACCATCTGTCTTGACGCTTCTCCACATAATACGTACATACTTATAATATATACAAGTGAAATTGACGTTATCTGTTATATCGTCAAAGAAAGAAGAAGAAAAAATCGAACGGTTTGAAACAGAAATAAAACTTTCAGTATAATTAGCACTTGACATGAGCTGTTTTCGTTTTCATTATATCATTCTGATTAAAATGCGTATCCTAAGGGGTGAGAGAAAAGCGGATTTAAATTCTATGCATTTAAATTAGTCTTCATAAAAATAATAATAATAATAATAATAAATAAATAAATAAATAAATAAGAGGACACTTGTGCAGTAGCTTTCAAAAATTTCACTTCTATATGGGGAAAGGGACTATTTCTGTAATATTTTCAACTTGGCATTTTCATGAGAAAACGGTTGAACCACTTGACTAAGCAAGGATTTTGCCATCTTCATTTGAAAAATGTAACCTAAGTGGGGAAATATATGTCCTAAAGGGGAAAGGAGTTCAAATATTTTGTATGAAATTACTCTTCCTGTGCGAAGAATGATCATTCAACCAGTAATCTATGATTTTTACTGGCATTAGCGATGGTGAAATGCGCATAAACGGAGATAAGTGCGAAAAACACACATGACGTGTACTAGGTAGCTACTACAATTGAGTGTTGCATGTATTTCGATGCTGGGCAGGGCGAACCTGACTGCCTGCGTGGGATTGTATCTAGGGAGAAGTGCCCTAATCAAGGTAGACATGCTCGTTTTCAGTCTCGGTTGTGTCCTAATAGAAGAAAGCATTTGTATTATTCCTTATATTAGTACTTTTAATAGTTTATTTACTCTCCTCAGTCATCTCCAGGCAACTGTCCTTAGTTTTTCTTTTATATTAAGTAACAGGATTGGCTGGTTTAAACCAGCTGTTAAAAAAAAAAAAAAAAAAAAAAAAAGGATTGGTTTCAACCAAAAATGTTCGTAAAATCTTGATGAACATTTGTGGAATGTCACGCTTCACTACCGTATATTATTCGTATTATATTCAGATCTAAATTCCCCATACATCACTCAAAGAGATTATATAAGTTTATGAATGTTTCTTTTGTAGTTTGTTATTACTGTTATGCAACTGCAATCAAAGAAAAATTCTAAATATCGTTTCGTTTTAATAATGTTTACTATTAATAAAATACATCGAAGTGCTGTACTTTTTTTCTTGGGGGGGGGGGGTATCACATTTGTGGCCAATTAGTTCCGGTTTCGAGTGCAAATGGAGAACAATTTCTCTCGGATGTAAGCCGGGAAGCAGTTTAAATTCCGCTTTAAGCTTATGTGACCCCTTCCAGCATAACTCGGTTGTTGCATAATAACACCAAGGCGAAACAAACTTATTTCTGTTCATATGTGATATAAATACATAGAGACAATTATTTAACCCCCCCCCCCCCCAAAAAAAAAAGATTTTTGTTGTTTTTTCTTCAATAAAAACTGCGCTTTTTGCCAACCCTGTTTAGTAACGTAAATTTCAACTGTTAATTAACAAATCTAAAACTACAAGTATCAGATTTACATAATTGCCAAGGTTACTTTGTAACCAGTTGCCTAAACAGAAAAAGGAAATGACAATGACGTTTTCTGCATCAGCGTATAGACCAAATATTTCAATAAAGTAAATTGAAAATTATCGGCATTTGCGGTGTAGAGACCTCTACCATATGGGTTGGGGACAACGTCCAAATTATGGACACGGTTGTCAATCTCGAACTTTTATTGTATGGGATTCATCCAGGAAACGCTACCAGAGCTGCAATGTGGTATAGCATCCGCCCGGCAAGATGAAGATATCCCATTTTGAGTGAAGCTTAGTCCACTTGTAATAACTCCACTATTTATTAAAGTGCTAAAGAGTTAGCTAGTTACGTTTGGTATGTAGTTTAATCACGTTATATAATGGTCACTATTCAGAAACGGAAGAAACGTGAAAACTACATGCAAGGTGTCAACTACGAAAGTGCAAGGAACATATGTTATAGAATAAATGATCCACACGAATGCAGAAATAGATATATATCTACGTATAGGTTTTATATGAAATTTAACTACTCACCTCCAGATTTCAAATTATCACCCCCATCAAGTGGAATCACCAATAAAGGAAATATACCGCTCAATCCA